>NW_028270152.1:47307587-47617287 GCF_037043375.1 Chiloscyllium plagiosum | reverse complement strand
CCCTCCAACCGCAGGGGATGAACTTGGACTTCACCAGTTTCTTCATCCCCCCTCCCCCCACCTTGTCTCAGCCGGATCCCTCCAGCCCGGCACCGCCTTCCTGACCTGCAGTCTTCTTCTTGACCTCTCCGCCTCCATCCTACTCCGACCTATCACCCTCACCTTGACCTCTTTCCACCTATCACATTTCCAATGCCCCTCCTCCAAGTCCCTCCTCCCTACCTTTTATCTTCTCCTGCTGAACACTCTCTGCTCATTCCTGAAGAAGGGCCTGTGCCCGAAACGTCGAATCTCCTGTTCCCTGGATGCTGCCTGACCTGCTGTGCTGTTCCAGCAATAAAGTTTCAACTAATGCCTGGAATAAACAGGTTGTCTTCTGAGGAAAGGTTGGACAGACTAGGCCTGTATCCACTGAACTATAGAAAAGTCAGAGACAACTTGAATGTAACATTTAACATCTTCAGGTATATATGGTGAATGTAGAAACGGGTTCAAAATAAGGGGACCCCATTTAAAGCAGAAGTGAGATGAAATCTTCTTTCAGATGGGTGAGAGTTCTTGAAACTCTCTTCCTGAAAAGGTGGTGGAAGCAGAGTCTTTGAATATTTTAAAGCCAGAGGTGAAAGGAGTTTTGGAAACGAAGAGAATGAAAGCTTATTGGAGTAGACAGGACTATGAATTTGAGGTTACAATCAGACAGCCACTTTTGTATTTTATTTGCCCTCGAAACCTCCTTAATTGTAATGTTTTTCTTCATAGTACTGAGCAGAAATTCATTATAACTGTCACCTGATCTTAGTACATAGCCAATCTAACTCTTCAATCAAGCTTATTATCCGCTATGTTTTTTCTTTGGGTGCAAAATTATCTTTCTGTGGTGATTCAGGCCAATTTATTTTGATAGAAATAACACTTTTTTAAGATTAGATTAGATTCTCTACAGTGGGGAAACAGGCCCTTCGGCCCAACAAGTCCACATCGACCCTCCGAAGAGTAACCCACCCCCCTCTGACTAATGCACCTAACACTGGACAATTTAGCATGACTAATTTCACCTGACTTGCACATCTTTGGATTGTGGGAGGAAACCAGAGCACCCTGAGGGTTTGCACAGGGAGAATGTGCAAACTCCACACAGACAGTTGCCCAAGGCTGGAATTGAACCGGGGACCTTGGTGCTGGGAGGCAGTAGTGCTAACCACTGAGCCACCATGCCATCCTATGGTTATTGCTTTAAGTTATTCCCAAGCCATTCTGATTAAAGTCACAGTCCATATATTTAAAGGTTTCCAAAGGCTGACTTTGAAGAATTATAAATTCTCCTTTGATCATATCCATAACAAATTGAATGTCAGTGAACTTATTTGACATTGAGTGGGTCGAATTCCTGCATTCATTGGCTAGGCCACTTTAGAAATAAAGTGTTCAATTCTGGTCTCCCTGAGAAAGATGTTGTTAAATTTTAAAGGGTGCAGAAAAGATTTACAAGGATGTTGCCAGGATTGGAGGGTTTGAGCTATAGGGAGAGGCTTAGTAGGCTGGGGCTATTTTCCCTGGAGCGTCGGAGGTTGAGGGGCGACTGTACAGAGGTTTATAACATCATAGAGGTATAGATATTGTGAATAGTCAAGGTCTTTTTCCCATAGTAGAAGAGTCCAAAACTAGAGGACATAGGTATAGGATGAGAGAGGAAAAGTATCAAAGGGACCGAAGGGACAACTTTTTCACAGAGAGGGTGGAGCGTGTATGAAACTAGCTCCACAGGAAGTGGTGCAGGCTGGTACAATTACAGTACTTAAAAGACATCTGGATGAGTACTTGAATAGAAGGGGTTTAGAGGGATATGGGCCAAATATTGGCAAATGTGACTCATTTAATTTAGGATATCTGGTTGGCATGGACAGATTGGACTGAAAGGTCTACCTCCATGCTGTACATCTCTCACTCTATGATTAAGTTAAAAATCACACAACACCAGGTTATAGTCCAACAGGTTTAATTTAATGCACACTAGCTTTCAGAGCGACGCTCCTTCATCAGGTGATAGTGGAGGGCTCAATCGTAACACAGAATTTATAGCAAAAATTTACAGTGTGATGTAACTGAAATTATACATTGAAAAATTGATTGTCTTTTAAGCCTTTCATCTGTTAGAATACATTGATAGTTTCACTTCTTTCATGTGTAAATCACAAAACCTTGTTTTTTAAAAGTTGCATTCTCGAGTTAGCTGTTAACAATGGTGATAGCTAGACAATATGTTGAAGGTGTTGGCCCCCTGTATTCTCTGTCTATGCCATGATGCTTAGATTGATTCTAATCTAAAAAGTGAGATAACGGAGTTTTACATAAATTCCTGCAGTTTTTGAGCTCAGAGTTCTACATGAATGCATGAAGTTTATGAGCAAAGTACAATGTAACCCTGCAAGTACAAATTCACCCCACAAAATATATGTGTGCATGTGGGTCTTTGTCTTTCTGTTGTGTGTGTGTCTGTCTGGGTTGGGGGTTGTGAGTGTGAGAAAGTGTGTGTGTAGTGAGTGCAGGAGTTTCTTAAGTCTGTGAGGGGGTGCATGTGTGAGTGTGGGAGTGTGTGTGTCTATAAGGGTGTGTGTGGGTGTCTGTGTGCGCGTCTGTGTGTACGTACGTCCGTTGTATGTGAGAGTGTGTGTGTGTAGGAGTATCTGTGTGTGTGTATAGTGCAATGATGGTCACCTGTAATGTGACATGAACCCAAGGTCCCGGTTGAGGCCCTCCCTATGGGTACCGAACTTAGCTATCAGCCTCTGCTCAGCCACTTTTCTCAAATGCCTGTCCCGAAGTCCACCTTGGAGGATGGTCACCCGAAGGTCTGAGGCTGAATGTCCTGGACCAACTGGGAGGGAACCCTCTTGTCTGTTGATTGTTGTGCGGTGCCCATTCATCCGTTGTCGTAGCCTTTGCCCGGTTTCCCCAATGTACCATGCCTCCGGGCATCCTTGCCTGCAACGTATAAGATAGCAACGTTGGCTGAGTCACATGAGTACCTGCCACGTACAAGGTGGGAGGTGTCCCCACGTGTAATGGTGGTATCTATGTCCACAATCTGACTCATGTGACTCAGCCAATGTTGCCTATCTTATATGTTGCAGGCAAGGATGCCCGGAGGCATGGTACATTGGGGAAACCGAGCAAAGCCTACGACAATGGATGAATGGGCACCGCACAACAATCAACAGACAGGAGGGTTCCCTCCCAGTTGGGGAACACTTCAGTGGTCCAGGACATTCAGCCTCGGACCTTCGGGTGACCACATACACAAACACACGGACACAGGTACACACAGACACCCACACACATCCTTATTGACACACACACTCCCACACTCACACATGCAGCCCCTCACAGACTTAAGACACTCTGCACTCACTACACACACACACACACACACTTTCTCACACTCACAACCCCCATCCCAGACAGACACACACACACAGACAGACAAAGACCCACATGCACATATATTTTGTGGGGTGAATTTGTACTTTCAGGGTTACATTGTACTTTGCTCAAAAACTGCATGCATTCATGTAGAACTCTGAGCTCAAAAACTGCAGGAATTTATGTAAAACTCCGTTATCTCACTTTTTAGAATAGAATCAATCTAAGCATCATGGCATAGACAGAGAATACAGGGGGCCAACACGTTCAACATATTGTCTAGCTATCACCATTGTTAACAGCTAACCCGAGAATGCAACTTTTTAAAAAAAAGGTTTTGTGATTTACACATGAAAGAAGTGAAACTATCAATGTATTCTAACAGATGAAGGGCTTAAAAGACAATCAATTTTTCAATGTATAATTTCAGTTACATCATACTGTAAATTTTTGCTATAAATTCTGTGTGTTAGGATTGAGCCCTCCACTATCACCTGATGAAGGAGCGTCGCTCCGAAAGCTAGTGTGCATCCAATTAAACCTGTTGGACTGTAACCTGGTGTGTGATTTTTAACTTTGTACACCCCAGTCCAACACCGACATCTCCAAATCATGACTCTATGATTAGACCTTCCATATCCTTCCCTCTTCCCTGCTATATTTCGGAGAGTTTCCTTAATGTCAGGAATTGGTTGGAGGTTCTCTGTCACAATTCTTTCAGCCACTGTCCCACTCTGGCAGACTCCACAATTTATGATGATTCTATAAATATAAAATATATCTCTAACCTTATACTTGTCACCATGCACTTCACTCCCATTATCGGAAAAGCAGTGAGCACCTTCAGGATAGTTTTTCATTATGATCTTCATTTTACTGAGATTTTCAAAATCAGAATTGATCAATATCAGTGTGGATTCTATTGTGAATGGTCAGTGGTTTATTTTTTTTTAATTCTACTGCTGTTAATAGAAGATGCAAACTTTAAACTGTGAATTAGTATGAAAAATATATTTTCTTATATGATTTTTTTTCCCATTGTCACCACTGATGAACATGTAATGGTTCTGAAGAGGTTGATGTTCATGGTACATCAACTCCACTCATTTAGCGATGTCACACATTGGAGACGAGAAATTCTACTCTAGCTTTCAGAAGGAGCAGATATATCAACCTCCTAAGGTACTAGAAATTGTGCCTGGTCAAATATTGTTGTACTTATTTCAATCATGCAATAATCCTTCTTGGTAGATAAGAACAATGCCCCTTTGTAGATTCTCTATACTGGTGTATCCTTCATGACTGGTCACTAGATAGGCCTAATCAAAGGAGATTCGGTGTCAGCAAATTACCTCAAACAACCCAAATCCAGTACCACATATTGATGGAGGTGGCAAATACGGCAAGGTAGCAAGTATGGTCTTCTGGGAAAATGCCCCAAATGCAGCTGGAGTAATTCACTAGCTTCTCCTTTGCTGTTCATTCCATAGCATCTGCAATGGAATGTGTACACATGTAACATAGTAAAAATGAATATTTTATGTTTTACAATTAAAACTAACAGTATTTATACACAAATCCAAAATGTAGAGATACAATAAATGACTTTGCTGCAGTTGAATTTATATAGTAATCACCTTCTTAAGGAAAATGTGGTACTTATCCATCTTGCTCAAGGTGCATTATTATTTTATATCCACTGTTCCACATGATTTATTGCCACCTAACTTACAATATTGCAGGGTTCCCACTTCTCCAAAGAAAGAGCTCCATCCTGATCATTCCCAAAATAATATTAAGGATATGTTTGCATTTTTCTTTTGTGTTTATCCAATGATTTTTAGCAAGGATTTATTTAAATCTCACATGATAGACTGGGCACTAAGAACCAAGGGATCCAAAGGCAAGAGGCAAGTTATGTTCAAACTTAGTTCAGTGGGTGGAATGAAAGATGAATGGTCAACATGAGTGGAAAGGAAGGATATATTTCCATGAACAGGCCAAAAAGAGAGGCGTAGATTTAAAGCAATTTGCAGAAGGATTAGGAGGTAATTGAGAAATGTTGTCACACAGAAGATGGTGAGTGTCTGGAGCACTCTGCCTGAAAGGGTGATAGAAGCAGAAACTCTTCCGCATTTAAAAAAAAGACATCTAATTAATACACCATTACCTTCAGAGTAATTGCCTAAGACCAGAGAAATGAGATTATCCTGGTTAGCTCTTTTCTGGCCAGCACAGACAGGATGGACAAAATCGTCTCCCTTTGTGCTTTATATTTTCTGTATTTTTCTTCTGCAGGTTCTGACATCAAAATAGATTCTTTCAATTTTAAAGTGACTGAGTATTTTGTGCTTCAAATTTACCACAATTATTGCGGCTTTCTATGCAGGAACAAGGATAATACAACAATGGTAATATAGTTCATATGAATTTTTAAACAAAATCTGAAGTATGTATGGATGAAAAGCATGAATGTTTGGTAGTGTACATGACCAAATCAGTTAATCAGAGAGTGAATTCCAATGAATTACAATGGATTAACTGAGTTAGCAGTGGCATACAGTGAGGTTTGTGATAATGTAAAACAATGAATTATATGATTGTGCAATGGACAGAATGATATCTATGGGAGCGTAATAAGAGTTTGACCTCTTCTGTAGTGCAATGGATAAACTATGTTTTATGGGGGAATGAGTTTTGTGCTATTGGAAAACAATGGGTTATACATTTGTAATGGACAACATGCATTATAAGATCATGAGTTTATCTCAAAGACTGAAGAAATTCTGAAAGAAATTTGGAAGCAATGCGAGCTATTTGGAAGCTATTTAAATGTTATATTAAAAATGAAATTTAGCTAGAATTTTTCTACCTCTAACATTCTCATTGATGACACAGACTTGGAACTGTTTTGCGAGACACCTACCTGAACATCATTGTATAGTCATAGAGTCATACAGCATGGAAACAGACCCTTTGGTCTAACTTTTCCACACTGACCAACTTTCCCAAACTAAACTAGTCCCACTTGCCTGCACTTGGCCCATATCCTTTCTACCTTTCCTATTCATGTACCTATCCAAATGTCTTCCAAATGTTGAAATCTGCATCTACCACTTCCTCTGGCAGTTCATTCCATATTAGGTGAGACAGTGGCCTAGTGGTATTATCACTGGATTATTAATACAGAGACCCACATAATATTCTGGGGACCCCCAGGTTTGAATCCTGCCACCACAGATGGTGGAATGTGAATGCAGTAAAAATCTGGAATTAAGAGTCTACTGATGACCATGAGTTAATTGTTGATTGTCGAAAAAATACATCAGGTTCATTAATGTCCTTTGGGAAGGAAACCACCATCCTTACCTGGCCTGGCCTGCATGTGACTCTCGACCCACAGCAATGTGGTTAACTTTTAACTGCCGTCTGGGCAATTAGGGATGAGCATTAAATGCTGGCCCAGCCTGTGATGTTTACATCCCACAAATGAATAAAAGACAAAAAAAACGCCCTCTGTGTGAAAAAGTTGCTCCTCAGGTCTCTTTTAAATCTTTCTCCTCTCAGTTTAAAAATATGCCCCCTAGTTTTGATCTCCCCTATCCTTGCTATTCACCTTATCTACGCCCCTAATGATTTTGTAAATTTCTATAAGGTCATCCCTCAACCTCTTACACTCCAGTGAGAAAATTCCCAGCCTGTCCAACCTCTGTTTAAAAGTCAGCCCTCCAGTCCCCACAGCATCCTGGTAAATCTTTTCTGAAGCATCTCCAATTTAATAAAATCCTTCTTATAGAAAATGCAAGGGAAATATCATTTGGTAATTGTGTTAACTTCAAAGCAAAATAACAGAAGTGGTTGATCTTAAATAGCCTCTAATAACATTACTCCCAAAATAGTTTGATACTCCATCTCATACTAGTTCAGTTTTACAGTAATTGGTAACTTTTGAAATAATATACTTTTACAGCAATGATACCCATGGAATTGACAAAAATACATTTACTGCTTTGTGATACAAATGCATGAACACATCTTTGAAAAAACACAATTCAAAATGTTTTTATTTTAACTTTTGTACTAAATATCTCATGAAGATATTGAATAAATATCAGAAAATGTACTATATTCAGCAAAGATTCTTCTATCTATCGATTTTTTGATGTTTATTTTGATTTCAATTATTTGGCAATGGTTTTATTTAGTAATGTAATTGTAAAATATTATAAAGTGGCATGTTTAGGAATATATTATTAACCTATAATGATTATTAAGATATACAATTAGGGTAATGTGATTTCAATTCAGGCAGCGCAGAAATTATAAAATTTAAAAAATATTCAACTCATTGTTTATTATTCACCATCATATCTTTACAGGACTTCTTTCCTTTATTATCATTATGAAGTTAATGAAAAATGTTCATGTTTTCCTAAATCATGGTGTAATTTTTAAGAAGTATAATTCACCGTTTTTTACATAATAGATTATTTGCAACAAATATATTAAGGACCCTATGCTACTCCAGATCTCTTTCCACTAGGGAGACATATTAATTTTCAGGGCCACGTTATGAATATGGAAAGAAGGCTTTTATTATACATTATACCTGGAGCAGTGGTTGGAGTCTGATTAAGGTGAAGGATAGAATGAAGGGCAAGTTAAGGTATCCCCTCAGTTGAGACGTTTTGTAGTAAGTTGCAGGAGTAAGCTGAAAGAAAGGGAATGCATATACAACTCTGCATCAATTGTTCTGTCCTGAAACTTTGTTATCCATTCACTTATGATGATCGTGTTGTGTTATATCAGAGCTAAGGGTGAGCTGGCTTACTACAGATGGTATGCAGTCAGTCAAGTAAGCATAGGTTTGAGTTCAATGAAATAGAGCTCTGTGATCTGGGATTCTGGAGGCTACAATGTCTCGAGGTACGATGGGTCAAAATGTGTGGTAAGCCACAATCCTCCCTGCATCATCTGATAGTTTCACTCCATTTACACAGTTTGTATGGGGTAATGAATTCTGTCTAAAACCATAAGATGCAAGAGCAAGAGTAGGTCATTTAGCCCAACAAATCTGCTCTGCCATTCAATTACATCATGGCTGATTTGATAATCCTTATCTTCACTTTCCTACCTTTTACCTATAACCCTTGATCGCCTTACTGAATAAAGATTTATCTGTGTCAGCTTTGAATATACTTAATGGTCGAGCCCCAATAGGCCTCTGCAATAAAGAATTCCACAGATTCACAACCCTAAGAGAAAAGGAATTCCTCCTCATCTGTATTTTAATCGTGCCACTCCTTCTGAGATTGTCCCTCTGGTCCTAGACTGTCCCACCTCTACCCTGTCAAGTCCTGTAAGAATCTTGTATATTTCAGTAGGGTTGCCTGTCATTCGTCTAAATTCCAAAGAGTACAACCTCTTCACCAGTAGTCCATCCTGGTATCAGCTGAGTGATCATTCTCTGGTTTGCCTTTAATGCCAGTGTAGCAGTCCTGAAATAAGGGGCCCTATATTCCAGCTGTGGTCTGACTTGCATAATTTTATACTCCATTCCTTAGTCTGGTTTCTCTTCTGGCCTGTTGTAGAAGGAAGTCATGAAACTTAGCCTCAACCCCCCACTTCAATTTGTTCTTATGCATCCGAAAAATCTTAAGTCATTTTTTATAATTTACATAGGCTTTTTGTAGTCCATATTATTGTCTTTGGCTGACTTACTTTCACAGGCAGTAGAGAGGCGATCTATCCGAACTGAAAAAGGACAAATAAAAAGTGTTAGACGTAATAAACATGATTTTTGATGTATGACACAATTGATAGAAGGTTCAAACTTTCAATCTCACAAAAGGTTCTTCAATATTTCTATTTCTTTGTATTCTAAAATTCATATTTATCCCATCATTGTGTAATATCTGGACAGTCCCAGATAGAAAATTCTATCTGAGTTCTGATTTCTTTAAAGCCAATTACTCCCATTAATGAACCTGTTCATTTTGATGTAATTTATTTTCTTAAGAACATTAAAGCTCTAATAGATGTCCAACTCTTCCTGAAAATCATTAAACTAACTTGAATCATTTGTTAAACAACTTTCTGGGCAATGGGCATAGCGTGCCTTCAAGTGGATGAGAATTAGAATCCTGACAGTGTGGATGCAGGCCCTTCAGCCCAACAAGTCCACACTAACCCTCCAAAGAGTGACCCACCCAGACCCATTATTTGCCTCTGACTAATTGACCTAACTTGCACATCCCTGTACTGTGGGAGGAAACCAGAGAACCTGGAGAAAACCCGCACAGACACAGGGATAATGTGCAAACTCCACAGACAGTCACCCGAGGCCGGGATCAAACCCAGGTCCCTGACGCTGTGACACAGCAGTGCTAACCACCGAGCCACCATATCACCCCTTGAATTTTCTTCAAATCCAAGGTAACCTTGACATTTGATTTCAACTTGGGATCTTTGTTGCACACAGTGCTGGTGTCTGTCAGACATGGAAAGAAAATAATGTTATTTTTCACCTTCTATTCCAGCTGGAAAACAGGTTTTAAGTTTTATGTCATGTCGCAGTTGAAGATCTCTAGGGAAATACATGTATAGTCAAGTCAATTGTAGTGTTTTCTGCGAGAAATGTCCAGAACAAGATATGTATTGCTTCTGCATGCATTAGGAAAGCAGAACAGCAGTAATGCAATGAACAATCATCTGTAAATCACACAGTGTGCAAGTAAACCTATTTGGAGATCTCCTTGACTTTAATACCAAAGGACATGTGGAAATAGATGAAGCTACATTTATCTGATCTCCAGAGTTTTATAAATAATAGCTTTTCTTAAGCCTTGGTATTTAATAGTTTTGAAATGCAGAGTTGCATTCTTACAATGTACTTGAATTTATAGAATTATATGTGAAATGTAAAACTGCAAGCACGGTAATTTTATCACTAAGATACCACTAGATATATATTTTAACCAGAGAATGCGAGACTCAAAGTTTATGGGAATTGTTCTGAATGTCACATACACATTGTAGTATAATAATGATGATTTATAAGGTCATTTTATGAACACTACAATCATTTCCAGAATGCCAACATTGCATCAGACTTCTACCTTTTTGTCAGATAGGCACTTTACTCTGTCAGTACTTCCTGGAAGCAGCTATTATAATTTGTATTGTAAACTGAAATAATAATTCACATAAAATATGCAGAGGTGATTGCAGATATGACTGATGAATGTATTACAACTTTAGTGCTGTTCTTGTGCACAAAACTGACATGATAAAAAGGTATTGTAAAATAATACAGGCTCTTAGCGTGTTTTAATGTTGGGAGAACCTACAAAGCACAGAATTTGTATAATTGTTCTCTTCTTACTCCCTTAAACAATTCACTGTTCATTATGTATTTCATCTAAATCGACTTGTTTCATGGCTAAGATATTATTCATGCTTGTAATATACTTTCCACTAGAATTGAGCTTGAATCTTTGGGGTTAATTTTAATTTTTGTAGGTGTTAAAATAATAGTTTGATCATGACTCATAAGGCCTTAAGTTATAGGAGTGGAATTGGGCCATTCAGCCCATCAAGTCTGCTCTGCCAGTTGATCATCTGATAGGTTTCTTAACCCTGTTCTCCTGCTTACTTCCCGAAATCTTTGATCCCTTTACTAATCAGGAACCTATCTGTCTCTGTCTTAAAGACTCTCTGTGACTTGGTAACTTAAGAAATAATTGAATTTTCATTTCCCATCCAAGATTGCCCATTTTGTGCCATTACAAAAATTAGTTACTTTCCTGTTTCATTCTTGTAGTAGTGAATACATAAGAAAAATTCTCCATAAGATCATACCTGTAGGTTGTATAATATAGTCTAAATACCTGGCTTGTTTAACAATGACAATGAAATGGTATCTGTGATCTAAATAGCAGATGGTTTCATTGAGTTCATTAGAAAAGGATCATGTTAAATTCAGAGTTGGTTTGTCAATTTCTCAATGAATACAATGAAGCAATGAATTATACCTTGTCTGAAATGTCTAATTTGACATTATTCGCTAGATAGATTCAACTTTTGCATGATTTCTTGAACAAATTAAACAAATGTCATTTCGGCAATCTTCTATCCTAATTGCTGAATGCATAAAACATTGGCTTGTCTGATAATTGAAGAGAAATTGTTTTTGACAAAGAAATGGTTAATTGTCAAGAATTGTCAGACATGAGGGAAATTATATTTAAAACTGATGAAGGGCTTTCCATAACAAAGCCTCTATGGGAAAAATAAAAGGTGGTTAGATAGGGGATGCAGTTGAAGCACAGTGAGCAAATTTTAACCAAATTAAATTCTGCAGAGGAAAGTAAAAAGGAACATATATTTAAATACCATCTCTCACATGGATGAATCATCTCAAAATGTTTTCAGTCAGTTAATTAATTTTGAAGTGCACTGTTTTTGTCAGTGAATGGAGCAATCAATTTACCTATCACAGTACCTTATGCCAACACACTGGAACAGGAAGTCAGTACCACCAATGTCATCATTGTATACTTTATTGCTGGAACAGCACAGCAGGTCAGGCAGCATCCAGGGTACAGGAGATTCGACGTTTCGGGCACAGGCACTTCTTCAGGAAGGAGGCCCTTCTTCAGACTTTAATTTGGTTAAAATTTGCTCACTGTGCTTCAACATTCCTGAAGAAGGGCCTGTGCCCGAAACGTCGAATCTCCTGTACCCTGGATGCTGCCTGACCTGCTGTGCTGTTCCAGCAATAAAGTTTCAACTTTGATCTCCAGCATCTGCAGACCTCACTTTCTCCTCCATCATTGTATACAACCTGCACAATTCGGGGTTGGTTAATTCAGTTGGCTGGACAACTGGATTGTGATGCAGAGTGACACTAACGCAGGTTCTATTCATGTACTTGCTGAGAGTAAAATAAAAGGTTTCACTTCTGACCCTCTTTCACCCAATCTGAGGTATGGTGATCCTCAGGTTAAACCACCACCAGTCACCTCTCCCTCTAATGAGAGAGCAGCCCTGCGGTTTGCAATGGCTATGTCAACATTTTTGTTCTGCTGAAATGTTCAGAACACATTTATTACAATATAAAGTTGGTATATGCATTTACTTATAATGTTTTTGAATTTTTTTTCTCACATCAAAATCTTTAACAAGCTGCCTCAGTCTATCCTATCCAGCATCAATATGGAGTGGCTATTGACCAACTACTGCATTCCTGATGCATCATTCATTCTAATGCAACAAAGTATAGCACTGAAGTGGAGAACTGTAATTGGGTTAGAGAAATGAGGTGGTGATGCAGTGAAATATTAGATTAGATTACATTACATTACAGTGTGGAAACAGGCCCTTCGGCCCAACAAGTCCACACCGACCCGCCGAAGCGCAACCCACCCATACCCCTACATTTACCCCTTACCTAACACTACGGACAATTTAGCATGGCCAATTCACCTGACCTGCACATCTTTGGACTGTGGGAGGAAACCGGAGCACCCGGAGGAAACCCACGCAGACACGGGGAGAACGTGCAAACTCCACACAGTGGGTCGCCTGAGGTGGGAATTAAACCCGGGTCTCAGGCGCTGTGAGGCAGCAGTGCTAACCACTGTGCCACCGTGCCGCCCACAAATATGTTCCTTGCCAATTCCATGCCTGAAACTTTCACTCTCCTGCTCCTCGGATGCTGCCTGACCTGCTGTGCTTTTCCACCACCACCTTTTTCGACTCTGGTAAAAGACTGTTAAGGGATTACCTGCACAGCACTGGAACCAGTAGTTGGTGTTGTTGACTGACCACCTGCACTTCAGTCCATGGAGTTGGCAATGAACATATTGCACTGCATCACCACAGCATATCTCTAACCCAATTATAGTTCTCCACTCAGTGCTATACTTTGTTGCATTAGAATGAATGCAACAAAGTTAATCATACTAATGCTGCTGCCAGGACATTTTGTGTACAGGGCAAATTTCTGCAGTGCACATTGCTACTACTGACTGGTGGTGGGGAATGTGGACACTTATGAATGTGATTCTGGATTAGTGGTGCTGGAAGAGCACAGCAGTTCAGGCAGCATCCGACTCGGATGCTCAGATGCTGCCTGAACTGCTGTGCTCTTCCAGCACTACTAATCCAGCATCTGCAGTCATTGTTTTTACCTACTTATGAATGTGATGCCAATCAAGCGGAATGTTTTGTTCTGGTTGGTGTCAAGCTTCTTGACGGTGGTTGGAGCTGCACTTATCCATGCAACTGGAACATGCCCCATCACACTCCTGACTTATGCCATATAGAAAATGGAGAGGTTTTGGGGAGTTTGAAGGTGAGGTACTCGCTGCAGTATTCCTGGTTCTGACTGTTCTTATAGCCACTGTTTTTGTGTAGTGAGTTGATGTTGAGAGTAAGAGGGGGCAAGTTTCTTGTTTCTTGCTAGTTCTGCTGCTACAGAACTTATAGACTTTGTGTAATTCTTAAACAGAACTGCATTTTATTTCTGGAAGTCTTTCTGTTTTGTGAGGAGAACTTTCTGTCTGAGGATTTTGTCTCTCAGAGGCCTTCTCAGGGAATTCTGTTTTAAAGTATTATGTAAAGAATCTCGAGGGAGCTGCTATTATAAAACTGGCACATCATGTTTCCATAGTAGATGCTCAGTTTGTCAAGCCAGGAGAACAGTCCTACTTATTTTCTTTTAATCAAAGGAATTAACTTTTAACTGTCACATCCATCAATTTGGATGGTTCTGGATATCAGTTTGAGTGAGCCTCCAGTTTCTTGCCTATAGGGGATCCGTTGTCAGTGCATTTCTCTTTACATTTGAAAACATGCACTGAATTATCAAAAGGTCTCTTCAGATTTCTTCATGTGATACATTCAGTCAAGCCCCAGTACTAGCTCAAGCCACAAGGATATAATGACTTCAAGAAGCCATTTTGTAGGTTTATTTTTGTCCATTTTTAAAGGTTACATTAGGTTTCTTTATATACTTTAATTACAAAAATAAGAAAATTACTGGAATGTGGACAGCTCATCTCCTGAAAAGAAAAGTCAGCAAGCTGACAAGCCTGGAAGGTGCCAATGACAGCTGTAATACACTATGGGTAGGCAATGGGTAGTGAGAATTCCACCCCTCCGTGGCGACATTGGACCTTCACAGTGGGTGCTGCCAGGGAAACAGGTAGACCCACAAAGGATAGATTCTGAAATGAGGTAAGTCAGGGGGCTTGGGCAGGAAGTTGTGTTTTAAAGTATAGGTAAGTAGAAAGAAAGAGGGCTACTATCTTCTTAGAGTTTCCCTTAAAAAGATTGGACTCCCTCCTTCCTGCTATTTTAAACACTAAAAAAGAATGCCCATTCCTACCTGTCCATGCCAACTAGTTTAGAGTTTGGGCATCATAATATTTATTTACAATTGGCGGGCAGGCTGCTGATTCCATGCCAAGCCAGCGTTTGTGTTATAGTGGGAATATTGTAGACTAGCCACCCAACTTATCATATGTCCCATTCCCACTGAAGACACAACTGACGAGGACATGAAATATGCAGCCCATAGTCATATTATTTACAGAATATATTGAGGCAGCTTTCCTTAACATAGCTGGAACAAAGTATGAACATGCACTATTTGTGTTATTTGGTCTCATGCTTTGGCCACCTTGCTAACTGCATGAACGGGGTTCTGATCATGGCTTCAGATTGCCTGGTCAATTTTCATTGTAGATTTAAGTTGAATAAAAATGTAATTTTTGGAATCTAATCCTCAAAAATGTGAAATATGTTGAAATTTTTCAACTGTTTTATCCGAAAACAAAACATCATCTTAAAGCAGACTTTACGAAAAGCTAAAGAGATTAGAATATCACTAATAATTAGAATCATTCTTGCTAGTCGGTGAAAGAGGAACAAGATAAATCTCATCAGTGTCATACTCAGAGTGTGATCGAGTAAACAAATTGTTAACGGAAGTAAAATCGTGAGACAGTGAACATCTTGAATTATTGCTCACTTGCACTTTCAGATGTTGCAATAATTGACAAGTGCAGTGTAAGTTATTTGAAATTTCCAAATAGAATGAGATCGTGGTGTTTCACTTTCAAAGTCACTGTGCTAAGATACCTATTCAGACCACCAATTAGAGATAATATGAAAAAATACATGCAAGAAATCTAAAACCAAAATAAAAATTCTTGCATATGCTAGTCAACTGGTATCTGAAAAGGAAGAATGAATTGATATTTCAGATAAAACTCTTGTTCAGAGCACAAAAAAAAAATTTCTTTACTCTGTCTTGCATTATAGTCGCTCCTTTATCAACCAATGCTCAATAAATTATACTTAGCATCACATTGATATTAGAAATACATTTTCATGGTTGTACATAAAGAATAGATACCTAATCTGTAGACATCCCATATCCTGATTGCAGTCTATGTCTTGATCCTTGGCTTTCTGTCACACCAGCCTCAAATTGTGACACATGTGTAGTCACTGATTACTTCTTACTTGTGGTGCAGGGTAAGATAATTACAGAGCTCTGGTGTGACAGATGTCTGGCAGAAGGAGCTATGAGAAGTGACTGTTGTGAGTAATAGAAATGCCATTCTAGTCTACGTTATTCGATCTACCTGTCTGGAGTGGATGGCTCTTCGGTAATTGGACCAGGTCACCCAACTGTTTTCTGCATTTGTCCACAAGTAAGTCTTTTCTAATCTTTACCTATTTCTCAGTCCTTGTGGTTGTAAAATATATTGGTGCTGTGAAAGTTGTGCTGTGCAGTGTAGGTTGGTCCAATTTTTATTGCTCCACATTTTGTGTTTACTAATGATGAAACTATTTTGAATTTGACAATGGCTGGTACTAAATTAAAAGAATCATCAAAATATTCTGAAAATAAATACGCTTAATAAGTGCAAAAAGATTCAGTTTCTCAAGCAGATCTTTCTTTGATAACAGTTTTGCTTTGTAACTTATTGGTACCTAGTAGAATTGAGTCGGTTGATGATATTCATTTGGAAATGTAACTTCTTCAGGCTTCAGTTATCGAGTGTAGGAAATGATCAGAGCATCTTGTTACATAACAGAGTAAAATGTCACTAGCTCTGTTCAAACAAGTCCCAACCATTAGAAGATCCACACTATATCACATTGTTATTTTCTACCTTTCACAGCACTCATCATTTGATCAATTTATAAATGATTGGAGCCAGTTCTGTGCTTTTGGCTGATCATTTTTTGGAAACATTGCTGAGGCTGATTGAATTAATTTCATACAAGACTGTTATAATTGACAAACAGAGAGAAAATTACACCTTCCCAGCCTGAGCTTGTTTCAAGAACATAACAAAAAGATAAGAGACACAATAGAAAAATCCACGTTACTAGTACTTTACAAGGCTAGTACTTCATGAAGGTAAATATATTTAGCAACAAAACTTAGATGAAAAAATGCACATTTTCATTCAAAAATGGCTGTGCAGATAGTGATAATAACATCTTGGCTGAGAAAACAAAATAGGTAGGTAACAAGTGGTAAGAAACATATTGCTCTTCCAAATTAAAAGGGCATTCCTTCCTGAACTTGAAAAAGTACTGAATAGAAAATATTGTATGACAGTTGCTATGTATTAGAGTCTATGAAAGATTCTGATTTACATAATTTTTATTGTGTTCAAGATGTTCATTCACTTCCCAGTGTGAGATTAAGCATACAGTCTAGAAAAACTATGGTCCATGGTTTTATGTTGAATTATCTGATCCTGAGGTGACAACCAGGGCAGAGAGGGGCAAAGGGCAGTCATGGTTTCAATACTTAATTGCTCAAAATATATATTTGTGGTTATTAAGTAAGGACAGAATCAAAACGGTTGTGATACTCTTGCAAAATCTCTAAATCCTTGCCCCTTATTTGCTCATATTAAGCAGAAAGCAGATGAAAAACAGAAAAATAATCCAGTGAATTAGTGCAGAAGACTCCCTTTTCCAGTTTCTCAGCATGATTTGATTTGGGCAGCCTGCATTCCCAATGGAAACAGTACTGTTAATTAGGATATTCAAATAGGGTCAACTGACATTGTCAGCAGCCCTCCTCATTTCCCTATCCTCAAACCTGCCACTGCTTCCTCAAGCATGGACAGTATTTATTGCGAGACAGTAAATCACAAGGCTATTATCTTTAACTGCTGTCAGAGAAGGTGGCAGTAGATCTGGCACTCCACTCTTTTTTTTCTTCAGCCTTTTGAGAGTTTTAAATATTTCTGAAACTTCATTCTAGATGAAAAATATGTTTGAAAAATATTTTTTCAAGTTTTGACTTCAAATTTGGAACCTAACTTTCTAAATGAATGCTGTTACAAAAGTAATCATATTAGCTACAAGCAAACACAAAGAACAGCAAAGTGGTTATGAGGTTACTAGTATAAATGTAATTTTTTTTCTGTGTTACATCCAGTCATTGAATACCAAGTGAAGCTAGTTAGATTCTCTCTCGTCGGTCAATTCCTGGGATTCATGTAACACAAATCTTATATGTCATTCACCAGCCAAAGTTTGGAAGTGGTGCTGTTGAGGGTGGAAATCAGTATTGGGCAGGCACTAACATACAGTTACCAATTGGCATTCTGGTTTAATGTCATTGTTTCTGCAGCTGCCAGTTTTCCTCAGGATTTGGAAGGGCATACTCCAGCATTTCACCCAATTTGGGAATGTGGTCAGTTAATCCTATTAATAAACTCATTGTCAGTTCGTTAAAGGCCAGTTTAATGCTTTGGAATAGGCAGTGACTGAGTGGTAGTCTAGGAGAAAGTGAGGACTGCAGATGCTGGAGACCAGAGTTGAAAAATGTGGTGCTAGAAAAACACAGCAGGCCAGACAGCATCCGAGGAGCAGGAGAATTGACGTTTCGGGCATAAGCCCTTCTTCAGGAATCTGGTAGTCTCCCTACCTCTATACCAGAAGGCTGCATTCAAGTTGTACCTGTTCCAGAGATACATATTAACATCTAGGAACAGGCTAATTAGAAAATATATATTTTGGAGAGATACTTAGGTTGCACTCTGGCTCAGTGGCAGACCAGATTCATGGAGGTGGCATCCAGTTATGATATTAGGTTATCTCATAGAAGGCATTACAGCTGAGGGAGCACTCAGTCACTAATATACATGTGATATTGGGCACAGGTTAGCCTCTGCATGCTCAGATAGTGCAGGAAGCCTTTATCTTCATGAACCTTCAGGCTGTTCAGTCTGTGTGGCCATTGGACAGCAAATAACCAGAAGCCTATCATCACGGTTGGGTCTTCCATTCACTTTGCCAGAGTGAAGAAGGTTAGAGATAATGGGGTGGCATATAGTGATTGGGAGACAGAACTTGGTACTTGGGAGTTGGGAATACATCTGGATTCAGGGATTGGAGCCAAGGGCACTGCATTGGCGGTCAAAATGGTTCTGGGAGATTATGATAGAGGGAGATGCAGGATTGGAGCAGGAGTGATTGGGTTCTTTAGAGTTACAAACCCTACTCTGTTGAACAGCCTGTTAAAATTAGGTAGAGATGTAACTTGAACTAAGCAGTTGGTGTTGACTCATTTATGCAGCAACTGATATTCATTTACATTATCTGCATGTTACCTCAGGTCAATCCATACTGCCAAATTTGCACTACAGCTGAAATTCAATTTCTATCCCAGTGACCTTTTTAGCCAATCCTGACAGTCATAGTCATAGAGTCATAGAGATGTACAGCACGGAAACAGACCCTTCGGTCCAACTTGTCCATGTCGACGAGATATCCCAACCCAATCTAAGTCCCACCTGCCAGCACCCGGCCCATATCCCTCCAAACCCTTCCTAAACATGTACCCATCCAGATGCCTTTTAAATGTTGCATTTGTACTAGCCTCCACCACTTCCTCTGGCAGCTCATTCCATACATGTACCACCCTCTACGTGAAAAAAGTTGCCTCTTAGGTCTCATTTATATCTTTCCCCGTCACCCTAAACCTATGCCCTCTGGTTCTGGACTCCCCCACCCCAGGGAAAAGACTTTGCCTATTTCCCCTAACCATGCCCCTCATGATTTTGTAAACCTCTGTAAGGTCACCCCTCAGCCTCTGATGCTTCAGGGAAAACAGCCCCAGCCTGTTCAGCCTCTCCCGATAGCTCAGATCCTCCTACTCTGGCAACATGGTTTAAATGAGAAATACTTTAATAGATTACTTCAAATTAATTAGTTTTTCCATTATATCAAAGAAAGGAGCTTTCTAACATTAAAATAAAAATAAAATTGCATCATAATTCAACATCATATTGACCTTCAATCACAGCAACTAGTAAAATATGTTTTATCTTTCACATTGTAATACATAGTAGGAAGTTGTCATGTTCAAAATCCATAAGTCAATAAGTTGAGTATTAAGTAAAGTTATTCACAATGAAAACTTTACATGAAAATGATCATTTGTTTTATTGACGACTGCTTCCTAGTTACAGAATTCTCAAACAGATTTATTCACACTGGAGGCAATGGAAAAATATGTCACGAGAAGCTTAATTAAAGGAAAACATATGGTTCATTGTGCATATCAGTAATTCCAGAAAGAAAACAAGTATGAAAGCTATCGTCTGCGAAACATGTTTCTAATTGATTTGTTATAATGCTTAATGCTTTCTGACATTCTTGATCCACCATCATTCCTACTTAATCGTAACAAGCCACATTGAAAATATTGTAATCATAAGGAGTCACTCGGAATCCTATTGGTCCTGAGGGAAATAGGAACAAGCCACTGTGGAAGCAGCTACATTTTGTCATGTATAAACCATCTTTTTGTATTTATAGAGTCATGGAAAAGTACAGCACGGAAACGACTCTTCGATCCAACCTGTCCAAGCCAACAAGTATCTTAACCTAAGCTAGTCCCATTTGCCAGCACTCGGCCCCTATCCCTCTAAACCTTTCCTATTCATATACCCATCCAGGTGCCTTTTAAATGTTACAATTGTACTAGCCTCCACCACTTCCTCTGACAGCTCATTCCATACATGTACCACCCTCTGCATGAAAAGGTTCCTCATTAGATCCCTTTTAAATTCTTTCCTATCTCACCCTAAACCTATACCTTCATGTTCTGGAGTCCCCTACCCCATTGTGGGATTTCAACTGAATAAGACTTCAAAACAGACTGTGGAATTAGGTCCTGTGGAATTAGCAAGATACCTGACTGTAAAAGAGGAAATATTGTTGTTTGACTGTGTAGGTCTTGAACAATACTAAAAGGAGAAACTTGCAAATGGAACAACAAAGTGCCCATTACACCATAAATGTTCCTGGAAAGAGAACAAGATGCTACTGTTAATTTAAAACACATTCTGTCTACTCCACAATCAAGCCATATTGTGTATGAATTTCAATGTCAAATCGACACTAGGTACACAGGCTTATGTCCCAACTGATCGATGGATCACTCAATAGCAGGATCTTTCAGTTGTTTGGAATAGGCAAAGTACAGATAGTACTGAACCAGCCCATGCATGCAAAAAAAAGTCTACTGTTGGATGTAATTTTCACAAATTTGGCAACACTTGCTGAACAATCTTTACTATGCTAATATCTGCATTAACCACTTGGCAAGGAGTCACTGATAAAACTACACATTGATATCAACAAGTTTCATCACACCATCAGACTCACCATGGACTACTCTCTACTATCTGTCTCATTCTTGGACACATGCATCTCCATCAAGGATGGACACCTCAGTACCACACTCTACCACAAACCCACAGACAATCTCACAATGCTACACTTCTCCAGCTTCCATCCAAAACATATTAAAACAGCCACCCCCTATGGACAAGCCCTACGCGTACACCAGATCTGTTCAGATGAGGAGGAACGTGATGGACACCTGGAAGTACTCAGGGATGCCCTCATAAGAATGGGGTACAATGCTCATTACATCGACCGCCAGTTCCGATGTGCCACAGCAAGGAACCGTAATGACCTCCTCAGGAGACAGACATGTACTGCAACCGACAGGGTACCCTTGTTGTCCAGTACTTCCCAGGAGCCAAAAAACAATACCATGTTCTTCGCAACCTGTAACACATTATCAATGAGGATGAGCACCTCACCAAGACCTTCCCCACACTTCCACTGCTCATCTTTAAACAATCACCAAACCTCCAGCAGATTATTGTTTGTAGCAAACTGCCCGGCTTTCAGGACAACTTCATAGAACCCTGTCACTGTAGGCGCTGCAAGACGTGTCAGAGTGTGGACATGGATACCACCATTACACATGGGGACACCTCCCACCATGTATGTGACAGGTACTCATGCGACTCAGCCAACGTTGTCTATCTCATACGCAAGGATGCCTTGAGGCATGGTACATTGGGGAAACCGAGCAGAGGCTACGGCAACAGATGAATGGACACCGCACAACAATCAACAGACAGGAGTGTTCCCTCCCAGTTGGGAACACTTCAGTGGTCCAGGACATTCAACCTCGGACCTTTCGGTGACCATCCTCCAAGGTGGACTTTGGGACAGGCAGCAGCGAAAGGAGGCCGAGCAGAGGTTGATAGCTAAGTTCGGTACCCATAGGGAAGGCCTCAACTGGGACCTTGGTTTCATGCCACACTAAAGGTGACCACCATTGCACTATACGCACACACACAGGCACTCCTATGTACACACACACACAGACAGGCACTCCTATACAGACATTCATACACACTCCGACAGAGACACATTCACACATGCACCCTCTCACAGACGTAGACCCCTTTACACTCACACACACACTGGATATACACTCTCTCACACAGACACTCACAACCCCCCACCCAGACACACACACACACACACACAAACCCACATGCACACATACACATATACGTTAGTGGGGTGAATTTGTACTTGCAGAGTTACATTGTACTTTGCTCAAAAACTGCATGAGTCCATGTAAGACTCTGTTAACTCATTTTTTAGATTAGAATCAGTCTAAACATTACGGCACAGACAACAACACACAGGGGACGAACACCTTCAACACATTATCTGGACTGACACTAATTGTTAAAGTTAACCTGAGAATGTAACTTTTAAAACAAGTTTTGTGATTTACATATGAAAGAAGTGAAACTAACATGGTCATTCTAATAAATGAGAGACTGAATAAACAATCAAGGTATTTTTCAATGTATAATTTCAGTTACATCACACTGTAAACTTGCTATAAATTCTGTGTCTCACAACCACCAGATGAAGGAGCGTCGCTCCGAAAGCTCATGCTTCCAGTTAAACCTGTTGGACCTTAACCTGGTGTTGTGTGATTTTTAACTTTAACCAGTTAAAGTTCAATTCATCTTGTACCATGGTTCCTTTACACTTGTTAGAATTAATGTGCATTCTTGCTCAGGGTAATGTTCTCCACAAACCAAACTATTTCTTTTTCAATTACCCAAGAGTTTAAAGAATCTGCCATTCACTGCTGCTTTCTCAATGGCAATGTCTCAGCTGATAAGAGTTGACTTATCAAACAATCAATGTCTTTTCCTCATCTGGTACAAATTGTGATCACTTGACTGTGTCGATGGCTTGTTGAAAGTTTTACTGCGCGCAGTAACTCTGGTCTCAAAAACTAGGACTGTCACTAACTTAAAGAGAAATTAAGAGTTCATATCTCTGTAAAATGAACTGTGATCTCAAATTGTTAGAAAAATGGAAACAAGAAGGAATGAAATGATCTCAGCAGTACAGTCCAGTGCAGGAAAACTGTGAGAAGAAGAAGAAAGTCACGATGCCACTGAAAAACCTAAAAAACGGGATTCATAAGCAGGGTTCAGACAGATCGAGAAAATTGTACCTTTTGGTGGAAATTGTATCTGTGCAACACAGATGAAGTGAAGTTGCTGTCAGATGGAACTTGGTGATTAAATCCTTGAAATAAAGGTGAATAGGGCTGATGAATGTGTGACTGAAGAGTTAATGCAAGGGGGAGGGTTTTAGATTCCTGGATCACTGGAATTGTTTCTGGGAAGACAGAACCTATATAAGTGGAATAGTCTGTACCTGAACTAGAATGTGACAAACATCTTTGTGGGTGTATTTGCTAGTGCTGTTGGAAGGAGTTTAAACTAGTTCAGCTGGGGGAGGGGGCAAACAGTGTCAGTTCAATAGGCGAATAGCATATGTTAGTAAAGGTAGTGGGAGTTCAGTCATGTTGAGTTTCAAGGAACTAAGGCAAGGCTGGATGGCCTCTACTTTAACACTATAATTATTTATTTAAGGTAGATGTTTTAGGGCATGGATTGATTCATAAAATTGCAGTGTTGTTGCCATAACAGAGACATGGTTGAGGGAGGGGCTGGTCTGGCATTTCAATATTTCAGGATATAGGATCTCAAGGCAGGACAGGGTTGGGATAAAAAAAGGAGCTGGTGTTGTCTTATTAATTAAGGAGTCTGATACTGCAGTAAGGACGGACAATATTTGACAGGGTCATCAAATCAGTCTTTGTGGTAGAACCTATGAATAAAAAGGGAGCAGTCACATAACTGGGAGTATCTTATAGACCCACAAACAATCAGCATGCAATAGAAGAACAGATATGTAGACAATTCACAGCGTGTAAAAAATAATAATCAGATAATTATATTCAGAGATTTCAACTTGCCCAACATTAATGGGATAATCATAATGTAAAGGATTTAGAAAGGACGGATTTCTTGAAATGCATTCAAGAGAGCTTTTTATATCAACATGTAGAAGGTCCATCAAGGGATGGTGAAATGATGGACCTAAGTGTGGGGAACAAAGCTGGACAGTTGTTTGAGGTAACAGTGGGTGAAAATTTTAATAATTGCGACCACAACACCTAATGATTTAAGTTTATTATGCAAAAAGAAAAAGATGGTCTCCAAAGAAGGAATTTGGTTTGAGGGAAGGCAGATCTGATTAAAATAAGGTCGGAACTGACTAAAAATAGACTGGAAGTACCTATTTGTGGATATACCTACAACCAAACATTGGAGAGCATTCAAAAACAAGTTAAGCAGAATATGAGGCCTGTGTGTTTAGTTTAATGCGAAATGTTGGAGCAACCAGTCCTGAGAACCCCGGATGTCTTGAAATATTCAGGACTGGATCAGAAAGGAAAGAAAGGTTTTAACAAGTACAAAGGGAGCAAACCAATAGAGGTCCTAGTGAAGTATAGAAAGTACGGGGTGAAAATATTTAAGCAATTAGGAGAGTGAAGATGGGCATGAGAAAACACTAGTGTTTAAGATTACAGATCATTCTATAAGTACATCAAGGGAAGAGGGTAACCATTGTACAAGTAGGGTCCATTAGGGATCAGGGGATCAATCTGTGGTGTGGAGCTGAGGACACCAAAAAGGTGTTGAAAGAGTAGTTCACATCTGTCTTCACTTGGGAGAAGGTGGGCGTAGGTACAGAATTCAGTAAGAGGGACTGTGATGTTCTTAAACAGATTGGTAGGAGTGAGGAGGTATTTGAGGTTTTGGTAGTCCTAATTTTGACAAATCCCAGGTCCAGATGAATTGTATCCCAGGCAGCAGTGGAAGATAAGGGTAAATTGCAAGGGGCTCTGACCAAAATGTTTAATTCCTGTCTGGCCACAGGAGACGTGCTAGAGGATTGAAGGACAGCTAATGTGGTTCCTCTTTTCAATAAACTGGGAATTACAGACCAGTGAGTCTCATATCAGTGGTAGGGAAACTATTGGAGAATATTCTGAAGGAAAGAATTAATTTTCATTTGCAAAGGTAAGATTTCAGCAGGGATAGTCAGCATGACTTTGTCAGAGGGAGGTCACACCAACAAATTTGATTGGATTTGTTTTGAGGAGCTAAGTGTATATATGAGGGTCATGCAGCTGATGTCATTTACATGGATTTCAGCAACGTTTTTGATAAGGTCCCACATGAGAGATTGATAAAGAAGATAAAAGGTCATGGGGTCCAAGTAATTCAGTAAAATTGATCCAAAATTGGCTTAGTGGCAAGAGAAAACAGTGGAAGTAGAAGGCTGTTCGTGTGACTGGAGGCTAATGTTCAGGGCGTACCACAGGGATCAATGCTGGGTCCCTTATAGTGCATGGCAGATATATAGTATAGAAAAAATTGGGGGTGTGGGGAACAGTGTGTGGTGAGGTGGTTGATAAGTAAGCTTGTGGGTGAAACAAAGATTGACTGGATGGTTGACAAGAAGGAAGCAGGTCTTACATTACAGGAGTACATAGATGATCAGTGACAGATCAGTGACAGATAGAATTTAACCCTGAAAAACTGTGTGGTGATGCACTATGGAAGAAGCAAGATAAGGGAGTAGTCAATGAATGGCAGGACACCAGGAAGCTCAGAAGAACAGAGGGATCTTGGTGTGCTTGTCCATAGATTCCTGAAGGCAGCAGACCAGGTTAATGAGTTAATTGAGGAATCATTCAGGACATTTGCCTCTTACAGTGACAGCATAAATTATAAGAACAGGGAGTTTACATTGGAGCTGTAAAAGGACATTTGTGAGGTCACGGCTGGAGTACCATGAGCAGTTCTTGTGATTGCATTTGAGGGGGTGCAGAAGAGATTACCTGGACATTGCCTGTGGAGAACTTGTACTATGAGGAGAGACTGGATAAACTAAGGCTGTATTCTTTCGAGTAGAAAAGGCTGATGAGGGGACCTATAAAATTGTGAGGACACTAACATGATGGATAGGAAGCAGCTGTTCCCCCTTGTTGAAGGGGGCATAATTTTACAGTGAGTGGCTGGGGTTTAAAAGGTTTTTGAGGAAAAGATTTTTCACCTAGAGATGGTAGGAATCTGGAATGTCCTGCCAGGGAGGATGGTTGAGGTTCTGGAAATTGCAGCTGTGCACTGGCCTCAGAGGCGTGCCCAGCTGGTAGGAAAATTAGAGTGAATGATATTCACAACCTTTTAAAAAGCACCCAGATGAACATGTGAAATGTCAGAGCATTCAAGGCTATGGATCAAATGCTGGAAAGCCGGTTAAGTGTAAATTTAGAGTAGTTTTGTCAGCGCAGATCTGATGGGCCAACTGGACTCTTCGGTACTGTGTGATTCTATGATTCTAGAAACTGAAGCCCCATCTGAGGAAGGTAGAGGTTTGAACAATTTCATGACTGAGATTGTTGTCATATATGGTGAATGGACTACCTGAGAAACCTGTTAGAGCTACTTTCATTAAAAATTATTTTGAACCAACCTGTTCAGACACATCTCTGGAATCGAGACTCTGGCCCAGAGAGGAGAATACGAGCACTGCAACACAACAGCCCTCCACTACGATCGTTATATCCACTTTTTGAACTGTCATTTACAGTTTATCTTGAGTAATTTGCCTGTTAATTGAAGTTTTATTTATATTGATTTAGTTTTGCTTCTCATTGCAAAAGCTATAAAAACGTGAAACTTTGTCCATCTTTTCCCCATGGGTTGTCCCGTAAGTTCAGTTATTTTAAGTTTTTAGTCTCCATGGGAACCTTACCGGAGGGAAAGATGGCATGAAGAGAGAGAAAGAGAGAGCAATAAGAGACAAAAAGGAGAAAATGAAAAAAAATGAAGTTCACCACCAATAATGAAAATCTTAAAGAATGAAATATTATATCTGTAAAAAATAAATAAGTTCCAGAGATGTTGTTTGGCAACAATTAAGACTTAGCATATTATTTAAAAATTAGTTGCATTAGAATACATAGATCTAATGTTTTCTGTTCAGTCAGTCTAGAGTGAGTAAGAATCCTCAGTTCAGAACCTACATGGGTCTGATTGGCTGCCTAACAACAGTGACTGTCTCTCTTATTATGATTGCAAAATCCAGGTCGTTGAGTGAAGTGTTATTCCATATTTTCTTCATTTCACTGTTTGCATGTTTAGATTAGCAGTGCAGCTTATTTGTCCTTTGAGTTTAAAGTAAAGTAACTTTGTATCATTAAAGAAAATGATTTTACAATGACCCATTGATGTGTGTAATTAATGGCATTTGCCTTTAATGATTAGTGCTTGAGGGCAATGTTTAGTCACATATCATGTTCCATGAGACAATAACTCAATGATCCATTATCCTATGTGACTGTATAATTCTTATAATCCATCCCAGAACTCATTTCTTCATCATCCCCAAAGGGATGAATAGCAGCGTAGGTGATATGCAGACTCCACTATAGGTGACTTTTAAGCATGAATGAACTGAATTAGTAAGACACAGCATTAATCACTCTGCTACCGTCAAAGCATTTTAACTTCTTTAATGACACAACCCATTCCTTATGTGCAATATTTCAATAACATTCCAAGAAGAATTATTTGATTTTCAGCTTGAAGTTGATTATTGCATAGAGTTAATGAATATAACAACGTGCACTCAGCCAAATGAGTCTAAGACTTGGGTCGAACATAATACCATTAAAATATTGAGCTTTCTTTTAAATAAATGGGGTAATAGATTTTCATCACAGAGATAAATTTCAACACTGTTGTGTGTTTTTGGCCATGAATTCAATACAGGGGATCAATTTTGGATCACGAGTCCATACGCCCAATCTGCCCTCGAAGCAGGCTGACTTTTGAATTGCTATACATGGCTCACTGACTTAATGCTAATGAAGTTCTAGACCTCAGTCTAATAGCTTTGCATTCTCATTGCATTCCCATTTCGAATGTGTTGAATTTCTATCCCAATGTTTCAGAATGAAAAGTTTATGATCACAGCTGGTACTGAAGTCTAATAAGAAAATGTATTTTCCAGCAGATTTTAAGTAAACCAAAGTAAAATTGATCCAGTGCTTGAATTTCAATTGGTCACACTAACACCAAATGGCTTTTGCAGCAAGGATAACATCATAAATATTGAGGGTTTTTAAAAAAAAATTCATTTTTGGCATGTGGATGTCACTTGACAGGCCAGCAATTATTATCTATCACTAATTTTCCCTGAGAAGGTAATGGTAGAACTGGTGCATTTTTGTATTAAGACTATTGCTAGAAGACAGGGAGTTTCAGGATTTTGACCTAGTGATAAAGCAAAATGGAAATATGTATCAAATTTAAAATGGCATGGAGCTTAGGTTCAATGGCATTCGACAGCTGCTGCTCTTCAAGTTCCTAGAAATACATGTGTGGGAAATGTTGCTGAAGAAGAGTTGCTGAGGCCCAGCACTGCAGCCAAGGTGCGTTCGCGGGCAAAACAAATGAATGTTCCATCTAGTGGTCTCCTAATGAAGTTGACATTATGGGGATGTTATTACGTTCACGTGTTACAGCTTCATCCAGGCAAGTGGAGAGTATTTCATTACACTCTTGCCTTCTATCTTATAGATAATAGAAATAATTTGGAGAATCAGGAGTTGAGCCATTTGCCACAAAATACCAAGACAGATTAATAGCTGTGGTACTTAAGTGGTTGATTCAACCAAATTTCTGGTCAATAGTCACCTCCAAGGTATCATTGGTGAAAGAATAAGCAGTAGTAATACCATTAAACTTCCATGGGGAGGTGATTATTCTGTATTATTTTTTGTGTGTAACTATTTAAGATCAACCTGTTCAGCGATGTTATTACACACCTCTGGAGCAGGTGGGATACAAATCAAGGCATCCTGGGTCAGATGTAAGGATTACTGTGTCTTGCTGAAAATAATCAATGCTGAACGGTTTTGTGGTATGAATGGTTTTTTGCAACTTATCTGACCAAACCTGGATGACTTTTAGGTTTTCCTGAATATGTGGGCATGTATTGTCCTTTATCTGAGGAATTGTAAATGGAATTGAACACAGTACACTGAACCCATTTTTCACTGTATGTTGAAGGGAAAGTAATTGCTGGAGCATAAATTTCTTGAAGCTAAGATATGGACCTCTGATAAACACAATAATTTTCCTTTCTGCTCAGTATGTCTTCAGCCAGTGGAGAATTTACCCTGATTTAATGCTGGAACTGAAAGAAGTTACCAATTATACTCCTCAAATGGTTCAATTATATGGGTTGGAAAACTCTCGTGTTCAGTTCCCAGCTGAATTAACTGATTTCAGCGACACAAATGGTACAATTCAAAATGCAGAGTTTGATGCTACAGCACTGAATCCCATGTACAGTATTTTTTGAATTTTTTTCACAAAAGGAAAACATATATTTAGGCTCTAACTCCGCCCCCACCACCCCCATCTCCCCCACCCCCCACACCCCCCTAACCACCACCACCACCCTATCACAACTCCTCCAATTTACTTTTGATATAGAAATAAGACAAAATCCTATTTATTTCAATCTCAGAAGGACAAATTCTCAATGGTTCAGTGTTACATTGTTTAAAATTGGCATGGTTCTGTAACTAAGCAGCCAGATGATGCAGAATGCAGAATCCATCAATAAAAGAGACACTGATGCGGGTTTATTTTGTAATTGAGAATTTTTGACATATTTTACAAATCATAACTTCAGCTGAAAATGTCCATAACTCATTTGTTTCCAGAATTAAATTATTAACATTAAACAGCAAGATATTTTACTTAGTCATTTTACTTTTTATCTTACTTATGTACTAGCAGATGGAAAATAGCAGCAAATTATAGAATTTAATCCTAAATCAATTATTTTCAGCATTATAAGTGTTTCAATGTTGTAAAGTATGTTTTTTTCACATTCTCTGCTACTGTCACTTTCATGCAGCCTTAGCAGCCATTTTATTTTCATTCTGCACAGCGTTTCCCTTTATTTCCCTCCGAAATGTGGTCCTCAATTGTGCTTTATCACCTCCTGACAGATAGGTACAATTTCAGAATTCAGAAAGTCATCACCTTTCTTTTCATCAAAGCTGCTGTTCTGCTCCAAATGAGCAAGCACTGCTTGATGCTGCAAGCCCAATATCCATCTTTTTGATATGTCGCTCAAGGGGGATTTTTCATTAAATTCCCAAAGGGTAATTGTACAGAAAGAGAAGAGTGAGCCTGAGCCTGAGGGACTCAATGCAGGTGTCACAGAGAGAATAAAGTTTTAACACATTGTCCTCTGAAACCAAAGGTGGAATGTAATGGTCCCCAGAGGCAGAATGACAATTCATACTCAGAATCACAAACTTATACAGCACAGAAACAGACCCTTCCGTCCAACTTGTCCACACAGACCAAACATCCCATTCTGTTCTAGTCCAATTTACTATTCATATACCCACCCAGATGCCTTTTAAATGTCTGACAATTCATTCCATGCACACATCACCCTCTAGGTGAAAAGTTACCCTTCAACCCCCTCTTAAGTCTTTCCCCTCTCACCTTAAATGTATTCCCCAATAATTTAGACTTGGGCATCCTCACCATCTGTTCCCCTTGTGGTCTATCCCCCTCTGCCTTTCCAGCCCCTTTCAGTTCTGAACAAGAGTTAGATCAGACTCTAAACATTAACTGTTTCTCTTTACACACAACTTTCCTGATCAGGTCGGAAGGTGTTGGGTAGAGACCCCGTTGCCTTCCCATCCCTTGTGCTACCATCCCATTCAGAAGTAATCCACTGATCCAAGTACTGCATAGTTACCTACTATTGTCTGACTAGACCAATAGGATTCAGATCATCATTGGATCCTGATGGTTCTATATGAATTTTTTAAAAATTATTTCATGGGATGTAAACATTGCTGGCCCATCGTTAGTATAGCATTGTGTAACTGTATTCATTTCTTTGAATTTGATGATGAAACAACAAAAAAAGAGTTATAGTTCACAATTGGAATTTTCTAATAAAGTAAATGAATAAAAGAAATTCATACATGATAAGAATTGGTCTCTATACTTCTGAAGAAGAAATTAGTCAAAGTTTCAAATGCTGAGCATTATCCTGCTGTACGTTAGTGGATATCAAAGGCAAAAGATTGAAATGGGCAGGGATTCTTTCGACATGGAGAATGGTCACTAATGCAATGGAACCTCCAGCAACAAGATATAGATTGGTGAGCCTTACATCAGTGGTGAAAGTGAGGACTGCAGATGCTGGAAATCAGAGTCTAGATTAGAGTGGTACTGGAAAAGCACAGCCGGTCAGGCAGCATCTGAGGAGCAGGAAAATTGACGTTTCGGGCAAAAGCCCTTCAACAGGACTGAAGGCAGGGAGCCTCCAGGGTGAAGAGATAAATGAGCGGGGTGGGACTGGGGAGAAGGTAGCAAAGAGTACAATAGTTGGATGGGGTGGGGATGAAGGTGATAGTCAGAGAGGAGGTTGGGGGAAGGTAGCAAACAGTACAATGGGTGGATGGGGGTGGGGATGAAGGTGATAGGTCAGAGAGGAGGGTGGAGCGGATAGATGGGAAGAGAGATTGGCAGGTAGGACTGGTCATGATAATGGTGCTGAGCTGGAAGGTTGGAACTGGGGTAAGGTGGGGGGGAGGGGAAATGGGGAAACTGGTGAAGTCCACATTGATGTCCTGGGGTTGAAGTGTTCCAAGGCGGAAGATGAGGCGTTCCTCCTCCGGGCGTCGAGTGGTAAGGGAGTGGCGGTGGAGGAGGCCCAGGACCTCCATGTCCTCAGTTGAGTGGGAGGGGGAGTTGAAATGTTGGGCCACAGGGTGGTGTGGTTGATTGGTGCAGGTGTCCCGGAGATGTTCTCTAAAGCGCTCTGCAAGAAGGCATCCAGTCTCCACAATGTAGAGGAGACTGTATCGGGAGCAATGGATACAATAAATGACATTGGTGGATGTGCAGGTGAAACTTTGATGGATGTGGAAGGCACCTTTGGGGCCTTGGATGGAAGTGAGGGAGGAGATGCGGGCGCAGGTTTTGCAATTCCTGTGGTGACAGAGGAAGGTGCCAGGAGGGGAGGGTGGGTTGTTGGCGGGCGTGGACCTGGCCAGGTAGTCACGGAGGGAACGGTCTTTGCGGAAAGCGGAAAGGAGTTTGGAGGGAAATATATCCCTGGTGGTGGGGTCCGTTTGGAGGTGGTGGAAATGTCGGCAGATGATGTGGTTTATGCAAAGGTTGGTGGGGTGGAAGGTGAGGACTGGGGGGATTCTGTCCTTGTTACGGTTGGAGGGGTGGGGTTTGAGGGCGGAGGTGCGGGATGTGGATGAGATGCGTTGGAGGGCATCTTCAACCACGTGGGAGGAGAAATTGTGGTCTTTAAAGAAGGAGGCCATCTGGTGTGTTCTGTGGTGGAACTGGTCCTTCCTGGAGGCAGATACGATGGAGGCAGAGAATTGGGAATACATCAGTGGCGGGCAAGTTGTTGGAGGGGATCCTGAGGGACAGGATTTACAAGTATTGGAAAGGCAAGAACTTATTAGGGATAGTCAACATGGCTTTATGTGCGAGAAATCCTATCTCACTAACTCAATAATCTTTTTAAAGAAATGACGAAGAGGATTAATTGAGGGCAGAGCAGTGGATGCTGTCTGTATAGACTTCACTAAGCTGTTTCACAAGGTTTCACATGATAGGCTGGTTTACAAGGTTAGATCGCATGGAATATAGAGAAAACTAGTTACTTGGATAGAAAATTGGCGAGAAGGTCGGAGACAGAGGGGTGTGGTGGAGGGTTGCTTTTCGGACTGGTGGTCTGTGACCAATGGTGTGCCGCAGGGATCGGCGCTGGTTCCACTGCCTTTGTCATTTACGAAAAGAAACCGTGGCTTTCTAAAGAAATTGCATCTCTTGTTAAGCAGAAGGAGGTTTATGTGACATTGAGACGAGATGGTTCAGATGCAGCAATGGAGAGTTACAGATTTGATAGGAAGGATTTAAAGAGAGCGTTAAGAAGAGCAAGGAGAAGACATGAACAGTCTTTAGCAGGTGGAATAAAGGAGAACCCTAAAGCTTTCTATAGGTATATGAGGAAGGAAAGGATGACTAGGGTAGGAATAGGGCCAGTCAAAAACAGAAGTGGGAAGTTGTGTGTGGACCCTGAGAAGATTGGAGAGGTGCTAAATGAACATTTCGTATCTATTTTCACTCAGGAAAAGGAGAATACTGCAGAGCAGAAGAATGAGATATGGGATATTAGACTAGAAAGGATAGAGCTTAGTAAGGAGGGGGTGTTATCAATTCTAGAAGGAGTGAAAGTAGATAAGTCCCCTGGGCCAGATGGGATTTATCTGGGGATTCTCTGGGAAGCTCGGGAGGAGATGTTGGAGCCTTTGACCTTGATCTTTGACTTGTCATTGTCTTTAGGTTTAGTACCAGAGAACTGGAGGATTGAAAATGTTATGCTCTTGTTCAACAAGGGCAGTAGAGATGACCCAGGTAATTATAGAGCAATGAGCCATACGTCTGTTGTAGGAAAAGTTTTGGAAAGGATTATAAGCGATAGGATTTATAATAATATAGCAAACAACAATTTGATTGCAGATAATCAACATGGTTTTGTCAAGGGTAGGTCATGTCTCACAAGCCTCATTGAGTTTTTTGAGAAGGTGACCAAGCATGTAGATGAGGGTAGGACAGTGGTGTACATGGACTTCAGTAAAGTTTTTGATAAGGTTCAACATGGTAGGCTGTTGGAGAAAATGCAGAGGCATGGGATTGAGGGTGATTTAGTAGTTTGGATTAGAAACTAGCTTTCTGAAAGAACGCAGCGAGTGGTGGTTGATGGAAAATATTCAGCCTGGAGTCCGGTTATTAGTGGTATGCCACAATGATCTGTTTTGGAACCACTGCTGTTTGTCATTTTTATAAATGACTTGGATGCAGGCATTAGTGGATGGGTTGGTAAGTTTGCAGATGACACTAAAGTTGGTGGAGTAGTGGATAGTGGAAGAATGTGGAAAGTTGCAGGGGGACTTGGATAAACTGCAGAATTGTGCTGAAAGGTGGCAAATGGAGTTCAATGTAGATAAATCTGAGATGATTCACTTTGGGAAGAATAATAGGAAGGCAGAATACTGGGTCAATGGAAGGATTCTTGGTAGTATGGATGTGCAGAGGGATCTTGGAGTCCATGTACATAGATCTCTGAAAGTTGCCACCCAGGTTGGTAGTGCTGTTCAGAATGCACACAGTGTGTTAGGTTTTATTGGTAGAGGGATTGAGTTCTGGAGCCGTTATGTCGTGCTGTAACTATACAGCGGTCGCACTTGGAATATTATGTATAGTTCTGGTCGCCCCATTACAGGAAGGATGTGGAAGCATTAAAAAAGGCACAGAGGATATTTACCAGGATGTTGCTTGGTCTGGAGAGGTGCTCTTACGAGGAAAGGCTGATAGACTTGGGTCTGTTCTCATTGAAGAGAAGAAGGCTATGATGGGATTTGATAGAGATACACAAGATGATCAGAGGATTAGATAGGGTAGATAGTGATAGTCTTTTTCCTCAGATGATGAGATCAATTTATACGAGGGGGCATAGCTACAAATTGTGGTGTGATAGATTTAAGACAGATGTCAGAGGGAAGGTTCTTTACTCAGTGAGTGGTAAGGGGGTGGAACGCCCTGCCTGCCAATGTAGTTAACTCAGCCACATTAGGGGCATTTAAACAATCCTTGGATAGGCACATGGCTGATGATGGGATCGTGTAGGGGGATGGGCTTAGATTAGTTCACAGGTCGGCGCAACATCAAGGGCCGAAGGGTCTGTTCTGCACTGTATTGTTCTATGTTCTATGTTCTACAGTGTAACGTAATCCTGATTTTTTTCCAGGTATCTATTGTTTTGTAGACTACACTTTATTGTGTCAGCATATTAATTTTTATCCAATACACATCTTTTGCATTGTGTCTGTAATTGTCTCTGAAGTAGGTTCTGTTATTGTTGCATTTCTCACAACACTGACAAAGTGTCCTCAGCTGAAAGGTCAACCTATGCCCTGACCACAATTTCTGACTGACTTGCTAAGTGTTTCCAGAATTTTCTGTTTTGTTCATCCAATACAGTTTAATATCTGATTCAATTGACCTTTACTTAATGCGAGGATTGTATCATGCTTCTTTATGAGAATGAAATTCTTTATATTTCCTTTATGGTATTTGCTCTTTCTTTAAGAGTTCTTTTTTTTTCCCCTCTGTTAGTGGGAATAATGTAATTTCAAATAGTAGCTGAAGGGAAAGTTATTGTTAAATCTCTAAATTATTTCTAGTACAGAAAGTCATAAAGAAAACTCAAGAAACATTAAGGTAAAGTGTGTAAAAATACCAAGCATAAAAGAAAATTTAAATAATACCACATTCTCCCAAAAATTACTCTAACGTTGATCTTCATCTAACACATATAAACTCTATAAAGTTCTACTAATGCTCTCTTTTTGATTACAGTTGAACTAAAGAAAAGTCCAGAAGATATCTGAATTGCTCTGGGTGGATCATAGAGACTGAGGCCTCTGCGTTTACTCTTTCTGGAAAGGCCCATTGTACGTCTATATTGGTATTTACCACTCAGGCATTTAACTGGACAGCAGAGGACTTTTCCCTGTCCTGGAGGTCCTGCTACTGAGGGCTGTCAGTCAAATCATGCCAGTGGAGGGTCACTGAGGAGATGATAGTTGCTTCTGGAGTGACTCCAGAGACAAAGGTATTGGAGAGTTGGCCACAAGGACAGGGGAGGGGTTTCCCAATGCCTGGTACCGCAATCAGACACTGAATGCCTTTGAAGGAAAGGCAGAACCTCTATGACTCCAAGCGCAGCAAGCAAACAACCAGGACTTGCTTGTTATATCAAGCCCAATGCCTGTCACCATAGATTGTGGCTCTTTAAATGAGTAGGATGGGAAACCTTCCACACATCTTCCTGTCACAGCTGATCTGGGTGGAGGTGGAAAGATAGCAGGGTCTACCTTCCCATCTGATTAACATTCTTCTCAAACACTCGATGGGTGAGGAAGCCAGATTTCAGTCCACAGATTTCATTACACATCCAAAACCAACAGGAATATTTGGGTTAAACTTTGTGTGCTACAGTACTGGACTGTTGATTTCATGCTCAAGCTCAGAAAAAATGAGCACCTAAATACAGTTTGTTTTTGTACTTGTCCATATAGCTCTCAATCCTACTCCAAGCCAAGTAGTCCTGCACATATTAATTAACAGAAATTGGAATTATGTTCCCATTATCAACATTCCATGAGAAAGAGGTTATTTTTGTAAACTCATATTGTCTAATTTTATGCTTGTATATTGATGAAATAATTTGTTTGATGTCATTCAAAAGTATTTCCTAATTCTGAGTTAAAAGTGCCAGATTATCAAAATACAATACAATCTAATAGTAGGAAGAAGCTTTAGTTCCGAAACCACTCCCAAGTTGAATTGTTCTGCATTGGTCGAGAACCAGGCTTCATCTCAGTTGTAACAATACCCTCTAATAGGAAACCTGAGAAGAGGAAGGAGAGAAACTTGCTGAAAATCAATTGTAAATGTATCTTTGATCCCAAATTTTATCTAACATTTTGACTGCCAGGGCTGTCACCAGCTAAGGCATTTCTTCATTCAAAGATTTGGAGCTCAGCATTTTCAAGACAAGACAATTTTATCCTCTCCACAACAGAATGTGTCATTCCACCAGTATGAATTTTCCATCTGGTCATTAATTTAGTCCCTTCTGGAATAAGGCTAAAGTTAAAACAATTGGTTTAGAAAAGTTCCTGATTCATTTTGAGTGAAGTAATTAAAATAGCCATTTGCCATTTCCTGAATCATTATTGACTGAATAAATTGGAATTTAGTTATTGTATTTTGTTCTTGTCAATGTATTTTGTAAAAATAGTTAACCAACATCAAGCTTCCTGTCGGTAAAAGATACATTTTTGTGACAAGTTCCTTGACACTAGGAAGCAAAATGTTACTTTGTTTGTCTTTCCTGTGCCTGTCCATTTTCTCCATTGGGATTGAGGAAGGAAGGAGATTCACAGAGTAGTGTTCTTACTAAACTGGAAGTGGAACCTGGAAGGTGCCATGCAGACCTGATCCTTCGGTATATACTGTGGATACAAAAAAAAGAAGAAATGCACTTTGGAAGAACTGGCTACTAATAACAATGTTAATGAGAATATTGGGAGAAAGGAAATCTACTGAATACTCTTTTCCCTTAATATTCTCTCTGCATCAGTGTGCCAACACACCATTCTCCACTTATCTTGTGGGAAAATCTCAAGCTTCCATTTAGTACCCCACCTCTGACAGAATGGCTGAAGTGGGAAATTAATTGTGTAGAATTAGAGTCTAAAATTCACAAGCCTCAAGATGTATATATTACGTATTTTTCCTTGGAATGAACTCTCAGATGGCAACCATTATTTTGATTGAGGGAAGTGCAACTTCTGTTTTCTCATTTTGTTCAACACATACAAAATCTTGCAACTTCTACTCACTAATTAAAAATTTTGGCAGAAGCAGGTTTTTTTTAGGCTCAGTTATAAAACAACAGAAAATATTTATTGCTGACCTGAAACGTTGTTTTACTGATGGCTACTGGGCTGCCTACATGTAGTCATGTCAATCAGGCTTTCAGATTGAGCACATGAGTATCCATGAGAGAATCAACACAAATTCTCTCAAGGAAAAGACTACCAGTGAAATTTTCCAGCAAGCCTTTTGGCTTAAACTTGCTGCTGACCTCAATGCATCAGAAATGGCCTCAAGTCCAGTGTCTTTCCAGCTTGCTCTGAAACAGTGGACTTCATCAGTCATCACCAACAAAACTTGTTCAAGGGCAATGACTCCTCAATTGAAAAATGTGCTATATTTGACAAGAGGTGCCTTTTACCAATGGCAGAGTGACCCCAGAAAGAGTGCCTCTGTGGCTAAATTGGTGGCAAGAGAAACCAAGGAGATCCAAGACCAAGGAGCTGTATACTGTCAAACATGAATAATGAAACTACCAGGCCACAGAATCTGTCTGTGATTCATGCTCACCTGCTGGTAAGGCTGTTCTACACTCTGACAAATATTCTGTCAGGGTCAGGTAAAAAACAGCACTTTGAAGCTCTTGTCAGGTATGACTTGATGATCTTGGAGACTGCTTTTGACTTTGCTATTGTCCAGTGCATGCTTAGCAAACTTCTGCCCCCGATCAAAATTAATGGAGCAATTGCACAAGCCAAAAACAACAAGCCAGATTAAATCACAGCTACAGGTAGGAGTTGGCTGTCTAGAATGAGACTCCCAGAACACCTAAGGGGAAATCATGATTATTTGAATGTTCTAGAAGGGAAAGTGTGCTGTATTTAACAGCTACCAAGATATAGCTCTGTTCTCCACTACAATATGGAGTGTAGATTTTCAATTTTTTTTAATGCACTTTCTTCTTTAGTCTTTTACTATTATTTTTCCACTTCCTTTACCATTCACTAAATTCACTCCTACCTCTTCTAGTATCTGTCTTTTACTATTTTACTCTTGCCCTTTCCTTGACTCTATTGCTGCTCTTCTCTTTGATGTGAGAACTCCATAGCACATATCCTTCTTCCAAGGTAGAGACATTGTGTCCACTGGACTGTGATGCTTATTTTGTTACATGTATGGAAGCTTTGCCATAAGATTGTCAACATCTTTTTGCATGCAATTCAGTCCATCAGAACATAAAATTATGAAGCGAACTTTTCCTTTCCACAGACCGTGGCCTTGTTAGGATTTTCTGAGCGGTATTACTTTTGCAATGGTGCCTTATGACAATAGGAAGCATCACTTTCCAAGGACAAGCACCAAGGTCTTTTTGCAATCAACCCTATCTTGCTGAGTCTTTCTCTTATCCACTTTTCTAATTTAAAGTCAATGCTGGGCAACTAACTGTAACATAAATACAGACACACTCAGCATCTTCAAATTTAGTTGGCCTATGGAGTTTGGGGATTTAAAGATTCACTGGCAGATTTAATTGTATGACTTGTAGTTATATCATGTTTAACTCTTTTTTCACCCTGAATGATCTTCCTGAATCAATCATTCCCAAGCAACTACCATTCTAAGACATGTTCAAGGGAACTCATGAGAATGCCTGAGAGTTATTTTCCAACTACCTTTCTTTCTTCCCTTAGGGTCAACCTGATCATGACTTTAGCATTTCTCCTTCTTCCTCACCCTCCCTGCCCCCATCCACACCAAATTGAGATCAGAAAATCAGTGAATAAAAGATTAAGCTGTGCCATTACATAATATCGCCTGAGACCCTAATATCAAATTTGCAGATTTACTCTAAATTAAGTAATAGAGGACTTGTCAATAGCATTGCATTCTTCACTAACTAACACAACAAATAACGCCCCCAACTGATTTACATAAGCAGCTCATATTTCTGTTATATAATTTGCACAAATATTTGAGAGAAACCACAAAAGTATAACTCCATAATACTACACAGAAACCTACTGAGGGTCCTTCCACAACTTCTTCCAGACCCTCAAACTCTGTCACATAGAAGGACAAGATGCACAGGAATACCACCACTGTAAGTGTCTTTCCAAGGCACACACCATCCTAACTAGAAATTATATAAGTATTCCTTCAGTGTTGCTGGGTCAAAACCCTAGAACTCCCTTCCAACAGCATAGTATGGTAGTATACCGAACTGTTATGGACTGCAGCAGGTCAAAAGGGCAGCTCACCATAACCTTCACAAATGCAAATGGACCTCGCCAGTGATGCCCACATTCCATGAACAAATGAAAAAAACATATTACCAGTAGACATGATTTGGAGATGCCAATATTGGACTGGGGTGTACAAAGTTAAAAATCACACAACACCAGGTTATAGTCCAACAGGTTTAATTGGAAGCACGAGCTTTCGGAGCGCTGCTCCTTCATCAGGTGGTTGTGGAGTACACAATTGTAAGATACTGAATTTACACCAAAAGTTTACATTGGGATGTAACTGAAATTATACATTGAAAAATACCTTGATTGTTTGTTAAGTCTCTCATCTGTTAGAATGACCATGATAGTTTCACTTCTTTCACATGTAAATCACAAAATCTTTTTTAAAAATTACATTTTCAGGTTAACTGTAACAATTGGTGTCAGCCAGATAGTATGTTGAAGGTGTTAGTCCCCTGTGTTCCCTGTCTGTGCCATAATGTTTCAACTGATTCTAATCTAAAAAGTGAGTTAACAGAGTCTTACATGGATTCATGCAGTTTTTGAGCAAAGTACAGTGTAACTCTGCAAGTACAAATTCACCCGCAAACGTATATATATATGTGTGTGTATGTGGGTTTTTATGTGTATGTGAGTGAGTGTCTGTCTGGGGTGGGGAGTTGTGAGTGTGAGAGAGAGTGTATATGTATGTGTATGTGAGTGTAAAGTGTCTAAGTCTGTGAGAGAGTGAGTGTGGGAGTGTGTGTGTGTCTAGGGTGGGGGGGTTATGAGTGTCTGAGAGAGAGAGTATATGTGTGTGTGTGTGAGTGAGTGAGTGTAAAGTGGTCTAAGTCTGTGTGAGTGCAGGAGTGTGTGTGTCTCTAGGAGTGTGTATGAGTGTCTGTATGTGTGTTAGTGTATACGTGTGTCTGTGTGTCTGTGTGTGTGTATAGGAGTGCCTTTGTGTGTGTGTGTGTGTGTGTATAGTGCAATGGTGGTCACCTGTAGTGTGACATGAACCCAAGGTCCTGGTTGAGGCCCTCCCTATGGGTACGGAACTTAGCTATCAACCTCTGCTCAGCCACTTTTCACTGCTGCCTGTCCCAAAGTCCGCCTTGGAGGATGGTCACCCGAAGGTCCGAGGTTGAATGTCCTGGACCACTGAAGTGTTCCCCAACTGGGAGGGAACACTCCTGTCTGTTGATTGTTGTGTGGTGCCCATTCATCCGTTGCCATAGCCTTTGCTCAGTTTCACCCTGTCAGAGTGTGGACACTTCATTCGACCTCGGACCTTCGGGTGACCATCCTCCAAGGCAGACTTTGGGACAGGCAGTAGTGAAAAGTGGCCGAGCAGAGACTGATAGCTAAGTTCTATACCCATATGGAGGGCCTCAACCGGGACCTTGTCACACTACAGGTGACCACCATTGCACTATACGCGCACACAGACACACACACAAACACACACACACACACAGGCACTCCTATACACACACAGACACACGTATTCACAGACATGCACACAGACACTCACACACTCCTACAGACAGACACACTCCCAAACTCACACATGCATCCTCTCACAGACTTAGACTACTTTACACTCACACACACATATACACTCTCCCTCACAGACACTCACAACCCCCCCACCCCAGACACACACACACACTCCCACATACACCCTCTCACAGATTTAGTCACTTTACACTCACATACACACACATATACACTCTCTCTCACACTCACAACTCCCCACCCCAGACAGACAGACACACACAAAAACTCACATACACACATATACATATACGTTTGTGGGGCGAATTTGTACTTGCAGAGTTACATTATACTTTGCTCAAAAACTGTATGAATCCATGTAAGACTCTGTTAACTCACTTTTTAGATTAGAATCAGTTGAAACATTATGGCACAGACAGGGAACACAGGGGACTAACACCTTCAACATACTATCTGGCTGACACCAATTGTTACAGTTAACATGAAAATGTAATTTTTTAAAAAAGTTTTGTGATTTACATGTGAAAGAAGTGAAACTATCATGGTCATTCTAACAGATGAGAGACTCAACAAACAATCAAGGTATTTTTCAATGTATAATTTCAGTTACATCACACTGTAAATTTGTGCTATAAATTCAGTGTCTTACAATTGTGTACTCCACAACCACCTGATGAAGGAGCAGCGCTCCGAAAGCTAGTGCTTCCAATTAAACCTGTTGGACTATAACCTGGTGTTGTGTGATTACCAGTAGACATGGGGCCAATGTTAATCTTAATTTCAGCTTTGATATTCCTTCTGATTCTATCATTGGATGGTGGTTATTCATTCGAGTGCTTTTCCCTGAATAGGATTGGAATAGTTTGTACCTTAAAGGACTCAGTGATATCTGCTGATACTTTACCGTAAGTGCTATCACAGAAGCTCACTCAGCCATTTCAAAGTATTACATAGAATTCCTGACCGTGAGGAAAGGATCAGGCCAACTATGATGGCTGCCGTGTATCAATTATCAGCTGGAAATGAATATTTGTTAAATCATTTATCTAATCAATGTTTGTATGTAAATAATGAATGCTGGTTGTGTGTCAGTATCCATACAGGTCTACCTGGGAATAACTTTGCAGCTTCAGGGCAGAAATAGAGAAAACTAGGAGGAAATATTTAGCATCAGCATATGGAATTGGTGAAAATAATAAGATCTAAATAGCAAGTATGAAGTGAACAGTATAACCAGGTTTTTGTGCCAAAAAGTAAGAAATAAGGAAGCAATATACATTTGATTTCAATTTATATGAGCTTTGGATGACCTTTGTAAGATTCTGCAGATAATAAAACCAACATTGCTGCACATATTATTTATGAGTCTCACAACTGTCAGTCAGTTAATAAGAAAGGAAAAATAAAAGTTAGATATATGGAGTAAAACCTTTACTGTAAGAACAGATACTGAGCATTTAATTAACAGGCTATGACATAGTGACACCAGATCACATGAAAAGGAGGATGTGAGGTTATAGAATTCCAGAGAGATGTTCTCTCTTACCATCTCTCATTTATAGTTATATTCAGTAAAGTTTGTTGACACTCACTCGTCCAGACTGGATCTTACTACAACATAGAACGTAAGAACTAAATATTTTTTATTTGAAATATAAAATTCAAGATCAGACTGCTTTGATGTAGAGAATGAACCAGTTTTTGTTATTGCAACTCAAACAAAAAGTGGAACTATGTAATAATTCATTGGTAATTCATGTAAATTTTTAAGAAGCTGGATTTAATACTTCTGTGAAGTGTTTTTAGATTGAGAAAGAAAAGGAATTAGCCCAGCAACAGCTTCAGATTAGTTCTAAATATCAGTTTATTAGATCACTGAGGAGAGAGAAAACAGTTGGATGGAAACCTCTGAAAGGCCTACCATCAAGTGAGATCACATTCTCTCTCCCACCGTGAAAGAAAATCAGTGCTAACACTAGCAAACAATTTGCAAAAAGAAATAAACTTCTATCTTAAACTAAGACATAGCTTCCAAATTGAGGATTGTTGCAGTTGACAACAATGTGATATAATCATAAAAAAAACAGAAGAACTCTAAGAAATTCACCACATTCAATCCACTCTGAATTGGACTCTTGATCCATAGAATTTGTCCATCTTGCCTATATTTTCTACCCATGATATTCCTTAAAGAGCTAATGACCTGATCTGTCCTACCCATCATATTTGTGAATGTGTGTGTGCTTAGATTTAAAGATGCCGGTGTTGGACTGGGGTGTACAAAATTAAAAATCACACAACACTAGGTTATAGTCAAACAGGTTTAATTGGAAGCACACTAGCTTTTGGAGCGACGCTCCTTCATCAGGTGATAGTGGAGGGCTCGATCGTAACACAGAATTTAAAGCAAAAATTTACAGTGTGATGTAACTGAAATTATAGATTGAAAAATTGATTGTCTGTTAAGCCTTTCATCTGTTAGAATACAGTGATAGTTTCACATCTTTTATGTGTAAATCACAAAACCTTTTTTTTAAAGTTGCATTCTCGGGTTAGCTGTTAACAACTGTGATAGCTAGACAATATGTTGAAGGTGTTAGCCCCCCCGTGTTCTCTGTCTATGCCATGATGTTTAGATTGATCCTAATCTAAAAAGTGAGATAACAGAGTTTTACATAAATTCATGCAGTTTTTGAGCTCAGAGTTCTACATGAATGCATGCAGGTTTTGAGCAAAGTACAATGTAACCTTGAAAGTACAAATTCACTCCACAAAATATATGCGTGCATGTGGGTCTTTGTCTGTGTGTGTGTGTCTGTCTGGGATGGGGGTTGTGAGTGTGAGAAAGTGTGTATGTGCGTGTAGTGAGTGCAGAGTGTCTTAAGTCTGTGAGGGGGTGCATGTGGGAGTGTGTGTGTCTATAAGGGTGTGTGTGGGTGTCTGTGTGCGCATCTGTGTGTACCTGTGTCCGTGTGTATGTGAGAGTGTGTGTGTGTAGTGCAATGGTGATCACCTGTAATGTAACATGAACCCAAGGTCCCGGTTGAGGCCCTCCCTATGGGTACAGAACTTAGCTATCAGCCTCTGCTCAGCCACTTTTCTCTGCTGCCTGTCCCGAAGTCCACCTTGGAGGATGGTCACCCGAAGGTCCGAGGCTGAATGTCCTGGACCAACTGGGAGGGAACCCTCCTGTCTGTTGATTGTTGTGCGGTGCCCATTCATCCGTTGTCGTAGCCTTTTCTCAGTTTCCCCAATGTACCATGCCTCCGGGCATCCTTGCCTGCAACGTATAAGATAGACAACATTGGCATAGTCACATGAGTACCTGCCACATACAAGGTGGGAGGTGTCCCCACGCATAATGGTGGTATCTATGTCCACAATCTGACATGTCTTGCAGCGCCCACCGCGACAGGGTTGTGTGGAGTTCTCCTGAGAGCCGGGCAGTTTGCTACAAACAATGATCTGTTTGAGGTTTGGCGGTTGTTTAAAGGCAAGTAGTGGAGGTGTGGGCAAGGTCTTGGCGAGGTGCTCATCCTCATTGATAATGTGTTGCAGATCACGAAGAACATGGTGTAATTTTTCAGCTCCTGTGAAGAATCAATCTAAACATCATGGCATAGACAGAGAACACAGAGGGCTAATACCTTCAACATATTGTCTAGCTATCAACATTGTTAACAGCTAACCCGAGAATGCAACTTTAAAAAAAAGGTTTTGTGATTTATACATGAAAGAAGTGAAACAATCACTGAAAGGCTAAACAGACAATCAATTTTTCAATGTATAATTTCAGTTACATAACACTGTAAATTTTTGCGATAAAGTCTGTGTTACAATCGAGCCCTCCACTATCACCTGATGGAGCATCACTCGGAAAGTGAGTGTGCTTCCAATTAAACCTGTTGCACTATAACCTGGTGTTGTGTGATTTTGAACTTAGATTTAAAGGGGGTTTTGTTTAACTTTGCATATCAGTCAGTAATAAACCATTTTGAATCTGTTTGTATTCATAAATAAGTTTGTGTTTTCCTGTTCCTTGAGGAAAGCTGATGTGTGTCTTTTACCTTAGACAGTCCTCACACAGATATTACCCAATCTGTAGTAGCATTAGTCACATTTGTGTTGACTCATGGAATAGTGGGGCTTGATTTCCAGCACTCTTTTCCCATCAGGATTGCAACATGAGCATTGATAAACTTTAACTGGAATGATACCTGAAACCATTTATCCTAACAAAAATGGTGATGGCGCTTTAGATGGTATATTAGATTATTGCAATAACTTTTTCTTTTCTGATATAAATGAAACATATCATAATTAAAAGCAACTCAAAGAAATGGCAGTAAGATGTAATTTAAACATTACAGGTGTAATGAATATAAAATTGGGCTGAAAATCTCGAGTACAGTATTTGGCATTGAGATAGTATGAATTAAATGTGGTGATACAATCTGTGTCTTGCATCCTTCATAATTTTTTTCATTAACTCACATAAAATCTGAATTATACAATGTGATACAAGGCATACCAGTAAAGTTTTCATAAGCTGAACAGAGATCAGAAGAAGATTACTGAAATCAAACTGGGAGGTCCTCATCCACTCATTTTGGTGAAAGCAGTCATCTTTGATAAGAAGCCTTTATCAAGTAGCCAAGATCCATACTACACTTCACTTTGCAATCAATAAGGAGCGAGGATTTACCTGGCAAATTGATCTTCAGGACATTTTAAATTTAGATACATAATCTCTGTTTATGAACTCAAGATTATTATAGATGTATGCTTCACCTCACGTAAGGAATTAATATTGTATGAAGGTCAACAGATGTTATCCATTTCCAAGAGATTACTACAACCCTATCTTTAATTTAAATTGAGCTGTTCAATGATTGGAATAGGCATATTTTTGTATTTGATTTGTTTATTTCAGAAACTCTATACCACTGTAGTTTTTGTCTGTTATTCCTTTCAAAACATCAGAGGTTTTGTGACATGCAATGGCATGACAAAAATCTATGGTCAGCACTGGCTCATTATTTTTCATATCCTGGCAGATCACTTGGGAGCAGAAAGTATGAACATCGCTCTTTACTTACTTTTAAATATAAACAAATATATGGTAAAGTCATCTTGTCATTAGTTTCTATTCTAATAGTTAAGCTGCTTATCAACATAACATACGACAATGCTATTAATATGATGAAATCATCATCCTTGGATCTGTACATTGTCACTGTTTTTTTCCTATTATTCATTATTCTAACAATATTAAGCAACTCAATTTAAAGCTTGTTAATAAAGCATCAGGTTAATGTGCATTGATTCTTGAAACATTTCTGAATTAATTTTAAAAGAATGTGTGGTACTCTGTAATACCTGAAGCAATTGCTACATGAGTGAAAATGCAATCACCCGAGAAAGATAATCAAGGTTCATAGCTTGTGCAGCAGGCATCATTACATCTTTCTAACAAAGAACAATATGTCACCTTTGTACTACATTGCAGCCTACATTAATAACCAGCATAATGAGTGCCATTAATAAAATAACATTGATCTGTCCTATTCAAATTCAAAGCCATTTAATGCCAAATAAACAGAACCATTTTCTTTTTAAAAATTACATGGTATTCATTCGAAAAGATATTCAAGATGGACAGATGACAATTTGTGTTTGATAATTAACCCTTTGTTGCTGGAAATTGTGTTTGAATTGACCGAAGATCAATGGTATAAATTTTCTATTTTCTAATATGATGCAAGTTTAGGTGCTTACAATACACTTGCTAATCAACAAAAACTTCAGTGTTGTTACCACCCCTTCTGATGAGTACATCCAAATCACATTCATCTTCTGCCACAAATGTCTCCAGTAAATATATTTCTTGCTCCTTTTCCTTAAGCTTACTAACAATAAATAAGTTTGAAGCTGACAAGTATCTCTGGAAAAGATCTAATCCCAAATGACAGATGGCTACTCTTATTGTGCACTCTGTGTTTTGTCCTCAATAGTCATTGGTAATGATAATTTATTATCAATGTGAAACTTCTTAGATTTGCAGGAATAACTTTACTAATTTAGTGTCTTAATTCTACAGTGCAGTTAAAGCATATTCAGTGCATACAAATTTGTTTTATAATTTACTTGAAGGACAAGTAACTATGCGGGTATTCAGCTGCATCGTTCTGGTGTAAGGAACAATATAATGATGTTTTTGTTTTTTGTTTGTTTTCTAATTGTGTAAGAAAGCTTCAACATATCAGACCTTCCTTCAAATTATATATATTATTGCAATCAAGTCAAGTCAATATTTGATTTCAATCTAATAATTATCATAATTCTCAGGTTATTCAGATGTCTCATGTTCCACCCTGACTATGCCATTTACCATCAATTCAGACATCAATATCGGTCTTTAATAACAAGCCATATCAACCTGCAAATGGCGCAATTCAAATGAATATAATTGTTTTTAATCAGACTGTGTCTAGAGTACACTGTGTACACTTTTGTTCTATTTACTTAAGAGAATATGATTGTATTAGAAACATTTCAAATAAGGTTTATTCACCCGCTTCCAGAGATGAAGTATATGAAGGAGATTGATATTTATCCATTGAAGTTTAGAAATTCATAGTGATATGATTGACATATATAAGAACCTGAGAAGACTTGATGTGACAATCGCTGAGAGGATGTTTCCCCTTGTGGGCAAGACTAGAATTAGGAAACACAATTTCAAAATTTAGTTTCTCTCATTTAAGACTATGATGAGTTTTTTTTTCTCTTTAAGAGTCATTGGTTTATAGAAATTTCTTTCCTCAGAGATCAGTGGAGGTTGAGCCATTGAACATATAACTGAGTTAGTTAGTTAAAAATTACACAACACCAAGTTATAGTCCAACAGGTTTATTTGGAAGTACTAGCTTTCAGAGTATTGCTCCTTCATCAGGTAACATCTCTGGACACTATGGAAAATTTAGCATGGTCAGTCCACCTAATCTGCAGATCTTCGAACTGTAGGAGGAAACCAGAGCACGCGGAGGAAACCCACGCAGACACAGGGAGAATGTGCAAACTCCACACAGACAGTCACCCAAAGCTGGAATAAAACCTGGGTCCCTGGCGCTGTGAGGCAGCAGTGCTAACTGCTGAGCCATTGTGCTGTCCCACATTATCAAACCTGGATATCCCGATACATGAGTATATTGTATTACAACATGAAATTTCATTAATTGCCATTGTTGGGTTTTATTTAGAGCTTTTTTGTTCTTTTTCTACCAATAAAGATTGAGTAGTCTATTTTTGTAAAAGGTGAAATAGAGCTGCCCTACTAAGACACCCCTATTTGAAAGGCTGATCCTAATTGCTAATTTTTTGAAAAAGTCATGAGGCACCAAGCAGGCAACTAAGGTTTCGAATGCAAGTGCTATTTAGATGCAGTTTCCATGGAATCTTAAGCTTCTGGAATCCATTTCCACTGAACTTTTACATGTTGCTGGCTGACACCCAGCAGCAGTTTTCAAGATCAGTCAGGTACTGAAGGAGAGGATGCACAGCTTCTTGGAAGTGGCACTAAAAGTCCTGCAGGAGGAGGTTCTGATGAGGAGGGTTGCTCGAGACTCACTCCTCCCATTCATCATCCAGATTCAAGGATTGGAACACAAGGATTGGAACACAAGGATGAACACAAGGATCAGCAAAATGCTGATCACCAAGCACTTTCTTTCTTCTGGTGACTTCTATTGTCTAATAGATAAGAGCATTTGAGTGTTTTTAAATGACATTTTGAGAGAATTTTCAGAACAAATGTTGGTAGAACTTGGTGAAGTCTTGACAAACAACCCCAAACTTTTCCCAATAATACCTCTGGCAGCAGTCAATTAGTAAAGGATAAGCATACTTTTAAGGAGTACCGAGAATCCACAATTTAGTTTCACCTGGCTGATGGTAGTTTGAAGAAAGACTTGGGTGAAGTGCTATCCACCAAAATGCAGCCTCAGCGAAGAGGATCAGCAGCCAATGTTAGCTGTTCTAGCTGTTTAACATACTTCCAGGCAGTTGCCCATAGCATGGGTTTCAACTCTTTGGTGAACATGCCATCTTGTGATAAACATGGGCTTGGCTGACACTTCAGCTAAAGACCTCATCACATCGTTCAGAGGCTTTCATGTAAAGGAACCAGCAATAATCACACTGAACATTTTCCAATACAGTCAATACCATATCCTGGCTGTCCTCCCTGGCAATAGTTTGAGATTACGACAGTCTGCCCACAACAGTGATGTCACATTTGATCCTGAGATGGATTATCAACCTTATTTTTGTGCCATTATCGAGACTAGTTATTTACACCTCTACAATATTGCCCAACTCTTGTCCCTGTTTCAGCTCATTTGCTGCTGAAACTCTCATTCATGCCTTTCTTATCTTTAGACTTGACTATTCCCATTTTTTTTCAAAGTTTACCTTCTATGTTCTACCCTTCTTAACTTGAGGTCATCAAAAACTCTACTCTAGTGTCATAACCCGCACGATGTCTTGTTTTCCTAATACCCACTGAGTTTCATTATCTCCCAGTGAAGTAACATTTAGATTTTAAACTTCTCATCCTTGTGTTCCAAGCCTTGAATCTCCCTATTTCTATAATCTGCCTCAACCCTTCAACAGTTTGAGATATCTCTGATCGTCTAATTCTAGCCTGTTTTGCATTTCCAATTGAAATTGCTCCACTGTTTTTGGCCATGCCTTTAGTTAGCTAGGTCCCAAGTTCTGGAATTCACTTCTTGCATCTCTTGCCTGTGTTTTGCTCCTTTCAGACATTTCCTAAAACCTTCCCTTTTAATCAGCTGACCTAACAGAGCAGCTCCTGTGTGGCTCAGTGTCAGACTTCATTTTATCATGCCCTTGTGAAGCACCTTTTCATTACATGAACAAAGCTACACAGAATACATACGAATAGTTGTTCCTCAATCCACACAACAAATAAAAGTGACTGGACTCATCAAATTTGAGTTTAAGAACTTTTCTAACAACAAAAATGGAAATGAGAACTAATTACCAGTGGGATAAAACCACAGAATAAAGTTTTGCTCTGTATAAAAAGATCCAACTAAACAGCAAAGCAATTTATAGTTGTTAAAAAATTAAAACTCTGAAAATAGAGGTGGAATAAATGGTCAATAAAGTAAGCAAACATCAGCAACCTTAGCTGTGGGAGGAAAGAACTCGCCAAGCTGACAATGGAATAAATTATTCTCATGCACATTAACTTGAACAGGAAGTGGAATTTTAGCTTTTACATGTAGCATTAAGAATTGGGAATGAATGCATGACGCAGCTGGTGGAACCTGACAGATTGTATTGTATACAAGGAGAAAGGAGACAACAGTTCAACAGTATTACCTTAAAGGTCAAAATCCAAACTCTGTTACTTAACCTCTTTTTCATGTGAAATGTACCCCAGACTAGATGGAGATGAAAGGGAACAAAAGAGGGTTTAAGAGGATTATTGTAAGGTATGAAAAGGTTAATTAACTTGCTCTGGAATGAAACATGTCTAGTCAAGATATTAGAGGATGAACAGATGGAAGACACACTTGCATGAGTAGTTTAGCAAGTGAGAACAGAAATGATTTGAGACAGTTACCTCTTGCTGGCTGTCCTTGAGTATTTCCTTACATTCTCGTTGTTCTCCCAATAATTTCTGCATTAAATTGGAGATGTTTTGTTATCACAATGCAACTTGTGCCAAACTAAATTTTGTTTTGTTTCAAGGTTCAAAAAGTAATCCACAGCTTAATTTCTACATTTATCTCTATGTATTGCATCGATTACAATTATAAAATTATCTTGCCTAACAAGTTTTAGCTTTCTGGGCTTTTTAAAATTCAACTTTAAAATTTGAAAAATAGACATAATTGAATGAAAAACAGTAATGGCTTGCTAGACTACAATTTACAAGTTGCTGTTTGTGCACAACGAAGGGGATAACTTCGTCTACTTTTATTTGCATACGTGACAAAAACATTTGATTATCATTTGCTGTTTGCTGAATACTATGGACTGTAAGTGGGAGCTACTGAAATAACTGATCTAGACAGATAAGAACATACATGCTAAGCAAAATTTAATTAGAATGGATCATAACCAAATTTGACCATGGAATGGTATAGGACAGAAACAGATGTTTTGGAAGGGTTATCCAAATATTGCCATTCCCCTGCACTTGTTCCATAGACTTAATCCATTTCCTATCAACAGATATAAAAGGGAGGAAATGTTATTGAGGTATTGTTAGAGAATCCAGTAATCGTGCTTGCAACTTGTGAACAGTTAAACAAAATTGGATGATACCTTAGTTTAAAAGATGCCATCATTCTTTGACTGGCCATTGGGTATTTTACCACCAATTTCAGTCGCCTTTGTTGTGTCATTGCAAATACACAGGAAATGCAAATCACACTTAATCATCAAAATACTCCAAACCTCAGGTTGATGACATCAAGTCTATTTGTCCCACCTGCTTAAAGACTGTCAATAGTGACAATCTATTGTTTATTTCACTTCTAATATTGCAATTTGAAGAAGCATTAGATTGAATAGATTACAAGTTGTATAAATGTAAGATGAAAATTATCATTTCATAATAATTGAGCACATAATTCCACAACAGTTTGAGTGTATGGTGGTGTTATTTATCCTTTCTTTTCTTGTCACCTCACATTTGGATTTGCAGAAGTAATCATTGTTCATAGCCTTGAGCATGTACTGATCCTGCTCATACTTCGCCTGAGCTTCTTTGTGTTTGTATTGCTCCTGTGCAATCTCAAATGTTAGCACTTATAAATGATGTGCAGGGCCATTCGCCTTTCCCTTCACAGCCGAACAAATCAATCTTGTCTTCATCTGCATTTTCTTGAACTCTTGGTCAGAAACTTAATTTAGCTTTCAAAAGCATTTTGATGTGCAGATATTATTTACCTTCCTTTATTTTCCACTATTATCAGTATATTTGATACTATTGGTTGTGATTCTGTGGCGTGAAGTTGTGAGCTCCTCTGAACAAATGGCCCCAACTGGTAACAAACATAATTAGTTTTACAGACATCTGATTTACTATTGACAGAAATACTGAAAGAAATGTCCATTTATGCACTGAGAGAATGAGATGGTATGTGATAACTGTGCTGTTGAAAGTACAGGTCTGTAATGCTCAATTTCTATCAGAAAAGTATGCAGGAAGTAGTATTCATGTCCAATAATGAGTTTAAGTGGACAAGGAGAATTATCTAACCCTTGAAATGAAAGAGGAAAACTAAGCAATTTACCAGCAATATTTCATTCTGATCCGGAAGCAAAGAACCTTCATTGATTATTGAAAATCAAATGCTGAATCTCTCAGTCAGCAAAGCAGCCTGGATCATTTGTCTACCTGGGCTTCTCTTATCCTTACCTTGTTTTATTTTAACACAAAGTCAATTATCCATCTGCTTCAATCAATTTGGTGGCCAAATGTTTTACTTATTTACTTTAGCTGAGGAATTGATCCATAAATTTTGAGAATTTGAAGAGTCTGAATTATTTGTTCTTTACTGCTTTATTGACTGGTGCCTACAAATGCTCACTCTGTTTGCAAATAAAGGATGATGTGTGTCTGTCAAAGTATCTTACAATAAGTTGCATTTTACTATGTGGGGATTGGGTGAGAAATTTGCTTATTCTCTTCTTTGTCTCTTCTTCTTTATTCCTGTTCTTACACTGGTACATTTTGCAAGTTACTTTTTTTTCCTGCTTAATGTGATAGCCAGTTATCCATTTGAAATGCTTCAACTGATGCAAGTTTATGACTGGCTACCAGAAGAATTCGAAGAGTATTGGCTGTATTCCTTCAGGAAGGTACTGGATTCTGTTCAGCATCTCCCATTGACAGCACAGCATCAACTTGAAACACCGACAGAAAGAGCTGGAAATAAGTGGGAGGTCTGGCAGATTCTGTGGAGAGAAAGAAAAGGTTAATGATTCTGGTCAGCATTTTCTGTTTTTATTTCAGACGTTCAGCATCCGCAGTATGTTGCTTTTAGGTTGGAAACACTTGAGGAATCCATGACGAAAGCTTTATGTTCCAAAATTGAATGGAGAAACACAATACACCACATTAATACATTGTATAAGTTCAACTGCTCATTTTGCTGGTGAAGAAGAGTTTTACAGATATTTACACAAAAACGACAGAAGAATTGATTCTGGGAAGGTATATTCGTGGTGCCATCATAATATTGGATTGCATTAAAATCATTTTTCCACAGAGAACAAATTTTACTGATTAAAGGTTTGCATTTAAATTGGAGCAAATCCACTAAAGGGTGGTGATCTGCTTGCAGTTCAGGTTTCATTGAAGTCATAATAAAGTATCATCAGTTGATACAAGATAGACTGTGCTAGCAAGTCAGTATCACGGTGAAGCAGACTGGTAGGAGTGTGTGCAGTGAGTCAATATCACAGTGAAGCAGACTGGGAGGAGTGTGTGCAGTGAGTCAGTATCACTGTGAAAGAGACTGGGAAGAATGTGTGCAGTGAGTCAGTATCATGGTGAAGGAGACTGGGAGGAATGTGTGCAGTGAGTCAGTATCACGGTGAAGCAGACTGGGAGGTATGTGTGCAGTGAGTCAGTATCACGGTGAAGCAGACTGGGAGGTGTGTGTGCAGTGAGTCAGTATCACCGTGAAGCAGATTGGGAGGGGTGTGTACAGTGAGTCAGTATCACGGTGAAGCAGACTGGGAGGGGTGTGTACAGTGAGTCAGTATCACGGTGAAGCAGACTGGGATGAATGTGTGCAGTGAGTTGGTATCACCGTGAAGCAGACTGGGAGGAGTGTGTGCAGTGAGTTGGTATCACCGTGAAATAGACTGGGAGGGGTGTGTGCAATGTGTCAGTATCACGGTGATGGAGACTGGGATCAGTGTGTGCAGTGAGTCAGTATCACCTTGAAACAGTCTGGGAGGAATGTGTGCAGTGAGTCAGTATCATGGTGAAGGAGATTGGGGTCAGTGTGTGCAGTGAGTCAGTATCATGGTGAAGGAGACTGGGGTCAGTGGGTTCATTGAGTCAGTGTCACCGTGAAACAGAATGGGAGGAATGTATGCAGTGAGTCAGTATCACAGCGAGGTAAAAACAATAACTGCAGATGCTGGAAACCAGATTCTGGATCAGTGGTGCTGGAAGAGCACAGCAATTCAGGCAGCATCCAATGAGCAGCGAAATCGACGTTTCGGGCAAAAGCCCTTCATCAGGAATAAAAGCGTGGAGAGATAAGCTAGGGGAGTGTGGGAGTGGGGAGAGAGTAGCATAGAGTACAATGGGTGAGTGGGGGAGGAGATGAAGGTGAAATGTCAGGGAGGAGAGGGTGGAGTGGATAGGTGGAAAAGGAGCTAGGCAGGTCGGACAAGTCCGGACAAGTCAAGGGGACAGTGCTGAGCTGGAAGTTTGAAACTAGGCTGAGGTGGGGGAAGGGGAAATGAGGAAGCTGTTGAAGTCCACATTGATGCCCTGGGGTTGAAGTGTTCCGAGGCGGAAGATGAGGTGTTCTTCCTCCAGGCGTCTGGTGGTGAGGGAGCGGCGGTGAAGGAGGCCCAGGACCTCCATGTCCTCGGCAGAGTGGGAGGGGGAGTTGAAATGTTGGGCCACGGGGCGGTTTGGTTGATTGGTGCGGGTGGCTCAGAGATGTTCCCTAAAGCGCTCTTCTAGGAGGTGCCCAGTCTCCCCAATGTAGAGGAGACCGCATCGGGAGCAACGGATACAATAAATCATATTAGTGGATGTGCAGGTAAAACTTTGATGGATGTGGAAGGCTCCTTTAGGGCCTTGGATAGAGGTGAGGGAAGAGGTGTGAGCACAGGTTTTACAATTCCTGCGGTGGCAGGGGAAAGTGCCAGGATGGTAGGGTGGGTCGTAGGGGGGTGTGGACCTGACCAGGTAGTCACAGAGGGAACGGTCTTTGCGGAAGGCGGAAAGGGGTGGGGAGGGAAATATATCCCTGGTGGTGGGGTCTTTTTGAAGGTGGCGGAAATGTCAGCGGATGATTTGGTTTATGCGAAGGTTTGTAGGGTGGAAGGTGAGCACCAGGGGCGTTCTGTCCTTGTTACGGTTGGAGGGGTGGGGTCTGAGGGCGGAGGTGCGGGATGTGGACGAGATGCGTTGAAGGGCATCTTTAACCACGTGGGAAGGGAAATTGCGGTCTCTAAAGAAGGAGGCCATCTGGTGTGTTCTTTGGTGGAACTGGTCCTCCTGGGAGCAGATACGGCGCAGGCGGAGGAATTGGGAATACGGGATGGCATTTTTGCAAGAGATAGGGTGGGAAGAGGTGTAATCCAGGTAGCTGTGGGAGTCGGTGGGTTTGTAAAAAATGTCAATGTCAAGTCGGTCGTCACTAATGGAGATGGAGAGGTCCAGGAAGGGGAGGGATGTGTCAGAGATGGTCCAGGTAAATTTAAGGTCAGGGTGGAATGTGTTGGTGAAGTTGATGAATTGCTCAATCTCCTTGAGGGAGCATGAGGTGGCGCCAATGCAGTCATCAATGTAGCGGAGGAAGAGGTGGGGAGTGGTGCCGGTGTAATTACGGAAGATCAACTGTTCTACGTAGCCAACAAAGAGACAGGCATAGCTGGGGCCCATACGTGTGCCCCTTTGGTCTGGAGGAAGTGGGAGGATTCAAAGGAGAAATTGTTAAGGGTGAGGACCAGTTCGGCCAAACGAATGAGAGTGTCGGTGGAATGGTACTGATGGGGACGTCTGGAGAGGAAAAAACGGAGGGCTTGGAGACCCTGGTCATGGCGGATGGAGGTGTAGAGGGATTGGATATCCATGGTGAAGATGAGGAGTTGGGGGCCGGGGAAACGGAAGTCTTGGAGGAGGTGGAGGGCGTGGGTGGTGTCCCGAACGTATGAGGGAAGTTTCCGGACTAGGGGTGATAGGACAGTGTCGAGGTAGGTAGAGATGAGTTCAGTGGGGCAGGAGCATGCTGAGACAATGGGTCGGCCAGGGTGGTCAGGCTTGTGCATCTTGGGAAGGAGGTATAACCGGGGTTCCCGGACTATGAGGTTGGAAGCTGTGGGTGGGAGATCTCCTGAGGTGATGAGGTTCTGTATGGTCTGGGAGATGATGGTTTGGTGATAGGGGGTGGGGTCATGTTTGAGGGGGCAGTAGGAAGAGTGTCCTGGACTTGGCGTTTGGCTTCAGCGGTGTAGAGGTCAGTGCGCCAGACTACCACTGCACCCCCTTTATCCGCTGTCTTAATAGTGAGGTTGGGATTAGAGCAGAAACAGACTGGGAGGAATGTGTGCAGTGAGTCAGTATCACGGGGAAGGAGACTGGGAGGAATTTGTGCAGTGAATCAGTATCACGGTGAAGCAGACTGGAAGGAGTGTGTGCAGTGAGTCAGTGTCACGGTGAAACAGACTGGGAGGAATGTGTGCTGTCAGTCAGTATCACAGTGAAGGAGATTGGGGTCAGTGTGTGCATTGAGTCAGTATCACGGTGAAGCAGACTTGGAGGTGTGTGTGTGCAGTGAGTCAGTATCACAGTGAAGCAGACTGGGAGGTGTGTGTGCAGTAGGTCAGTACCATAGTGAAGCTGACCTGGAGGAGTGTGTGCAGTGAGGCAGACTGGGGTCAGTGTGTGCAGTGAATCAGTATCACGGTGAAGCAGAAAGAGGGGAGTGTGTGCAGTGAGTCAGTATCAGGGTATAGCTGACCGGAAGGGGTGTGTGCAGTCAGTCGGTATCACAGTGAAACAGTCTGGGAGGAGTGTGTGCAGTGAGTCAGTATCACGGTGAAGGAGACAGGTGGTCAGTGTGTGCAGTGAGTCATTATCACCATGAAACAGACAGGGAGGTGTGTGTGCAGTGAGTCAGTATCACTGTGAAAGAGACTGGGAAGAATGTGTGCAGTGAGTCAGTATCATGGTGAAGGAGACTGGGAGGAGTGTGTGCAGTGAGTCAGTATCATGGTGAAGGAGACTGGGAGGAATGTGTGTAGTGAGTCAGTATCACCGTGAAACAGACAGGGAGGTGTGTGTGCAGTGAGTCAGTATCACTGTGAAAGAGACTGGGAAGAATGTGTGCAGTGAGTCAGTATCATGGTGAAGGAGACTGAGAGGAATGTGTGCAGTGAGTCAGTATCACGGTGAAGCAGACTGGGAGGTATGTGTGCAGTGAGTCAGTATCACGGTGAAGCAGACTGGGAGGTGTGTGTGCAATGAGTCAGTATCACGGTGAAGCAGACTGGGAGGTGTGTGTGCAGTGAGTCAGTATCACAGTGAAGCAGACTGGGAGGTGTGTGTGCAATGAGTCAGTATCACGGTGAAGCAGACTGGGAGGTGTGTGTGCAGTGAGTCAGTATCACAGTGAAGCAGACTGGGAGGTGTGTGTGCAATGAGTCAGTATCACGGTGAAGCAGACTGGGAGGTGTGTGTGCAGTGAGTCAGTATCACAGTGAAGCAGACTGGGAGGTGTGTGTGCAATGAGTCAGTATCACGGTGAAGCAGACTGGGAGGTGTGTGTGCAATGAGTCAGTATCACGGTGAAGCAGACTGGGAGGTGTGTATGCAGTAGGTCTGTACCATTGTGTAGCAGACCTGGAGGAGTGTGTGCAGTGAGTCAGTATCACGGTGAAGCAGACTGGAGACAGTGTGTGCAGTGAGTCAGTATCATGGTGAGGCAGACTGGGGTCAGTGTGTGTAGTGAGTCAGTATCACCGTGAGGCAGACTGGGAGGAGTGTGTGCAGTGAGTCAGTATCACGGTGAGGCAGACTGGGAGGTGTGTGCAGTGAGTCAGTATCATGGTGAGGCAGACTGGGAGGAGTGTGTGCAGTGAGTCAGTATCATGGTGAAGCAGACTGGGAGGTGTGTGTGCATTGAGTCAGTATCACGGTAAAGCATATAGGGAGGTGTGTGTGCAGTGCGTCAGTATCACAGTGAAACAGACTGGGAGGAGTGTGTGCAGTGAGTCAGTATCATGGTGAGGCAGACTGGGAGGTATGTGTGCAGTGAGTCAGTATCACGGTGAAACAGACTGGGAGGAGTGTGTGCAGTGAGTCAGTATCACGGTGAAACAGACTGGGAGGAGTGTGTGCAATGCGTCAGTATCACGGTGAAGCAGACTGGGAGGAGTGTGTGCAGTGAGTCAGTATCATGGTGAGGCAGACTGTGGTCAGTGTGTGCAGTGAGTCAGTATCACCGTGAGGCAGACTGGGAGGAGTGTGTGCAGTGAGTCAGTATCATGGTGAACCAGACTGGGAGGAGTGTGCGCAGTGAGTCAGTATCATGGTGAGGCAGACTGAGAGGTGTGTGTGCAGTGAGTCAGTATCACGGTGAAGCAGACTGGGAGGTGTGTGTGCAATGCGTCAGTATCACGGTGAAGCAGACTGGGAGGTGTGTGTGCAATGCGTCAGTATCACGGTGAAGCAGACTGGGAGGTGTGTGTGCATTGAGTCAGGATCACGGTGAAGCATATAGGGAGGTGTGTGTGCAGTGCGTCAGTATCACAGTGAAACAGACTGGGAGGAGTGTGTGCAGTGAGTCAGTATCATGGTGAACCAGACTGGGAGGAGTGTGTGCAGTGAGTCAGTATCATGGTGAGGCAGACTGGGAGGTATGTGTGCAGTGAGTCAGTATCACGGTGAAACAGACTGGGAGGAGTGTGTGCAGTGAGTCAGTATCATGGTGAGGCAGATTGGGAGGTATGTGTGCAGTGAGTCAGTATCACGGTGAAGCAGACTGGGGTCAGTGTGTGCAGTGAGTCCGTATCACGGTGAAGCAGACTTGGGTCAGTGTGTGCAGTGAGTCCGTATCACCGTGAAACAGACTGGGAGGTGTGTGTGCAGTGAGTCAGTATCACAATGAGACAGACTGGGAGGTGTGTGTGCAGTGAGTCAGTATCACCGTGAAACAGACTGGGAGGAGTGTGCGCAGTGAGTCAGTATCATGGTGAGTCAGACTGGGAGGAGTGTGTGCAGTGAGTCAGTATCACGGTGAAGCATATAGGGAGGTGTGTGTGAGTGCGTCAGTATCACAGTGAAACAGACTGGGAGGAGTGTGTGCAGTGAGTCAGTATCATGGTGAAACAGACTGGGAGGAGTGTGTGCAGTGAGTCAGTATCACGGTGAGGCAGATTGGGAGGTATGTGTGCAGTGAGTCAGTATCACGGTGAAGCAGACTGGGGTCAGTGTGTGCAGTGAGTCAGTATCACGGTGAAACAGACTGGGAGGAGTGTGTGCAGTGAGTCAGTATCATGGTGAGGCAGATTGGGAGGTATGTGTGCAGTGAGTCAGTATCACGGTGAAGCAGACTGGGGTCAGTGTGTGCAGTGAGTCCGTATCACGGTGAAGCAGACTGGGGTCAGTGTGTGCAGTGAGTCCGTATCACAGTGAAACAGACTGGGAGGTGTGTGTGCAGTGAGTCAGTATCACGATGAGGCAGACTGGGAGGTGTGTGCAGTGAGTCAGTATCACGGTGAAGCAGACTGGGAGGAGTGTGTGCAGTGAGTCAGTATCACGGTGAGGCAGACTGGGAGGAGTGTGTGCAGTGAGTCAGTATGATGGTGATGCAGACTTGGAGGTGTGTGCAGTCAGTCAGTATCATGGTGAACCAGACTGGGAGGAGTGTGTGCAGTGAGTCAATATCATGGTGAACCAGACTGGGAGGAGTGTGTGCAATGCGTTAGTATCACGGTGAAGCAGACTGGGAGGAGTGTGCAGTGAGTCAGTATCATGGTGAACCAGACTGGGAGGAGTGTGTGCAGTGAGTCAGTATCATGGTGAGGCAGACTGGGAGGAGTGTGTGCAGTGAGTCAGTATCACGGTGAAGCAGACTGGGAGGAGTGTGTGCAGTGAGTCAGTATGATGGTGAGGCAGACTGGGAGGTGTGTGCAGTGAGTCAGTATCATGGTGAGGCAGACTGGGAGGTGTGTGTGCAGTGAGTCAGTATCATGGTGAGGCAGACTGGGAGGTGTGTGTGCAGTGAGTCAGTATCACGGTGAACCAGACTGGGAGGTGTGTGTGCAGTGAGTCAGTATCACGGTGAACCAGACTGGGAGGTGTGTGTGCAGTGAGTCCGTATCACGGTGAACCAGACTGGGAGGAATGTGTGCAGTGAGTTAGTATCACGGTGAACCAGACTGGGAGGAATGTGTGCAGTGAGTTAGTATCACGGTGAGGCAGACTGGGAGGTGTGTGTGCAGTGAGTCAGTATCATGGTGAACCAGACTGGGAGGAGTGTGTGCAGTGAGTCAATATCATGGTGAACCAGACTGGGAGGAGTGTGTGCAATGTGTCAGTATCACGGTGAAGCAGACTGGGAGGAGTGTGTGCAGTGAGTCAGTATGATGGTGAGGCAGACTGGGAGGTGTGTGCAGTGAGTCAGTATCACGGTGAGGCAGACTGGGAGGTGTGTGTGCAGTGAGTCAGTATCACGGTGAGGCAGATTGGGAGGTATGTGTGCAGTGAGTCAGTATCACGGTGAAGCAGACTGGGGTCAGTGTGTGCAGTGAGTCAGTATCACGGTGAAACAGACTGGGAGGAGTGTGTGCAGTGAGTCAGTATCATGGTGAGGCAGATTGGGAGGTATGTGTGCAGTGAGTCAGTATCACGGTGAAGCAGACTGGGGTCAGTGTGTGCAGTGAGTCCGTATCACGGTGAAGCAGACTGGGGTCAGTGTGTGCAGTGAGTCCGTATCACAGTGAAACAGACTGGGAGGTGTGTGTGCAGTGAGTCAGTATCACGATGAGGCAGACTGGGAGGTGTGTGCAGTGAGTCAGTATCACGGTGAAGCAGACTGGGAGGAGTGTGTGCAGTGAGTCAGTATCACGGTGAGGCAGACTGGGAGGAGTGTGTGCAGTGAGTCAGTATGATGGTGATGCAGACTTGGAGGTGTGTGCAGTCAGTCAGTATCATGGTGAACCAGACTGGGAGGAGTGTGTGCAGTGAGTCAATATCATGGTGAACCAGACTGGGAGGAGTGTGTGCAATGCGTTAGTATCACGGTGAAGCAGACTGGGAGGAGTGTGTGCAGTGAGTCAGTATCACGGTGAACCAGACTGGGAGGAGTGTGTGCAGTGAGTCAGTATCATGGTGAGGCAGACTGGGAGGAGTGTGTGCAGTGAGTCAGTATCACGGTGAAGCAGACTGGGAGGAGTGTGTGCAGTGAGTCAGTATGATGGTGAGGCAGACTGGGAGGTGTGTGCAGTGAGTCAGTATCATGGTGAGGCAGACTGGGAGGTGTGTGTGCAGTGAGTCAGTATCATGGTGAGGCAGACTGGGAGGTGTGTGTGCAGTGAGTCAGTATCACGGTGAACCAGACTGGGAGGTGTGTGTGCAGTGAGTCAGTATCACGGTGAACCAGACTGGGAGGTGTGTGTGCAGTGAGTTAGTATCACGGTGAACCAGACTGGGAGGAATGTGTGCAGTGAGTTAGTATCACGGTGAGGCAGACTGGGAGGTGTGTGTGCAGTGAGTCAGTATCATGGTGAACCAGACTGGGAGGAGTGTGTGCAGTGAGTCAGTATCATGGTGAACCAGACTGGGAGGAGTGTGTGCAGTGAGTCAATATCATGGTGAACCAGACTGGGAGGAGTGTGTGCAATGTGTCAGTATCACGGTGAAGCAGACTGGGAGGAGTGTGTGCAGTGAGTCAGTATGATGGTGAGGCAGACTGGGAGGTGTGTGCAGTGAGTCAGTATCACGGTGAGGCAGACTGGGAGGTGTGTGTGCAGTGAGTCAGTATCACCGTGAAACAGACTGGGAGGTGTGTGTGCAGTGAGTCAGTATCACGGTGAAGCAGACTGGGAGGAGTGTGTGCAATGCGTCAGTATCACGGTGAAGCAGACTGGGACGAATGTGTGCAGTGAGTCAGTATCACGGTGAAGCAGACTGGGGTCAGTGTGTGCAGTGAGTCAGTATCATGGTGAACCAGACTGGGAGGAGTGTGTGCAATGCGTCAGTATCACGGTGAAGCAGACTGGGAGGAGTGTGCGCAGTGAGTCAGTATCATGGTGAGGCAGACTGGGAGGTGTGTGCAGTGAATCAGTATCATGGTGAAGGAGACTGGGGTCAGTGTGTGCAGTGAATCAGTATCACGGTGAAGCAGACTGGGAGGAGTGTGTGCAGTGAATCAGTATCACGGTGAAGCAGATTGGGAGGAGTGTGTGCAGTGAGTCAGTATCACGGTGAAGCAGACTGGGAGGACTGTGTGCAATGCGTCAATATCACGGTGAAGCAGACTGGGACGAATGTGTGCAGTGAGTCAGTATCACGGTGAAGCAGACTGGGGTCAGTGTGTGCAGTGAGTCAGTATCACGGTGAAGCAGACTGGGAGGAGTGTGTGCAGTGAGTCAGTATCATGGTGAACCAGACTGGGAGGAGTGTGTGCAATGCGTCAGTATCACGGTGAGGCAGACTGGGAGGAGTGTGCGCAGTGAGTCAGTATCATGGTGAGGCAGACTGGGAGGAGTGTGTGCAGTGAGTCAGTATCACGGTGAAGCAGATTGGGAGGAGTGTGTGTCGTGAGTCAGTATCACGGTCTATTCAAATGGGAGGAGTGTGTGCAGTGAGTCAGTATCACAGTGAAGTAGACAGCGGGGAGTGTGTGCAGTGAGTCAGTATCACGGTGAACCAGACTGGGAGGAGTGTGTGCAGTGAGTCAGTATCACGGTGAAGCAGACTGGGGTCAGCGTGTGCAGTGAGTCAGTATCATGCTGAATCACACTAGGAGAGCAGATCTGGGTGAGAATAGCAACGGTGATGGCAGATATAAAGTGGAAGCAGGGAGCCCCTTCTCCCTGTCAGAGCCAATATGTAACTTCAAAGTAAAACAGGTGACAATTAATAGTATTTTTCTGATCTGTTTTGATTGACCACGTGGTATCAATCAGGAGTCAATATAATAGCTGAAGACTAGCTGGAAAGTTGACTTTTAAAGTACTAAACATTCTCATTTCATTAAACAGATGTTTGGGCCAGTGATGTGTTGGAGCCACAGTGTGTGGTTGCTGCTGGATGCTGATGTAATCCACGGTGACCACATCTGCAGTAAGTGTTGGTCACTCAAGAGTAGATGATTAGGTGATTTCTGAATTGCAGATACTCTGACTTTTATCAGGGAGGGGGATAATTGCCTGGAAACTGTCTTTCAGGAGATAGGCATACCCCTTATATTAATTGCATCATATTTGAAATGGGCAGGAGGGTGTAAGTACGAGTGAGGTAGGTGTTGAGTTCAAGAATAAAGCTTTCAAAAAGTTTCAGTCGGTGTCCTTGTCCAAAACATACAAGTACAGGTTATTGCTCCAAATGTGAACATGGGCAGAGAAAGCAGGGAGGATGAGTGAACTGATCAAAGCACTGTGTTGCTGAGCACCATTAACATGATTTACGTAAGAAACAAATGTAACACATGAAAAAACTCTTTCACATAATGCGCACTTTCTGTGTGTGTGCTGGAGGAAGGTTCAGTTGAGGCATTTGAGAGTACTAGATGATTATTTCAAATAGAAATAATGCAAATTGGTATGGGGAAAAGGCAGGGGAGTGACAGTAAGTCGTGATGCTCATTTGGAGATCCAGTACAGATATGATCGGCTGAATGGCTTTCTTCTGCACCACAACCTTCCTTCGATTCTGTGAAAAAAATGGTCCAATATATTTTCTCATTTAAAAAGTAACAATCCTTGCATCTCCATACTCTTTCAAGATTGAATCTACAAAAGTTAAGTATGAAGCATCTTTATAACAATGTCAAAAGCTTTCAAAAATATCAGAGGCAAACATTCATTTCAATAATTTTCATGATACAAATGGAACATGCAGCACTAACACCAAAACTGGAGGATTGAATAGGAGTGGCAGTATAAAATCATCCAGATGTGGGGCATAAGCTTCAATATAAAAGAAGCTGATGACATGTTTTTATGCTTGAGTAAAATTGCTGTTCTGTTTGATCAGTGTTTACAAGCTTAGAGATTATGTTTGGATTTTGCTGTTAAGTAAAGCCTGCTGCAGAATAAGGTTGTCAGCTTTTGCTTTGTGTATCTGAAAGACCTTTGTGATAAATTCAGCATCAAATTTGATTGTTATTTTGGAAGAGCAACTGAAAGAACTCTCAGCATTGTAATTCCTGAGCAAACTGCATCTGCCAACATCCCAGAGACGACAATGCATGATTAATGACTTGATCACATGTGCAAGAACACCAGATTGACAGCGTTCAGAACATTATACAACTTATAATTTTTTGCCTTCAGGAATAACTATTATCAGGTAGAAAGTATGTTTCTTTTTTTAAAATGAATCTCTCCAGAGAGAAATCTATTTGCTTCCTTGACCTGAAGTGTGCATGTATGTGTCTTTGCCTGTTTTCTGTTAGAGAGATATATGAAACATAAAACATTAACATTTTTATATTACAAATGGTGTGTACAATCCAATTTTGCATCTCCATTGAATTGGTTTTGTTGCATAATAAATTGCTAATTTTGAGTGTACTAAAATAAGCCAATTGATGACATTTTTCATTCCACTTCAAATATAGAGAAAGCACACAATTGGCCAAACTGGGACTTGGGTATTTTATTTTACGTTGTAACCCATGCAGCTATGGGTCTACAGTGACAGTGCATTCTGCCCCATCTTGGTCATGACATCTGAAAATTTATTGACAGTTAATACAAAAATGTTCTATCCATTTTCTACACTTTAGCAAAGTCCAACAATGTAAAGGCAAGCACTGATTTTGGAATCTAAAAGTAGAATTTTTGTAATTTGTGGAAGCTCCACAAATACTCAATATCTTTTCCTACTTTTATCCCTGCATGAAACAATTTACAAGAAGTAGCAATGTAAGTGAAAAACAATATTCACATGGAGGAATAATGTAATTGTTTCACCTCCAAAGATACAGCCATTCTCTGGCTCACATTTAGGAAAAAGCCTTGGCAGATCAATGTCATTTAAATTCAACAAAACGAGGCAGTTAACTGTCAGTCATTATATAACTGATACATCTTCTATGGCATTGTCCCTACCAATAAGATCCATCCAACCAACCATCCATCTCCCCCTTTTCAGACAGTATAAAATGGTGCTTTCCCTTCACATGGGTATTTCTTGTGTAGTGTCCTGATGCGTGCAAAACAAAAAGCTTTGACAAAATGTGTCTTTTTTCGGCAATACTGAAGTTCTACACTATCAACTGATTATTGGCATTTAAACTACTAACCACTCTTAATGTTCATAACTAAACTATCTTCCATAATGATGAATAACTCCGGGTACAAACATCAATGGAAATACACACGGGATCACTGCTTACCAAAATAAAACCTGAGTCAAATTTAAAGTTGGGGAGTGTGCCAACACAAACATGAAGGGATATGATTTAGCAAGATGGAGTTCATAATCAATGGAACCTGGAAATATATCTAGGGACACATGACACAACCTTTATTTGGTAAAAACAATGACTGCAGATGCTGGAAACCAGGTTCTGGATTAGTGGTGCTGGAAAAGCACAGCAGTTCAGGCAGCATCCAAGGTCCACCCTTCAAGCATTCTGCCTGTATTCCTGATGAAGGGCTTTTGCCCGAAACTTCGATTTTACTGCTCCTCAGATGCTGTCTGAACTGCTGTGCTTTTCCAGCACCACTCTAATCCACAAACTATATTTGGCCTCTTCTGTAATGGCTGCCTATATGGACCTGTATGACAAATGTGTGAGGAGCATTTTTATCTATACTACTCTACAGCTTCACCTGAAAATCAATATTTCAGTATGCCTACAAGCAGACATAACCAACATTGTGACCATGGCTGTCTGTTACTGTTCTGCACATTGGCAGGCTCTGCATGGCTTGGCAACTACTGCTGCACTTACAGAAAAGTGCAGACCTTTTAAAGTGCCTTATGTGCTTACCTTTCAACAGGGTGGGCCTTTCAGTCACCATCTCATTTGCAGGTCCCCATATCTTGTTTGTCGGAGCTTTCACGGCATATGCTGGAGACATGACCTCCAACATAACAATGGTGCAGAAATTAGCACGTTGTCCTTCCTTACCCACATGAATAAACATACTGAAGATTCCACATTTATTCATGCAGGAACTTTCTTCACATATCCTCACTAAACCTAATCTCGCAGGAATTTAAAGCAAATAGATTTCCTGGCTAGTACCTGACATGACAGTTGTCCCCACATCAAATAAAATGTATTATTTGTCATATTGAATTTGCTGCTTAACATTTACTTCCTACAATGAACTGGTTTTTCACACATTGTCCTTAAAATGCATTCATTTTTGTTACTAGATGCTTCTGCATTTTGGGGATTTTTGCGGGCACTGCTGTCTTGGAAAAAGTTGTAAAACATACTCTGAGGTTATTGTTTATCAGCTGATCTACACGTCACTGATTTTCAATTGAAATCCTGGCTTTTCCATGAATCTGGAAGATCACAGAAGCAGGTAGTACAATGTGATGACTATGAATAAAAACCCAAACAAGCAATTTCGAGGGATAAGCACCCCTTTTGAAACATCTGCTCTTTGTCTTGCAAGACATAACTAACTTATAATGCAAGAAAATGAAGCATTATGTGTTCTTGACTAGTTTGTGTAAGAACCTGACAAGAGAAGGGAACTGGTTAACGTAATACAATCAGAGGGAAAATGAATGATGATTACTGTACTGTTAATTCAGAAGAACTAGCAACAGGCAGAAGATAATATGTTAAATTTGATGTGCATTACTTCTGAGATACAGATAAAGGGCAGAACTGTGTTGAGGTGTGGGTGTTGGGCCTATGGCTGGAGATCTGGTGAATGATGCTTGGTGCCTTTTTCTTACATAGGCCTGCTGATCCATGGGTCACCAAGGCAATGGCACGGATCTCACTGAAATCAGGATCCCAAGAACCAAAGTCATGCCTACAGAGAGCAGATTGTGAATCAGAGCCTGGCAGGGCTTTGACTCAGCACCATCACTGGGGAAATCATGCTTGCTGTCAGGCACCAGAGTGTCAGGATCAAGGAGTGATCCAGTCCACAGGTAAATAATGTTAGGAGAGGTCTCGGCAGGAGGGGTATTGAGAAGAATGGTCTAACGGGATTCGCTGCAAGGGCAAGAGGTGTGCTTCTCAATGGGCACACCCTTCTTGATGTCAAGTCCATTAATTAAGCATTGAATGCCTATGATCAAAGCATCTTCTCTTCCTTCTTGTGTCTTGGCAAGCTGGCTGCACAGTTTTACCTTTCTGGCATGCTGCGTGTCAACAGGTCCACCTGAATCAGACTTCGTATCAACTGAGGTGAGATGAGGCCACTCATTGGCTACTAAAGATGTTTAGCTGGCAGTGGGATGGGCCAAGTCCATGACTTAACACTGGTGGAGGTGGGAAGAAAATGGGGGCACCATTCTGCCTAATCAAATACCCTTCTTGCCTACAAAGTGCAAGAAGGAGGACAGAAGATTCTACCCAAACAGCCTGAAAAACTGCAGCCTTCTCATTTCAGTATATTGTCTCAATGCAATGGAGTCGAATTTCTAAGCTGTGTACTTGGGGCATTAAGCACAGAGGAGATGTCGACACAACTTATTATCCACCAAGTTTCTATGCATCCAAATGTCTTTGAACATTTACTCTAGTGATAGATACTTGCACCTGAATGCATCACAGTTCATTACATTGGCTCCACCGATAAGGCTGAAAGATTCATATATGCACCATTGTATAATTAAAGTGGTGGTTAGTAGGATTGATACACTTAGTGGTAAGGTCCTAGGGCATGTTGCTGAATAAAGCGACCTTGGAGTGCAGGTTCATAGCTCCTTGAAGGTGGAGTCGCAGGTAGATAGGATAGTGAAGAAGGCATTTGGTATGCTTTCCTTTATTGGCCAGAGAATTGAGTATAGGAGTTGGGAGGTCATGTTGCAGCTGTACAGGACTTTGGTTAGGCCACTGTTGGAATATTGTGTGTAATTCTGGTCTCCTTCCTATCGGAAAGATGTTGTGAATCTTGAAAGGGTTCAGAAAAGATTTACAAGGATATTGCCAAGGTTGGAGGATTTGAGCTATAGGGAGACACTGAACAGGCTGGGGCTGTTTTCCCTGGAGCATTGAAGGCTGAGGGGTGACCTTATAGAGGTTTATAAAATCATGAGGGGCATGGATAGGATAAATAGACAAGGTCTTTTCCCTGGGGTGGGGGAGTCCAGAATTAGAGGGCATAGGTTTAGGGTGAGAGGGGAAAGATACAAAGGAAACCTAAGGGGCAACTTTTTTACACAGAGAGTGGAATGAACTGCCAGAGAAAGTGGTGGAGGCTTGTAAAATTACAACATTTAAATGGCATCGAGTTCACTATATGACTAGGAAGGGTTTAGAGAGATATGGGCAAAGTGCTGGCAAATGGGGCTAGATTAGTTTGGGACATCTGGTTGGACCGAAGGGTCTGTTTCTGTGCTGTACTCTATGGTGCAAATGGAGCATAAATCAAGTCTAGAATTTTAAGCAAAACCAGAAGCAAGGTCTGTATTCTAGCATTTGATTGTGATTTCTTTTTGCAAATCCCTAAAATCTATGCTCACTGTGACTGCCATTGTGTTTCTTATTTCTTTGACAGCCTTTATGATGTATCTGTGAAAGTTACATTAAAAATTAAAATTTCCGTATGAAAACTATTTTGTTGAATGCAATTGGCACAGCGTAAGTCAGCAATCTGTCCATAGCAACATTCAGGGACCAGAGTTCCAAAGAGTTGCTACATTTGACAACTCCAAAATATTAATTGCATTCAGATCTGCTTACTATCACATGCTGGATCGTTATGAGGTTTTCAATATGTCAGTCAGAATCGGTCTATGTGGAGGTAAGAAGCAACAAACTACAGAAAACATTAATGGGAATTGTCTCTTGATTTCCAAACAAGTATGGTAAGGTCAGAGACGACATTAAACAGGAAACTGGAGATACACAGTATTCATTGGTGGCTCCAATCTACATATAAATTGGGCAATAATGCTATGGTGAATGAATCCCTGGAAAGTTTGCAAGTATTTTAAAAATATCACATTGAGAAACCAACTAGGAACACATTATATTAGAGAGGAGGTTAACTACTAATCTTATTATGAGAAGTCTTTTCAGAAAATATGATCAAAATCTTCATAGAAAGTAAAGTAGTTAAATCCAGGATCCTAAATCTAAACAAAGGAAGCTTTGAAGGTTTGAGAGGTGAGTTAACTCCAATAGACAGCGTAATAAGGCATGTCAGTGGATAGACAATGGTTCATATTTCAGGAACAAATGAATGCTTTGCAATAGTTAAACATTTGTTTCAGGCAAAGGAACACAACAGGAAAAGTGGCTCAATCAAAGAAATTATGGATAGTATTAGATCCAAAGAGCAGTCACAGACGTTTTCCAGAAAAAGTAGCCTTTTGTGTACCTAAAAAGAAAAAGGTTACTCCAGATAAATGTTGGTTGCTTACGGTTTGTAACAGGAGAAATGATCGTGCAGAACAAGGAAATGGCAGAGCAACTAAACAAAAGAAGAGACAAAGCCTTTGCAAAAGCAAGGGACTATTGGGAAGTAGGAAAAGCAGGAGATTAACATGAGTGAAAAAAAATGAAGAAGTTTGTGGGACTGATAGCTTTCAACCCCAGGGTCTGATATTACAGGGTACTAGAGGAGATGGCCATGGAAGTCATGGATGCAACCACAGAATCCCTACCATGTGGAAGCAGGCCATTCAGCCATCAAGTGGGTGGCACAGTCGCACAGTGGTTAGCACTGTTGCCTCACAGCGCCAGGGATTCGAGTTCAATTCCTGCCTCAGGCAACTGTCTATATGGAGTTTGCACATTGGGTTTCCTCCGGATACTCCGGTTTCCTCCCACTGGCCAAATATGTGCAGGTTAGGTGAATTGGCCATGCTAAATTGCCCGAAGTGTTAGGTGAAGGGGTAAATGTAGGGGAATGGGTTTGGGTGGATTGCTCTTCAGAGGGTCGGTGTGGACATGTTGGGCTGAAGGGCCTGTTTCTACACTGTAAGTAGTCTATCTATCTAAAAGAAACCCTCCAAAGAGCATCCCCACCTCTATCCTATCCCTGCATTTTCTAAGGCTAATCCACCTAGCCTACACATCCCTGGACACTGTGGGTATTTTGGCATGGCCAACCCTACACAACTTTATACTATGGGATGAAACCAGAGCACCTGGAGGAAACCCGTGTAGACACAGGGGGAGTGTACAAACTCCACCCAGACAGTCACCTGATGGTGGAATCAAACCCTCGTCCCAAGTGCTATGAGGCAGCAGCGCTAACCACTGAGCCGCCATGTCGTAATGGTTGTAATTTTTCAAACTTCTGCAGGTTTTGGAACAGTCCTGCCAGATTGGAGTGTGGCAAATCTAGCTGGTGAAATGTTAAGGGTGGGACAAAACTGGGAAATACAGACCAGTTAGCCTAACAGTTGTAGTAGAGAAAATGTTGGTCTATTATAAAGGATGTGAAAATGTGGCATCTAGAAAATACCAATGCTATTGAACAGTCAACATGGTTTTATGAAAATGTAATCATATTTGACGAACCTACCAGATATTTTTTGAGGATGTAACTAGCTGAATAGATGAGTGAGAACCAGTGGATTTTCATAAAGCTTTTGATAAAGTCCCACAAAATCAGAGCGCATCACATTTTTGGTAATGCACTGGTATGAATTGTGAATTGATGAGGAGAAAGGAACCAGAGAGAAGGAATAAATGTGTTTCTTTCAGAGTGGCGGGGGGGGTGAGGTGTTGGGGGTTGGGCGGCATCATAGGGATCATAGGTGCTTTGGTCCTGCTATTTAAAATATAATCAAAGAATCCCTACAGTGTGGAAGCAGCCCATCAGCCCATTGAGTCCACATTAACCCTCCAAAGAGCATCCCACCCAGACCCTCTTCTGTACCCTTCCCCTGCATTTCCCATGGCTAACCCACCTACCCTTCACATGCCTGAACACTATGGGCAATTTTGTATGGCCAAACCTGCACATCTTTGGAGACTTTGGATCAAGCAGGAGATGGATGAGGTACTAAATGGATATTTTGCATCAGTATTTACTGTGGAGAAGGATATGGAAGATATAGAGGTGGTGAGATAAATAGAGGCATCTTGAAAAATGTTCATATTACAGAAAAGGAGATGCTGGACATCTTAAAACATATGAAGGTGGATTAATTCCTGGAGCCTGAGTAGGTCTAGAACTCTGTTGGAAGTGAGGGAAGAGATTGCTGGGCCCTTGGTCAGATATTTGCATCAACAATCGTCAGGGGTGAGGTGCTGGAAGACTGGAAGTTGGCTAATGTTGTGACACTATTTAAGAAAGGTGTTAAGGAAAAGCTAGGGAACTACAGACCGGTGAATCTGACAACAGCGATGGGCAAGTTGTTGGAGAGAATCTTGAGGGTCTTGGTTTACATGTATTTGGAAAGGCAAGGGCTGAAAGGGATAGTCAACATGGCTTTGTGCATGGGAAATCATGTTTCATAAACTTGATTGAGTTTTTTGACAAAGTAACAAAGAGGATTGATGAGAGCAAAGAAGTGGACGTGATTTATATGGACTTCAGTAAGATGTTTGACGAGGTTCCTCATGGTAGACTGGTTAGCAAGGGTTTATCACATGGAATAGAGAGCGAACCAGCTATTTGAATTTGGTCTGGCTCAGAGGTAGAAGATAGTGAGTGGTGGTGGAAAGTGACTTTTCAGACTGGAGGCCAGTCCACTGTTTTCATCATTTATACAAACAATTTGGATGTGAACATAGGAGGTATAATTAGTAAGTTTGTAATTGACACTAAAATTGGAGGTGTAGTGGACAGCAAAGACAGTACCTCAGAGTATGCGGGACCTTGATCAGATAGGCAAATGGGCTGAAGAATGGCAGGGAGAGATAATTTAGATAAATATGAGGTGCTGCATTTTGGAAAGGCAAATCAGAGCAGAACTTATACACTTAATGGTAAGGTCCTGGGGAGTGTTGCTGAACGAAGAGACCTTGGAGGGCAGGCTCATAGTTCTGAGAAAGTGGAATTGCAGGTAGACAGGATAGTGAAGAAGCCGTTTGGTATACTCGCCTTTATTGGTCAGTGCATTGAGTATAGGAGTTGGGAGGTCATGTTACAGCTATACAAGACATTGATTAGGCCACTTTTGGAATATTGCATGCAATTCTGGTCTCCCTGCTCTAGGATGGATGTTGTGAAACTTGAACGAGTTCAGAAAAGATTTGCAAGGATGTTGCCAGTATTGGAGGGTTTGAGTGATATGGAGAGGCTGAATAGACTGGGCATATTTTCCATGCAGCATCAGAGGGGGAGGGATGACATTACAGAGGTTTATAAAATCATGAGGGGCATAGATATGTTAAATAGGCAAGGTCTTTTTCCTGGGGTGAGGGGAGTCTGAAACTAGAGGATATAGGTTTAAAGTGAGAGAGGAAAGATATAACAGGGACCTAAGGGTGGTGCATGTATGGAATGAGCTGCCAGAGGAAGTCGGTACGATTGCAACATTTAATGTGTATGAAAAAGAAGGGTTTAGAGGGACACGAGTCAAATGCTGCAAATGGGACTAGATTTATATTGGATATCTGGCCGGCATGGATGAGTTGGACCGAAGGGTCTGTTTGCGTGCTGTATGCCTCTATGACACTTTGTCTGTATGGCTCAAATGTAATATTTCCAAGTTTGCTGACAACACAAAACTGGCTTTGATTGTGAATGGTAAGGAGGATGTATAGAGACTTAAGGACAATTTATGAGTAGAAAAAAGTGGTGGCAGATATGGGGAAGTGTGAAGATGTCCACTTTGGTTGGAAAAACTGAACGGCAGAGCATTATCTAAATAGTATTGCTTTGGGAGATGTTAATTAAGCAAAAGACCTGAGTGCCTTTGTCCATCAGTCACTGAAAGCCAGCATGGAGATGTAGAAAGCAGTTATGAAAGCTGATACTTTGGCCTTCACAGCAAGAGAGTTTGAATAGAGGAGCAGGGAAGTTTTACTGTAGTTGTACAGAGGATTGGTGAGACAACATCTGGAGTATTATATGCAGTTTTGGTGTCTCCTTAACTAAGGAAAAAAGACCTAATTTAAAGGGAGTTCTGCAAAGGTTCACCAGGCTGAGTTTTCTCTGAAGTTGAGAAGAATCAGCAGGACTTTCGTCGAAACACAAATTCTGATAGGTCAATACAGAGTGGGTGCAGAAAAGATGTTTCCTCTGGCTGAGGTCTCAAATAAGTGGTCACAGTCTCAGGATATGCAGTTGACCATTCTGGACTAAAATGAGGAGAAACCGCTTCGATTAGAGGGTGGTGACCAGTAGAATTCTCTACCACAGAAAGCTGCGGAAGCCAAGTTAAATACATTTAAAAAGAAGTCAATAGATTTCTCGAAGCTAAAGGTGCCAAGGGATTTGGAGAGTGATATAGTGTTGAGATAGAGAATCAGCCATGATTTTGTTGAATGGCAGAAGAGGACTCAATAGGCCAAATGGCTTACACAAGTTCTTATTTTCTATGTTTCTGTGTCATCCTGAAGAAATGTCAATGTTGTGCTACATAATGACCATTTCCCTGGAATCATTGAAGATTCCTTTTCAAAACATTTGTTATTTATCAGTTAAATAAAAACTGTTAAAGCACTTATTACATTTGTGCACAGTATCCATCTCATGGGATGGCTCTCTCGAAGCTTTGGAATTCTTTGATCATGTGTAGCTTTTGTAATTGTGACTGGGATTAAAAACTCTCCAAAGACTGTACAGCAATAAATCAGTAATAGGATTTAAAAATGCATTACATCCACCAGCACAATGTAGCCATAAATCCTCACTAGTGTGCCAACAAGGAGTCTCAGCGATAAAGGATTTTGTGCACTATATTTGATAGAAAGGAAATTATATAATTATTTTCAAGCCATCTATGCACATGCATTTACTGTAATTGTTTTGCAATTTTTATTTAAATCAAATAATATGTCCGCCTTTGAAAAATAAGTATTTCTAATTTAGGAAAGCATTTCTGATAAATAAATGGCATTGAGAAATACAAATAACAATTAAACAGGGAAATCACTGTATTGGTATCATACATTATTCAAAAGTAGGTCAAGTTAACAATCAATATCATTTTTATTTTGCTTATTCAAATCCAAAAAGGATTCTTGTGAAAAGATGAGCTATTTATCGATTTGAAACGTAGTTTCTGTAAAGGATTGTTGTTCTGGGTATAAAATTAATAACAGTAAAAATACTAGGCCTTTAGAGCTCAGATAAAGTAAGGACATTGCTTATCAGCATTCTGTGTAACTGGTAGCTCGATTTTATCTCTAATCAAGTGTGATTGTCAAGTCTGAATTTAAAGCATTTCAGACTATTTAGTGACTTTGCGCACCTGTTCTCCTGAGTACAGATCTTAGAAGACCTTCCGAGTTCAAGTTCAGATATAGTTTCCTAATGAACCTCCGGTGGTATTTATGCTGCCTAAGATGGCAGAGAAAAAAAAGTCACTGCAGTGTCCACCATATCATTAATTTTGACAGAAAACCCTCCCTAGCACAATCAATAAGAAGTTGATGGCATTTTGAATACCTGACTAGCTAGAAGTATCAATGATGTCTGAGGATGTTTCTGCCGTCATTAAGTTATGAGGATGACACTTTCAGCTAATTATACCTCACAGCAGATTTTATTTTACATTGACTTTGAAAATATTCCCCCACCTTTTAATTTTAAACCAAGTAAAAGCAACAGAATAAAATTGGCTGAAGTTAACAATCAAAGCTGTTTTTTCATTCAATTTCAAAATAGACACTGTGAAATGAAGACACATTTATTAATTTGAACATTAGGCTTTATTCTGAACATAACAGTATTAAGTGCAAAGGCATCACGAGTTAAGGAACGGATATTTGCTTATCAACATTCTGTATAATTGCTAGCTTGATTTTATCTTAAATCAAGGGTGATGGACAATCTGAATTCAAAGAACTTTGGACTATTTGGTGTCCTTTTAATTTTATTTAAAAATTAGATCAAGTTAAACCATCAGAATTGGCAAGAAAATAAGGAAAATTACTTGCACTTTATGATGTTCAGGGAAAAAGAAGGTTATATGTGGTGAAAAATTGGCTGCTCTCTCACCATGACCTTGTTTCACACATCAGACATAGACCGATTGCTCCACATTCCGGACTCTGCACTCACCATTACTTCTACTGGAGCCTTGGAGAAAGAAATTAAGTTCAAGGGTGAAAACTTCCAAGCTCACTGGGACACTGAGAAAGGCAGGAGGGAGCACTTCATTAGGCAGGATATCCAAATTCAGATTCTCCAAATTGCACTAAAAATGTTGTTATTAAGTTCTCAGAACATTTCAAATGGGTTCACCTTCCAAATGATGATGTTCAGGAACCTCTTTCGCATTGCCATGAATGACCCATTCACACCCCAACCCATTGAATTACATTCATGGTTGCAGTTTTTCTTTGTTGTCACATGTACCAAGTTACAGTGAAAAATGTTGTTTTATATTTAATACAGGCAGATTGTACCATACAAAGTATAGCAGGGGAGCACAACAGAGTACAGAATACTATGTTACAGCTGGAGAGAAGGTGCAGGGAGAGAGATCAAAATTAACATTTGAGAGGTCCATTCAAAAGTTGGATAACAGCGAAGAAGCTGTTCTTGAATCTGTTCACGTGTGTTCAAACTCTTGTATCTTCTGCCCAATGAAAAAGGGTGGAGGGAGGGGTCTTTGATTATGTTAGTTGCTTTCCCAAGGCAGCAGAAAGTATAGATGGAGTCAATGCATGGAAGGCTGTGTTCATGACTCTCTGTAGTTTCTCTTGGGAAGAGCAGTTATCATATCACACTGTGATACATCCAGATAGAATGCTTTCTATGACACATATATAAAAATTAGTAAGAGTCTCTTACACGCCAAATTTCCTTAGTCTCTCGAGGAAGTAGACACATTATTGTGCTTTCTTAACCATCACTGTTTTGACCAGGGCAGCTTGTTGGTGATCATCACTCCCAGAAACCTATTGCTCTCAACCATTTCCACCTCAGCATCACTGATGTAGACAGGGGAGTGCCCTTCACTCCACTTGCTGAAGTCAAGACCAGCTCCTTCATTTTGCTGACATGGATGAAGAGATTGTTGTCTTTATACCATGCTGCTAAGCACTTTATCTCTTTCTTGTATTCTGTCTCGTTATTGTTTAAGATTCAACTTACACAACAGTTGTGTCATCAACAAACTTGTAAATGGAGTTGGGGAGGAATTTGGCCAGTAGAGGAGTACAGTAGGGAGCTGAGTATGCAGCCTTGTGGGGCACCAGTATTGAGGATTATGGTGAAAGAGGTGTTGATGCCTTGTTTTGCTGATTGTTGTCTATGGGACAGGAAGGCAAGGATCCAGTTAGAGTGGGAGGAGCTGAGAACCGGATCTTAAAGTTAAGAAATTAATTTGTTTGGAATTATGGTGTTGAAGGCAGAACTGTCATCAATAAGTAGGAGCTTGATGTATCGTTGTTATCCTGATGTTCCAGGGATGTTTGTAGGGCCAGGGAGATGGTGTTTGCCGTAGATCTGTTTCATCGGTAAGCAGATTGCAAAGGATCAAGACAATCTAGGAGGCTGGAGTGCATGTGGGCCATGACTAACCTTTCAAAGCACTTCATAATAATGGAGATCAGAGCAACCAGGTGGTAATCATTGAGGCAATCCTATTTGGCAAAATCAAGAAAAATGTGCATTCACACACTTGATCACATATACAAGATGTGTACCTGACAAGGTAGACTTCTTCCTGGATACTCTGCTAAATAATTACTTGTTCAGTAACATGGATTCTTCATAACTAAGAGGCTGAATCTTATAGACCATGAGCAATGTGTGCTATGACTAGAAATCTGGGAGAATTGTGCCAGAAGTCAGGTAACATCTTTCTCAATATTGGGAACAATTAGTTGAATTTTCCAACTGAGTAACAGCCATTGAGGTGAGATTCTCAGGAGGCAGCAGCAAGATGTCTATTTACAGTGATTGGTTTTATTAACTGCTTAACTTGTCCTATTAATATGCAGCTTCCTATCCCACCACCTGTCATGAGGAAACTAGATGCTGAAAATTGTTGATGTGTCAGAGCAAGTACCTGACTACTCTAGCACGCACTTACTCCTCTGGATCATCCAGTAACAACATCTCAGAGCCTGCCACACCACTCCCATCCATGTCCACTGGCATTTGACACCCATCCGCTTCTCTGGATCCTCAAGGCACTTCTCCCATCCAGGACAAGATGCTTAAAGCTGCACTTTGTGCATAGGGACAAGCATTCAGCTCACAGACTGGACCAGGCTGCACCTCAGGGCTGCTCACTTGCTGTCTTAGTGCTCCACACCTTGAGTCTACGTGATGCTCACAGCATCCCGAACTTGCCTTGCCTTTCTCTGCTTTGGGATGTAGACTGCCAATCCATCCAGACTGTCCAAGTGAGCCAGTCACACTAGTTGTTGGCAGCAAACATGACCAGGGCTTGCAACAACTGAATACAACTAAATACAAAGAAGGCTTAACAGAAAAATTATAGAGAAAGGCGGAGAGGTGTGGCAAGGAGTTAAACTTTAATGCCATCATTGTTAGGGGTGCCAGAATGGATGCAGGGCAATTGGAAGGCAGAGAGGAGAATGACGGTGATCGGGTCAAGGGGCCAAATGAGTGTGGAAGCTACATATGAAGAACGGGGAACCAGTGGTGTCTTTTGGTGTGCTGGTAAGGGTGAAGGACAAGATGAATTGCACAAGGGGTGATACAAGGCTAAGGATTACTTGGGAACAGTCTCTGTGTGGGCTCATGGCAAAGTTTTAGAAAGTCAAGGGTAATTTTGAATGGCACCATAGTTATATGTTGAGATGGAATATTGACAGAGGGGATGCCAGAGGGCAGACAAGAACAGCTACAGTGATGGGGATAGACTGTAGGTTAGTGGGGAATGTTAATGCTCTTTCATCAAGCTGAAAAATTAATCTAATTTCTCTCATAGCAGATTCTGCATGAATAGTAAAATATTTCTGTTTTTTATTTCAAATTGCCCATAATATCTGCATTTTAAAAACTAAGTGTTACGTACAGTACTTATGATATCTTATCAGGAGAAACTAAAACAGTGGAGCACATTGAAAGTGAAACCTGAACTAAGCCAATTTATTCTGGTATATATATTTATACAAATGAACACAAGAAGATTAATCAATATGTTAAACAATGTCCAAAATTTCATGCAACTTACATACATTCTTATTTTCTATGTATTTATAAATCTAACTTAATTGGTTTCCTCGTCCTAAGAGGAGATCTCATTTCTTGACTCAAATTTCCAGTCTTGCGGAAGGATCTTGACCAAACTTGGCCTAAGATTGAGAGGTTTTCTTGAACAACTTTGTTCTTGACCTTCAATTGAACTTTCCCCTGCTTCTGACATAGCTGACTGACTTTGACTCGGATATGAACTGACTTCTCATGAACTTGTATTGGAACAATTGTTGGTACTCTGTGTGTACACCAACCATTTAATTTAACAGGCTCATTTTGTTCTCATACTTGTTCCTTTTTCATTAATCTCTGAAGGTGACACATGATCTACATTGGCAAACATAACTTTTCCCCAACCAATCATCTTGAATAAATATGTATGAGGACTATATATTTTTACTATTCTCCCTGAAAGCCACTTCAACCCCTTAAGATAATATTATTTCATGTTAACCTCTGGTTCAACTTCAGCCTTTTTACTCTCAATTTACCCCTATCATGACACTCTTTCTGTCTGGAGTTTTTTTATTTATTTGGCTCACTGTCTGGCTCCAGGAATGAAAACCTCATTCTTAGTTGTCTTCTAAGAAACAATTCAGTTGATGTTCTATTCGTAGTGTTATGAGGGGTGTTATAATTAACAAGCAAAAAAATTCATCAACTTTTGATTGAACAACATCTAATATTTCTTCTAGTTTGTATGTTGCATTTGTCTAACAGGTTCACACTGAACTAGTTGCGCCATGTGCTCTAATGTCACGTTTGGAGCGGAAAGATAGAGTGGAACTTCAGTCAATTTTACCCTTAGATCTATTAAAGTTGAAAACCGCCCTGAACATAACTTAGATCATTTTGTCAGATGTAGTTTCCTCAGCCTATTAGTGGCAATCAAACTACTCAAAATTTCAAAAGTTTTGCTACTCGTTATTCAATTCATTGGAAGCACCTCAATCCACTTTGAATGGCTGTAATTAAAACAAATAGCCAGCTGATGGCCTTTTAAATTTGGCTAATTCAATGTGCCACACTCTAACTGGCCAGTTTCGTGGTTGCAGTTTCCAATGATGACTTCTTTTCTACAGTTTGACATGCTCTAAACTGTTTCACAATGTTTTCTTGTCCTTATCTAAACCTATATATCATAATATCTCCTAATGTGCTTCTGTATCAAATTATGCTTTATACTGCTCAAGTGAAGCATCTGGGGGCATTTTATGATGCCAAAGACAATACATGAATTCAGGTTAAAGTTATGTTTTATTTCACTCTCCTTTTATTATATTGTATCACCCAACTGATGTTCACTCACTTTCGTAATTTTTGAAAATGTTATACTTTTTTCTGTCACTGATTCATCTCCATTACTGCCTCCCTTTTTTGCTTAGCTTTTTTACTAATGAACCTCAGCTTCTCTCTCTCTTTGCTCTCTCGTTCTTTCTCCCATTCTAACTTCGTCGATAAAATAGGCCATTATCCCCATCAAGCCACACCAGTTCCATCTGTCATTGAGCAAATCAGATTGAGAAAACACGACAAGTCAGTAAACAAGATCAGAGCACATGACACCTTGCACAGACATCAAATGAAACATTAGTTGCCATGAGCATATTGATTCTGTGCCTCATGCTTGCCTAAATATAGATGTATCACATTGGAAAGAGTAATGTTTCAGTTAGGCCTTGTGTACCTCTGCCGTTGTAACACAGACCAGCATTGATTGCAATAATGCATTTTGATAAATTTCTGCCACTGACGTTTATACTGAACAAAGCTCGTCACTACTAACGCTAGCATGTATTGATTGGTAAAAGCAAATCCATTGAGTATGGATCACCAACTGTGACTGCAAACATATGAGGACTGGTTTCAAATAGATAAAAAAACAGGCTTTTCTTTAAAATCTCTGAAACGAAAAGTTTTTGTAAATTCATTGCTAGATTCAAACTTCTACTTCATTGTGGGTGCAAAATGTCCAACAGTGTGTAAGTGCAGTCACTAAAGCAGAATAAAATTATTATGGCACATGTCTGCTTTCAGAACTTAACTAGTTAGTTTACAAGTCCCACCATTCCCCAGCCTCTCAGGGGACACTCCATGGGCAGTGACTATCTGCAATCCCTTGCCTCCACCCACACACATGGGTAACAGATACATAGCAGCCTCAGCATATCATCTTGACAAATCTTCAACTCACTCAAAATAGAGTTTAGCATCATTTCATTGCTAGGAGAAAGTGAGGACTGCAGATGCTGGAGATCAGAGCTGAAAAATGTGTTACTAGAAAAGTGCAGCAGGTCAGGCAGCATCCAAGGAGCAGGAGAATCGACTTTTCGGGCATAAGCCCTTGTTCAGGAATCCTGAAGAAGGGCTTATGCCCGAAACGTCAATTCTCCTGCTCCTTGGATACTGCCTGACCTGCTGCGCTTTTCCAGCAACACATTTTTCATCATTTCATTGCTGCACTATGGAGCTCACTAACATCTTCCATTACAATGCTACTGCCAGACTGCTTTGCATAGAGGGACAGGCACCTGATGCTTGTCAGGGCTCTTCAATTGCTTTCTCAGCATTCACTTACTTGACACTTATATGGTTGTTCTCAGCATCTCTGCCTTGCCTCGTCTTTTTGTGCATCGCTGCCTTCTTCAGAACTTATAGACTCACAGTAGTTGTCTCTCACCTTGCCTTTAGTGCAGCCACAAAACCTGCCACTTGTCATATTTGCCAGCAGTGATCACTCAACAGGGTCATGTTGCTGCCCAGTTCTGACAAGTAATCACTGGACTCGAATCGTTAACTCTGTTTTTCTCTCCACAGATGCTGCCAGACTTGCTGAGTTTCTCTAGAACTTTCTGTTTACTTTTTCAGATCTCTAGCATCCTCAGTCCCTGTTTTATACTTCATAGTTTTATTATATTGCTGTGTAGTACTGTTCGTTGTCAATAGAGCATGCACTAGCAACTTATGTAGCAAGCTCATTGAATGTGCTTTAACCAAATGACCAGGTCTCAAAGTCTAAGGGTGCTAGACCTCAATCAATTTAAGGGGAACTATTTTCAGGCAGGTGGTGTCACCACAGTCAGTCAAGGACAGCATTCCATTAACATCTTGGGGCTTGGATGTGGACAATCAGCTGCTTCGGACATTCAGAATGAGGGGTTGGATAGCACTGCAGTCCAGAGAGTGTGCCACAGTCAATCCTACAAGTCCATCATTCAGGTGACAGTCTTGGGGCCTGTTCACTGAAAGCCCAGGGGGATTGTCAAGGGCCATTGCTGTTGTGGACAAATTTGGAAGTCAGTTGTGAGAATTAACATACTGGGATGCGGTGGGGGAAACTACTGGAACCATTTTACTCCAAACCTTGTTATAACCTTCTTTTGTATTTATGACATGAGCTTAATTCCAAAGTTGAGATTTGAGTGACTGCCCTTAATGTCTAAACAGCATTTATTGAATGTGACACTCTTGCAAAACTGAAGCCCAGTGGGATCACAATATTAAATTTGCAGCTAGGTCATTGAGGAGAGAAATAAGGAAACACTTCTCCATAAAATACCAGATCAATAAAAATTTTCAAGTTTGAAATTGACGAAGTTTCACGAAGTTAGGCTATCAACAATAAAGATGAATGATGCACAAAGGGAGTTGTTGAACACTTCAGCTATTCTCCAACTGGACGGCAGTAACACGATTGAGGGGCTGAATGGCTTATTTCATATATATGTTACTATTACAGGCTAACTCCGACGGCTGGAGTCACATTTCGGACAAAGAAAGAAGATTGTGATTGCTTCTGTCGATTATCTCAGCCGGGGGACAACATCCCATCTTGTGCTGATAAATTATAAAAGCCGCTTTCATCTCACACAAGGAGCAGCCAATGACAACCTCCAACAAGTCAGGATATAACCACAACCCCTTAACAATCACTGCAACTAACAAGAAAGTCAGAAAAATAACTTAAAATTTAACTTGCAATTGAATAAGAGGTTGCCTAAAGGGCAAACAGGATTAAGACCAGGAGGCCTTGCTTCTCAGAGGCAATTGTCAAAATACATTAAATACGCAGTCTGCTGGGTAGAGCTGTGAAACCAAAATCTCAGAATAATTTCTGAAATAGTTGTATAGCCTCATGGTGAGTGGATTGTGTGATCTCTTTTAGGTGGAAGAATTAAGATGAAGCATAGCCTTTTTTTAATTGTAGGTCCCTTACATTTTCTGGTATTAAACATAAAAATAAAATTTCAATGTATAAAATAAGTCAAGAACAGCAAAATTCAAGCTAATGCTCTGTAAAACTTAGCAAGAAAGGTGATGAGATTGTCTAGTAATTCCCTGGATTAAATTGTGAAAATGTACAAAATCAAATGACCGACCTGATTCCGCAAGTGGAAAACATGTTGCAATGTAGAAATAGTGGACAAAGATGTAGAAAAGCACCCAAGAAGTCATAGAGTCATAGAACTGTGCAGCATGGACAAAGACCCTTTGGCCCAACTCATCCATGCTGACCAAATATCCTAAATTAACCCAGTCTCATTTGCCAGTATTTGGCCCATATCCCTCTAAACTCTTCCTATTCATGTACCTGTCCAAATGCCTTTTAAATGTTGTACTTGTACCAGCCTCCACCACTTCCTCTTGCAGCTCATTTCATACACACACACCTTTGTGTGAAAAAGTTGCCCCTGAGGTCCCTTTTAAACCTTTCCCCTCTCCCCTTAAATTTATGCCCTGTAGTTTTGGACTCTGCTACTCTGAGGAAAAGACCTTAGCTATTCACCCTATCAATCTGCCTTATGATTTTATAAACCTCTATAATGTCACCCTTCAGCCTCTGATGTTCGAGGGAAAACAATTCCAGCCTATTCAGCCTCTCCCTATAGCTCAAACCCTCCAGCCTGGCGTCATCCTTGTAGTTCTTTTCTAGACGCTTTCAAGTTTCACAACAGTCTTCCTATAACAGGGAGATCAGAAATGCACACAGTATTCCAAAAGGGGCCTAACCAATGTCCTGTACAGTACATTTATTGATCAATGCACTGACCAGTAAAGGTAAACATACAAAATGCCTTCTTCACTATCCTGTCTACCTGTGACTCTGATTTCAAGGAAAAATGAACCTGCACTCCAATAAAAATGAATATTATCATGATTAATATTATGAACATGATGGACAAAGTAGGAAATCCCCATGTCCATTTCTAGTGAGTCTGGACAGTAATTAAAGAAAATAATTTTACCAAAGCTTGGAATTCTGATGTATCCATCCACACTACCTTCTACTTATCTGTAATGTGCAGATATCCTGATCCTGGAAAAACGCCAATACAAAAACCTGACCAAGCAAAGAATTTTCCACAACGTTGAGCTTGTGCTTAAAATACCAAGCCAATTCATTGTTAATTTGTTCAAATTGTGGAAAACTTGTACAACTAATCAATTTGAACATATCTATATGTTTAAAGCATTTTCTGTTAGTTTCTAGGTATTCAACTGCTGAATTAGTGGTTAAATATTTGCAAACTGTCAATTTTATCTATAGTTCTTAAGCATTTTTTAAGGATAATTTCAGGGGCAAGCTCTTGATGATTTTTATCAATTTCAAGTGTATTATCACATATTGTGTTTTTGGCTCTGGACAGATAAACCTGCTGTGCCTTCTTGAGCTCTAGCAGTGAGATTTAAAATTATAATTTCCTATCAATTCCCACCGAATATACAAAATTCAACAAATTTGGAGAACACTTTGTCAAATAAAAGAAACTGAATAAGTTCCAACTCATCTTATTTGCCTTGAGAATTGCAGGTACTGATGCCTTCAGTCTGATAGACATCTCAAAGGAACTCAATGTAATTTAGATTATATTCATAACTTTCATTGGTGTGTCTTCCAAAGCAGTGTTTTTATCTATTTTAACCAAGCTCCTGAGATTCTCCACTTTGTACCTTTCATACACAAAGTAATCTAACAAGGGACTTAATACTTAAAATGAACTGTATCTGATCTGCACCACTATCTCAATCTTTTTAATTAGCTTCGCTAACAGAATTAATCAGAGCCTTAAATACAGGGCTCGCTGGATTTAAAAGTCCCATCTATTCAGAAATACAATTATGCTAACAAACTCAATTACATGCCTCAGCTGTTTTTCAAATTGCTGCCTCAAATTAAAGTCTGACCAGATTTTGTTATTTTGTAAAGTTATTATGGCAAATTTTTTGAGCACTCCAAGTTGTTTGCTGTCTACTTGATAATCTTCATTGAAACAAATTTTACATTGCCTTGTATATCAATAAATGGTGAGCATAAAAGAAAGTATGTGGCTATTTAAGAAAAGCCTTGAAGTTGTGTTAGGTGGCACGGTGACTCAGTGGTTAGCACTGCTGCCTCACAACACCAGGGACCCAGGTTCAATTCTAGCCTCAGGTGACCATCCGTGTGGAGTTTGCACATTCTCCCTGTGTATCCATGTGTTTGCTCTGGTTTCCTTCCACAGTCCAAAGATGTGTAGGTCAGATGAATTGGCCATGCTAAATTGCTCATAGTGTTAGGTGCATTAGTTCGAGGGAAATGGGTCTGGCTGGGTTACTCTTCGGAGGATCAGTGTGGACATATTGGGCTGAAAGACCTGTTTCCACACTGTAGGGAATCTAATCTAATAAAAAAGACTGTAATTGAAGTTGTTGGTGAAAGTGTGTATTCTAGGTATAGCTTCACACAGCGACATTGGTGGTCAGGTGTTTGTTTTCTTCAACAAAAAACACAGTTGAGAAAGGTATTTTACAAGTTTTAATAATAGCATAATACTGTACCAGTTACTTTTGAAAGCAATTTCCTCCTCCTCTTTTGAAAACTTTAATTATTGTTTGGGTTAAATTCAAAGGCACCTCATTCAGATAGCCATTTTTCAGGTGCCATCTTAACTATTGAGTGCCAGTAGCCACTAACCACACACTTACTGATCTAAGATATGATCAATCACATTAGGAATACGAGTAGGCCAGTCAGTCCTTTTCTAAAATCATGACTGATCTGATTGTGGCCTTAATTACATTTTCCTGTCCACCCTTATTCTATTTGATTCCCTTCTCAACCAAGAATCTACTCCTTACACAGCCCTGGTTACTCGTGCTCAGGATAAGTGGAAACCTCAATTAAGTTCCAAAGAGATCATCTCATTGGGTGCTGATCAAGCACTGAAATTGGATTGATTATGTATGGCCCCATTCCACTATCATTTCAGGGGAACCTCTTTAAAATCTAAATTAGTCATGTATTGCAATTTTACTTTAAATTCTATGTCTTGTAAGCTATTTGTTTAACATAGCTCTTGCAATAATTAGATTCAAATCCATTCTTGATGTTTGTATAATTGAAATAAAGGTTGTGAATGGCAATGAAAGGTCTAAAAAAAAATCAACAATACTATGAGTAAGGTTAGCAGTTTACTTCCCTAAAGGATGTTAGTCAGCCAGAGGGGTTTCCCCTGACGGTTTTGTGGTCATTGTTAAGTCTTAATTCTAGATTTGTATTAAATCCAATCTCCACCATCTGTCCTGGCACGATTTGAAGCCAGGTCACCAAAAAAAATGACCTGGGTCTCTGGAGTAATAACCTAGCAATAATATCACCTGGCCATCATTCAAAGAATGATGGAGAAACTCCGCAGGTCTGGCAGCATCTGTGGTGCGAGAAAGACAGTTAACATTTTAAGCCCAGTATGACTTCTTCAGAACTGAAGAAGATGTTGTCATTTCTGCTGAGTTTCTCTGGCACTTTCTATGTTTGTCCTTGTTCTCATTGGCTAATCCATCTTTGGCTTCCTAAAAGCTACCTTCCCATCCTCAAATTCAAATCAAGTCCGGTCTGACAGCAGAGTTCTCGGTGTTCTGATATTTGATGATTGATGCGAAGCGTACGCTTGATATTGTTCTCAAGCCAAAATATGTTGTGAGGTCATCCATAGTTTCAGGACCATTTTTTTGTTTAGCAGATATAAATCTAAGTTGACTGGTATTGTGAAGGAAACTACCATATTAGTGTCTGAAGTCATACAAGTGTTTTGGCTGAAGTGACAGGAAATGTTGCGACAGAAACTTATTCAATGTTCTGATATGTGTTGTATTGACCTTGACCCCTTGACTTGAGACCTAAAACTGAATTGTATTTCCCCAGGTAGTAATTTTCCATTATCCTCTTGTGCCTTATATTAGATCCCCTTGCTATGAGTGCTAAAAAACGTGGTGATGCTCACCTTAGGTTGCTTAATTTTATATTTATTTGTTTATCTTTCTCACTGACACTTTCATTGTCATTTATCTGTTCCCGTAAATATATGATTTCTTTGAGCTGGGACAGTTCTAATTCAAAAAGATCTTGTAATGCTTTTTAAAGACATGTATCCAAACAATATCATAATAAGGCTTGCAGGGACCAAATAGATTGCATATGAAAATGTAATGTATCTACCATTCAGTGTCATTGAAAAATCGAGGGCCCAGAAAACTTGTAATAGAATCGTAATCAGACAAAAATGGATGCCAAGCTAGGTTAGAAAGTGGGTTTAAAAGAGAGGCAGTGGAAAAGTTTAGGAATGAAGTTTCCAAGTGTTGAGCTGAAATAGCTGAAATTACAGCTGTCAATAGAGTTGCAGGGAGAGGAAGAGGCTAGAATAATATAATGGGATCTTCAATATCCACCTAAGGAGGGAAAGAGGCTCTCTTTTTAACATTTATTTAACAAACAGAAAGACAGGGTTATCAATTGTGCATTACTCCCTCAGTACACTGGAGTGGTAGTCTGAACCATGTGTTCAATGGCCTGGAGTTTAAACACATAACCTGTTACTCAAAGCTAAGCCACATATAACTTTGAAATCACTACATGCCCTTACCATGGTTTGCCTTAATTTTCTGTATTATTTTGAAAAGGAGTGGACAAAATGAAGATCGTTCTTATCACAATCCGCTGTGATTCTCCTTATTCTACTGTGCTTGGAGGGTCTTCTGTTCCTTATTTTCATGGCTGTCATATTTAGCACCCAAATACATTCTATCTGCTCAGATGAAATAGGAGCAGAGCAGTTAAAAAAAGGATGAGAAAAGGTGAGCTAAAAATAAAAGCTCCCAGGGAGCCCATGAGATGAATAGAGTGATTGCATTGTCAGTGTCACATCTGATGTCTATCTGGTATTCAAATCAGCCTTCTGATGTCTTGTACAGATCTCAAGGGATCCTCTTGTTATACCTATTGCAATTTCAACATATTGTTATGAATGTGAGGGTTCATAAGATTGTTATGTTTTGGTGTATTACTTTAAGATAAAATAGAATAGTGCAGAGAGTCATTTCATGGTTCTCAATTCTGCCCAGCATCATGCCTGGGTGGTTTTGTTACCGTAGTGTGGAGGTGCCAGTGTAGGACTGGGGTGGACAATTGAAAAATCATAAAACAACAGGTTATAGTCCAACAGGTTTATTTGGAAGTACTAGCTTCCAGAGTGCTGCTACTTCATCAGATAACTAGTGGGGCAGGATCATAAGATGCAGAATTTATAACAAAAGATCATAGTGTCATGCAATTAAAACAATATATTGAACAAATCTAGATTGCTGTTAAGTCTTGCATCTTTTGGAAGGGGTTGCAGGTTTTGGTTCATTAATATGTAAATCCCAGAACTACTTTTAAGTCACATTCTCAATGAAAAACCTTTCAGAGGGCTACCAGACAGAACACAAGAGGGAACATGGATTAAAGAGACACATTTAGTGGCAATCTAAAAGAAAATTTATCATGGTGAAGTCCCACAGTAGAATTGCTGGATACACGTCCACCTGATGCTTCTCTGTAAACTTAGAAGACTTTGACAGCCACCCAACACTTAGCAAAATGGATTGAAGCAAACCTGTTGGAAGCTGGGAAAGATGTTGGATTGTTCCTGTAAAAACTGCAATTCTTCAGAAAGCGAACAATGAAATATAACTGTGGCATGGGGTTTTTGACATTTTAAAATGAGGGATACTTTTTTTGTTGTTTGGTGTAGTTGTTGCCTGCTTAGTAATGTTTACTCAATGTTGCTTTGATTTTGTTGTTGTAGAAGTCTTAAAACTGGATATCTTACTGTGTATTTCCTTTGAACTAATAATTAGGAATTCAAATATCTTGTTAAAGTTTATTGGTCTCTATTGGAGATAATAACAAAATAATTAGATTTTGGACCAGGTGGTTGCATGGAATGAACAGGGAATGCTTACAGGAGCATTTGACACTGCTGAAACAAGGAAATATCGAAGGCATAATTTCAAATAAAATAATATTGCTTCACTTTGCAATAAAATTCTTTCTCTACCTTATAATTTCCCTGATAACAGTAACTACACGGTGCTATCACTATCATTTATTCTACATGTGTTCAGACAGTAATGATGCATTGGGTGACATTCAGAAAGGGTTACAGAACCAAGACAATATTAGATAAAATTACAACAGGGAAGCTATTTTGATGCTATTTATTTTCATCAGCTGAAGACCAGTCTCTGAAATGTCATTCTGCATCGGTCGATATTGTGCTTTTGTACTCTTGAAGATTCATACAATTCTGTGCGGCTGATGGATACAGATCAATAGATGTGTGTAGCTTTGGTCCATATCAAAAATGCAGCTGTTTTACTTCCTTTTCATCGTAAATTGTAATTACTTCAAATATTGATCAAAGCATAAATAAATAAATCCCTAAATCGAAAATTTGTGAAACAATATCTGTAGACTAATTGCTCTGATCTTTTGCCTTAGATTTTTTGATAATGTAGTAATACTGTTCACTAAAAAAATGATTTAATACTGTATACAGATATATATTGTTCAAACTAATCTCTAAGCATTTGTAAGTTACTAATTGTATAGTAATTGTATAGTAATTGCAAGACAATAGTCAAATATCAGACTTGGTTCAGGGTAGTGCTGCCACCTCTGAGTAATAAGTGATGGGTTGAAGTCTGAGTTGAGGAACATGAGGAAATAACCCAGGCCAATAATTGAATGTGATACTGAAGAAGACTCACCATGTTGGAAGTTATGGCCTTCATTAAACTGTCCATATTCTCTCAAGTGGAACTGAAAGATTTCACAGCACTATTTCAAAGGAGAACAGTGAAATTTTCTCCAGTGTTCTATCCTTTACATTTCTCTCAAAAAGCACCAAAAGAAAACATTAAATGACCACTTATATCACTTATGTTTGCAGGAACTTGCTGTGTCTAAGTCAGTTGCTAGCATTCCTATGTTACAATGTTACAATTCATGACTATTTTATTCCCTTACAAGTGCTTTGGGACAAGTTGAGATCATGCAAGATAAATACAATAAAGTAACCCAAGGTATTTGACAGTATCATTTTAAGACAAAATTGGCACTGGGTCTCAATGGAGGTATTGGGACTGGTGACAAAAACATTGTCAAAAAATAATCTGAAGGTTATTGAGGAAGTTGAAGAGCTCAGGATTTAACTGAACACACAATAGTGTATCCAGGACATCCCTGTAACCTCCTCCAGCCTACTAACCTCTGGAAATTCAACATCTTTCCAACTGCAATAATGAAGTGTAAGGGTTCAGAGTTGCAGAGATGTTGAATTTCTGGAGGATAACAGGCCTGGAGGAGGTTACAGGGATGCCATGGAGAAATGTGTATTCAAGCATGAGTATGTTAAACATCATTTCAAAGTACAGTGAGCAAAGGTGTGTGGGGAGGGTGAGAATATATCATAGCAAAACATTGAATAATTTTCCTGAGCTCAATTGGTAGATGAGAAATAATAGATGGCAATGGGTAGGTGCTTGAGGGACTGTGAAGGGCTGGCAAGCCATAGGAAATGATTCTTTGGTTGTGGTACTTCAAGTGCAGTTTTAATCCCACAGGCTAACATCACACATGTTCTGGCTGGATCCAGGAAAACTGGCAGAATGACCTGCAAGGATCATGTGTGGAGATCTTGTTGTTCAGAAGCGGGTTTGATTGCGTGGTAGGGCAGTTTTCCTTGTGGGGCACAGAATTGTATTCCTGTTCCTCAGAATCCGACAAGAAATGTTTTACGCTCTCTTCAGGCTTTTCTGTCCACATTTGATCTCGCAGGGTGCTAAGATGATGTCTTAAATATGATGTGAAAGTTTGGTCTTCTGAGGAATGGTTCATAAGTTCAGAAGATACAGGAGCAGAATTAGGCCATTCAGCCCATTAAGTCTGCTCCACCATTCAATCATGGCTGACATGCTTCTCACCCCCATTTTCCTGCCTTCTCTCCATATCCCTTCAACCCATTATCAATTAAAAATCTGTCTAACTCCTCTTTAAATTTACTCACTGTCCCAGCATCCACCGCATTTAGGGTAGCGAATTCCATAGAATCACAACCCTTTGTGAGAAGTAGTTTCTCATTAACTCTGTTTTAAATTTGCTGCCCCTTATCCTAAGACTATGACCTTTCATCCTAGAATGCCCCACAAAAGGAAGCATCCGCTCCACATCTGTTTTATCCACATCTTTTATCATCTTGAATACCTCAATGTAATCTCCACTCATTCTTCTAAATTCCAGAGTATAGGCCTAAACTGTTTAATCTCTCTTCATACGACAAACCTCACATCTCTCGGATCAATTAAATTAACCTCCTCTCAACTGCCTCCAATGCCACTATGTTGTTCCTCAAATAAGGGGACCAAAACTGTGCACAATATTTCAGGTGCGGTCTCACTAATACCTTGTATAGTTGCAACAATACTTCCATACTTTTATATTCTATTCCTTTAACTATAAATGCCAACATTCCATTTGCTTTCTTTCAGTAGATTGAATAGGCTGGATTTGTTTCCACTGGAATTTAGAAGAGTGAGGGGATGACTTGATTGAAATGTCTTAACAAGATGTCAAGTATATTTTCTCTTGTGGCTCATTCCACAAATAGCGGGCACAATTTCACAATTAAGGGTTATTCAGGATAGTAATCAGCACATTGTTTGCTTATGTGTGAAGGCATTGTGCTTCCTTTACGTGAATACAAATTATAATTTGAAACCACCATTTTCTTAGAGACAAGGAACGTTAAGATCTTTCCTGTTGCTGCCAATGCTGGAAATGTGAACAAAATATCAATTTTAATCTCTTCAAAATACACGTGATAGTTCATTTACATACTTGTATGCTTGCTGCATTGAAGGGCAAAATGAGATATAATTTGCAACCGGATACGTTTTTTGGCTTTAGGGCTGAGTAATGCAATGCCAATTTGGATTATTAAATGTTAATATGTAACCTGCTGTTTTAGATGATTATATCAGATCCATAGGTTGCACTTCTATGACTTTTTTTCATGGTTTGTAAATCTGAATGTTGGCTTGTACGTGATAAAATTGCATTTCTGCTGACTTTTACAACAATATACCCACTATTACAAAGCTGTCTGTAACAAGGACCTATATTTCTTAATGCCTCTTTTACTCCAGCAGCTAGCAGCCTGATCATGAATAAGAAATGGGTAGCAAATATAGACGATAGCACGGTGCAGTTCAGATACTGTGCAGAATTAGCATAGATAAATCTTTCCACCAGTAAAACTGAATAATGAGCTCATGTTTATGGCAATGCTCATTTGATGTACCTAATTAAAACAGTATTCAGTCAATATGCAGAAGGAAAATTGATTATAATTACAGGCTTGATTGCAAAATACAACAATGACAACATTAACGGTGTTGTTGGACAACAGCTGGCATGGAAATTAAGTACAATTGTCATGATAAACAAATACAGTTTATCATAATCTTATTTCATGCTCTCTTTCATGTTATGCTGTTGAAGTGCTATGGTTGCCTATTAGCAATTGCAAACAGGAATATTTTCCTCTTCAAATTATTCACTCGCAATTCAATGGCTATCCATCTGTTTCATGTCAGATTTAAAGACAATAACTGGCTCATTTAACTTCTCTCACAAACATTTCATACTGGCAACAAATTTAACATCATTCATAGATACATTCAGACTTTGAAACAACAATGGTTAATTCCCAATGATGTGGAACAGATTAGATTATTATTACTGTAAACTGCCCTGCCACACAATCAAACCCGGCTTCTGAACCATGAGGCCTTCACACATGATCCTTGCAGGTCATTCTGCCAGTTTTCCTGGCTCCAGCCAGAATATGTATGATGTTAGCCTGTGGGATTTAAACTGCACTTGAAATACCACAACCAAAGAATCATTTGGTTGCCAGCCCTCCAGAGCCCCTCAAGCACCTGCCCATTGCCATCTATTATTTCTCATCTATTAACTGAGCTCAGAAATGTTTTAATGTTTAAATGTATTCCATTAATGTTTAAATGTATTCACTTACAAACAGACCCACTTTCATTTTCAGTTGGAAGCTCTTCTAGGATCACAACATATTTCCCCCACTCAGTTTAGGAGTGGTGCCCTTGTCTGGGAAGGCAGGGATAATTGTATATTATAGAATGATAGCTAAGTTTGGAATCCAGGGTGATTTGTAGCAGTCAAGTGCATGTCAGAGATTGAGAATAATGTCGTGAATGATCACCTACTGACTCACTGAGGCCTGTCCACTCTCTGTAAGGCACAAACCAGGAATGTGATTCAATGCTCCCCATTTGGCCAAAGGGCTGTAGCTCCACAATTCTCAGGAAGATTGAAACAGTGAGGATAAAGCAGCCTGTTGATAGGTACACTTCAATCACTTTAAACACTCATTGCTGCTTGTACCACTGCCACAGCAGCAACAGTTTGCACTGTATTGTATTCACTGGATTGATACCGATGTGTTCACTTTACAGCCTTACTGTCTTCATATTATTAAATTAGGAAGGGCTCATAAAAGATTTACAAGGATGTTGCTGGGAATGGAAGGTTTGGGTTATAAGGAGAGGCTGGATGGGCTGGGACTTTGAGGAGAAAGTGAGGTCTGCAGGAAGGGCTTATGCCCGAAACATCGATTCTCCTGTTCCCTGGATGCTGCCTGACCTGCTGCGCTTTTCCAGCAACACATTTTCAGCTCTGGGCTGGGACTTTGTTCACTGAGCATAGGAAGTTGAGGCGTGTCCTTACAGAGGTTCATAAAATCCTGAGGAGCATAGATAAAATAAATGGTAATGGTCTTTTCTCTCGGGTAGGGGAGTTCAAAACTAGAGGGTGAACTTTTAAGGTGAGAGGAGAAAGCTTTCAAAGACCTAAGGAACACCTTTTATTTCACACAGAGGATGGTTTGTATGTGGAATGAACTGCCAGAGAAGGTGTTAGATGCAGGTACAGTTACAACTTTTGAAAGGCATTTCAACTGGTACATGAACGTAAATGTTTTAGAGGGTTATGCGCCAAACGCAAGCAAGTGGGACTGGTTTAGTTTGGGAAACTTGGTTGGCATGGTCGAGTTCGACTGAAGGGTCTATTTCCATGCTGTATGACTCTATGTACAAGATGAACTACAACTTGACAAGCTTCCTTCCATAGCACCTCCCAAACACACAATCTCTCGTCTTGGAAGGACAAGGAAGCACATGCATGAGAACGCAGCCACTGGCAAGCACCCCTCAGGGTCACATAACATCCTGACTTGGAACTATATTGCCATTTCTTCAGTGTCACTGGTCAAAATCCTGAACTAGCCCTGCACCTACACCACCTGGATTGTAACAATTCAAGAATGCAGCTTACCACCATCTTTTCAGAGAAATCAGAGACAAGAAAATAATTGATGGCCTCATCAGCAACTTTCAAATCTCTTGAATGAATAAAATAAAGTTACACTTTGCATTATTCTGCAACTTTCTATGATCAGTTATTTTTCAGTAATGCTACTACATCACATTTGTAATCACATACCTGCAATGGGAAGTCAAATTTCCAATGGTTTCCTGCTCAATAGTCCTTTATTGTAGTCTTGTTTCAGTAGTACTGTTTTTACTTCCAAATCAGCGAGTGTAATTTTTTAGCTGATCCTCGCAGCAGCGGATTATTATATGACACCCTACCCTCCAGACATCATATTTGTGAAGGCACTCGTATGTAATAAGATATGACTAACCCATTGTCTTCCCACCTACTCCCAGTTATGGGAGTCAGTTTTCCACCCTTACTGTAGTAATACCTTTCACTGAGGAAGAGGAAATTCAGCCCTTACCCAGCAGTGACACACCACACGTGCAAAGATTTTATTTGCCTACCTCACCTGAACTGCAAAATCCATACACCCCTCCTGCCACCAGACACATTCCCTGATTCCATCCAACAGTGGCCATAATGTTGGGATTACTCAGTTGTTGACCAATCAGATTGACTGACAACTCTCAAAGATGGAACTTGCTTTCCCAGAGGGGTGGACATCCCATATTTACTGTATTATCACTGCAGGGCAAACATTTTTCAAAGTTGTCTGGCTTATGAGTGAGCTTTGGTAAGAGACTGGGAGGTGTAGATGTACAAAAGGACTTAGGTGTCATAGATTCATTAGGTGTCATAGAGACATACAGCATGGAAACAGACTCTTCAGTCCAACCCGTCCACGCCGACCAGACAACCCAACCCAATCTAGTTCCACTTGCCAGCACCCAGCCCATATCCCTCCCGTCCTTGTCAATAAGTCACTAATGGCTAACATGGAGCGGGCAGCAAGCTACTGGAAGACTAATAGAATGTTTGCCTTTATCAAAAGAAGATTTGAGTACAGAAGTAGTGAAGTGTTGCCTCAATTATAGAGGAGCTTGCTTCTTCTGCACCTGGAGTACTTTACATAGTTTTGGTCTCCTTATTTCAAGAAAGATATTTTTGCCTTTGAGGGAGTACAATAAAGCTTCGCCAGATAGCAAGACTGTCCTCTGCAGATAGAATGGAAAAATTAGGACGGAATTCTCTCGAGGTTTGAAGCATGAGAGGTAATCTTATTAAAATCTACAAAACAATTAAAAGGGATAGATAAGGTAGATGCAGGTAAGATTTTCCCTAGTGCAGTCTGGAAGCAAAGGGCACAGTTTTTAAATAAGGGGAGTATTGCTTAGGTCTGAGATATTTGTTTACTCTAAGGGTTGTGAACCTTTGGAATCTGTACCACAGAGGGCTGAGGAAGCTTAGTGTTTGAGTATTTTAAGATATAAATTTATAAGTTTCATTTTAGCAAAGTCATACAGAGATATGGGAATGGTAAAAGGCATTGAAATATTTATTCAGCTATGATCATGTTGAATGACAAGGCCGTCTTGATGGGCTGAATGAGTCAAGACTAGAGTGGTGCTGGAAAAGCACAGCAGGTCAGGCAGCATCTGAGGAGCATCCTGCTCCTTGGATGCTGCCTGACCTGCTGTGCTTTTCTAGCACCAGTCTAATCTTGACTCTAATCTTCAGCATCTGCAGTACCCACTTCTGCCTTAATGGACTGAATGGCTAACTCCTGTTCCTGCATTTTCTATGGTTAATTGGGGAAACAATATGAGTAAAACTCAGTCTATGGCATTCTTCATGGTTTGATATGCACCTGATTTGATTTATTGTTGTCACATGTACCTAAGTACAGGGAAAGGTTTTGTTTTGCGAGCAGTAAGGCAGATCATAGCAAACAAAGGCATAGAATAAGATTTGCTGTAGAAAGCATGCAAACAGTCACTCAGTGTCAGTTCCATCTTGAATCATGCCTATTTTACAGGGCAGCCAGTCCCTGTGCAAAGTTTCACAAATAAGTTAATTGTCAAACTGAAAATTATTGGCTCAAGACTCATTCCTGGATGTAATCATATGATTATACATGACACTGGATATTGAGTTATTGAGTTGGAAATGTTGTTTTTTGAATATTACATTCAGATCCCATTTATATCTCAGATGGATTTAATAGTTCCCCAGGGACTATTTGAAAAAGAGAAGCAGTCCTATCCTGATATCGTGAGATCAAGATCCACAATTTGACCATCAACCAACACTGCTAACAATAGATTAACTGGTCATTTATCTCACTGCTATTTGTGGGACATTGTGTATAAATTAGCTGCCTTGTTCCCTTCAATATATCACTTATCACTTCAGTAGTATTTCATGACATCTGAAGTGATTTTGCACATTCTAAGTCTGAGAAAAGTACCAGTGAAAATAAAAAGTCATTGCTTTCTAGAGATTGACACTGGTTTGTAAATCTGTCATTTCTATTCGTGGGATGCTACTTGGTTATAATTCCTAAGGAGATGTAATGAGTTAGTGGGAATTTCTGGTAATTAGTGGTAATTAGTAATCCAGAAACGCAGGCTGATGTTCTGGGGACAAGGGTTTGAATTATACCACAGCAGATGGTGAAATTTTAATTCAAGAAATCTGAATTAAGAACTAGTCTAATGGCGACCATGTAACCATTGTTGATTGTCATAAAAACCCATCTGGTTCACTGATGTCCTTTAAAGCAGTGATTCTCAACCAGCTTTTGGCCATGCCGACCCCAACAGGAACTCTTCTCAGGTTCCAGGGGCCAATTTCAAACAGGGGTACAACATGAACAGATAAACAAAAAATTGTTTATTATTGAACACCTTGTGGCCCTCTTCAAATGTACCAGGGCCCCTAAAGGAGCCATGTGGCCCCTGTTGAGAATGGCTGCTCCGGGAATGAAATATCTCACCCTTACCTGATCGGACCCATACGTGAATCCAGACCCACAGCAATGTGGCTGACTCTTAACTGCCCTCTGAAATGGGTTAGAATGCCATTAATTTGTCTGGAAACTGCCATAATGCCCAAAACATTGATTCTCCTACTCCTCGGATGCTGTCTGACCTGCTGTGCTTTTCCAGCACCAAATGCTTGACCCCAATCCAACCAGTTACCAACTTATTGGTAGCAAAGTGATAGCAGAGTTTTTTGACAATGCTATGAATTGGAACTTGCAAAGGAACAACCAGCTCAATTCCTGACATAGAGGTTCTACTCCTGGAAAACACTGCAGAAGTTCTTCAGGATGACATCTTAAGCCCAATCATCTTCAGCTGCTTCATCAATGATCTTCCCTCCATTATAAGGTCAGAAATGGGTGTGCAATCATCAGTGAACATAATGTTCAGCACCATTTGCTGCTCCTCAGATAGAGAAGCAATTCATGTCAAAATTCAGCAAGACCTGGACAAGTGCTGATAAGTGGAAAGTGACATTTTCCTCCATGCATGTGCAGGGAATTATTATCCCCAACAACAGAGAATCTAAACATCATCCTTTGACCATTCAAGGGCATTACCAACACTGAATGCCCCATTATCAACATCTTCAGGTGTCTCCCATTAACTATTTCATTGACCATTGCAGTGATAGGTGACATCTCTCAGGAGCTGCTGGGTTTCCTGACTGTGTTTGTTTGTTTGGATGTTGAACAAGTTCAAGTTTAATCCTTGATTGTCTATATTTTGTGGTCCCTGTCACTGGTTCATTAATTAAGAAGGTAATCTTTGGCTCAGCCAGGGAGGATAAGATTTTTTTTAGTGTCCTTTATTTAATGCTGAAATAAACTGTTACCTCTAAGGCATTGTGTAATATAGCAGCAGATTAAAATTGTCCAAGAGAAGATTCCTCAAGAGAACAAAAAGCAGGAATAAATGCAAAAGGAAAGTATGATTTATACAGGCTGTGTTGTTGCTAAGGACATTTGCATCCACCCAACTTTAATGTAGTCAGTACAGTTAGTTATCAAAATTGTTCAATACTCCATCCTTACTATTTCCACTTAATCTGTGTCCATTCCTAGAAAACAAATGGACTTTCACATTTTCAACTGCTCAGGTATGGCCTTTTATTTGTTCTAGCTCTTTACTGAGCAGGAAGTGGACATTTGAAGTCATGAGAGTCAGTTATCTGATCATATTGCTCTCCTGCCCCACCCTGTTTGATGTTAAACTGCTATTCTCAGTGAGTGATCAGGACACCCTCCAAAGAATGTGAGACCTCCTTCAAAATATGTACAACGTTTCTGATGTGGTCAGAGCTCTACCTGCAATTTCAACATGATTGTAGTGCTTGATTAAACTTGTCTGACTCTAGATCCTTGCAACATGCTTGAGTGCCTGTTGGTGGAGCTGGTGAGTCAAGTGAGGAGCTCCTGACTCCCAGAGAAATTTCATGAGAGATGAGACATGTTGCAAATTCTGTAAACTCCTTAAGATTTTGAAAGACATATAAATAAACTGTTTGAACATAGAACTATCCCTAATAAATAAGATATGCAATAAAATGATCTGAACACAAGTGGCAACAAAGGTGTTGGGGAACAATTTAAATATACAGACCCAAATGCTATTTATTTCTTTGTCAGTCCCTCCTGTGTCCTGAGTTAGGGTATTTGGGGTTCAGGTCCTGCTTACTCACAATGGGGATCAGGCAGTCAAAATGTAGGAGTGATCTATAAGAATACTTGTATGTGGTCTTAGAGCAGAAAACCAACGGATATTTGAATAGCTCATAGTCAGTGCATTTCTGTTCAATATGACAGTCAGTGTTCTCTGTTTTAAAAACAAGCTATGGTCAAAGCTAAGTGTGGTGATTGAATGATATGTGTTCTGGCAGATACAATTGAGTTTATGAAACAATTTGACATCTACAAGTAAATTTTGTACAGCATCCAATGAACTGATTTGTGAACAATTAATTCAATTCTACAAATTTGTGAATGTCTGCTCAGGGAAGATGATGTCTTAATCTTGGAAAAATCCATGAGCTTGACAGACCAAATTGAATCTATCTGGTTAAATTCAAAGACGTTACATAGGCCTTCGAGGCTGCAGGTCTGTGCTCTGAATTGCAGCCACAGCCTAATCAATCAGCTCAAATGCAATGCTTTTAGACAAGGACATTTCTAAGTATGGGCCCCATTACAGTCTGATATCCTCAACAGCACCAAAACTGTGGAATGCTCAATAAGTCACAATACCCACATTCAACCCTGAGAGTGAGGTTGGGGAGGAGAAAGTGCATTTCATGCTTAAAATGGAACTTATTTGCAAATGTATATCGATAATCAGGGAAGACATCACTGATTTGACATCTGGAGGAGTCTTTTCCTGAGAGTAAAATATGACCTGTTCATACCGTCACAAAAGGTAAAACATCCAAGTCATCTTGAGAAATGTAACCTTTTCTTGTGGAAATGGTTTGACCATAGAATTGTGCACAAGAACCATGGAAAGAGAGATTCAGAAGAGAGACTATTCTGAGGAAAATTGCATAAAGCTTTGGTTCAGACTCACTTCTCCTGAAGTGACATCTGCTATCCACAACAGTAAACAAACTTTCCAATGAGATGTGTGTGATAAAGCCTTTATGGCTCCCTCTGGGCCGAAGAGTTATAAAATGGCACACAGCTGAAGATGGGAATATTTGTCTGTATTGTGGCCAGAAAACTGCCACCAATGATGCGTTAACGGTGCAGGTTTGAGGATGAGGATATTTTTCTTTTTTGAGGAATATTGATCAGACATCTCTTCAGGTTGATCAGAGAACCATAGCATCAGATTTGTTGATCTAATAGTAAACATCAGAGACCTTTTGTATCTCAAAGGTTACACCTGTACAAAGAGGAGATAGACAAGTTAAAACTGAAGAAATGACTTGAGATATAATTTTTGTTTTGTTAAGAATGATTTAATCAAATTGTGGGGGAGGGAGATACTTCATTTAAAGGAGAAAGATTAAACATTTGCTTAAGCTTGTCTGATCACAGGTCCTTGTACAATGATTGCTTTTGTCTGTGAGTGGAGTTACTGAGTAAAATGACTAACTTGTCTCAGAGAAAATTGAAGAGAGCCAGGAAAGGTTACTCCTCGCTAATGTTAGATTTCTTTTGAAGCTTTTGTAAAGTTCTTTGATGTTTTTGTCATGTTCTAAATTCAAACAGTTTATTTAAAAAGTGTCTGCATTGTTCTGCAATAAACAAGACACACAAAGCTCCATCTAAACACAGCAGAGAGCAGTATCAGCTCCACCAAATTAGTCAGGAAGGAGATTTGGGGCCAGAAAAAAACCCAGAAGATGAATTTTAAATCTTTACTTTGGGGACAAAGGACTTTGGAGCAGAAGCAAGCAATTTGGCCCCTTGACCTTGTTCCATCATTCAGTAAGACAGTGGATGATCTGGCCATAGACTCAGTGCCATTTTCTTGATGGTATCCCATAACCTTTAACTTTCTTAAGTTAAAGGTTTTGTTAAGGCCCAGGAATGCTTTTCTCAACTTCATGAAGAAAATTGACTCTAGTCTTTTGCCAAGATTCTACCACCCCACCTTATGATCTTTGTCTGATCCTCATATCTTGCTAACCACCTTCATTCTGAATGCAACCAGAGGCACCCTCACCACAGATAATATGCCACAGTTCTGAGGATGTGTCACTGGTCACTGAAGTGTTAATTCTGATTTCTCTCCACCGATTCTGCCGGACCTGCTGAGGTTTTCCAGCGATTCCTGGTTTTGTTTCTGAGAATAAGGCTTTATAAACTGTGCATCTAAAAGCTCTGGAATTGCGTGACAAGTTATAACTTTGCATCATTACCCCCTGGATCTGATCCATTATCCAATCTCAGACTACCATCTAGTGGCCTAAAATCTGCAACAGGCAAAGCAGTGCTCTGAGCGTATTTGTTTAACTTTATTTCTGGAAATCTTAGGAGTAATTCTAATGCTGTGGCGCAATGGAAACAGAGTAGGAAGTTAAAATGCCCTGGGGTTTAATAGTAGGCTCCCACTCTTTTCCCAAAGATTCCAATCTTTTGGATGAAAAAAAACTTTATTTAAACTGGATGCCTCCAGATGAACAAGGCACAGACTGCTGGGTATTATAATTCTGTGACATGCCAGAAAAGGAGGTGTCCACTTGTAAAATTAGCAGCGCATTCTCTGATGCTATCAGGGCACAAATGCTATTTAACGCAGAGGCCTTTGAGGATGGTGTTGTGAAAAGTGGACTCAGGGTCAAAAGGAGCTGAAATAGATGTTTGTTTTCACTTTTTTTGACTTTCCTCAAGGTCCCACAAGAAATGTTTACAGCTCTCCAGCTTGGGGCATCCCAGCCTTCCTCAAATGATCGTGCATTCTTCTCAACCATCCTACCTGAACATCTCCCAAGTTCTGTGTCTATTCTGTGACTAGTTTATGCCAGCTCCCTTCTGCTGCTGCTGCTGGTCAATTTGAGGTGTTAAACCTTACTGGCCCTGTGCAAATGTGGTGCAGCAATTAACATCTTTTGCTTTGAAAATTTGTGATGCTTTTTGCCTGGCTGATTATCTCTCCCATCACCCCCATCACTACTCCCTATCAGAGTTTGTCTGGTACCCACACCACTCCTGCCCCAAGTTAAAATCAGGCTTCTGATTTAGATTCTGGGAAACAAATGTCATTCCTGGAGATAGCTATGAATGCTGGAAATCGATTCTTCATTTCTTATGAATTAAATATTTACTTGTTGCATTTGAATGTAATTGAAACTTACTGGAACAAACAATGTTTACTGCTAAACGTTGTCATGTAATTTTCATTAGATTATATAACAGTTTTGGTTTTCATTTCAACTTCTTTTACAATATGTGCATGTGTTTGCCATCTCTGGACATATTTAAAGTAACTTGGCAGGGGTGTGAGATCCAAAGTGTGTGTTCAGTGGGGCAGATGAGTGGCCAAAATTAGAAGGGATGGAAAGTGAGTCAAGGAGGCAAAACAATTATAGGCCAGTGAAGGCACAAGGGAGTTTGGCAAGGTTGAAAAGTATTTACATTAATGTAAGGAGTCTGTCAAACTAGGCAGATGAGTTAAGGGCAAAAATTTAACAGTAGAGGTATAATGTCAGTGTTGTCACAATCTCATGGTTGAGAGAAGGGTAAGATTGACAACTCGATATTCCAGGCTGTGTCTTCAGGTGAGTCAGGGAAGGAGGTAAAGAGGAGGGTGTGTCTCTACATTGATCAGAGAATCAATTACAGGAGCAAAGATGGATGATATCCTCATATGAAGCCATGTGGGTAGAACTTTAAAGGCCAGTACCCTCACTGCTGGGAGTGAACTATAAGCCCCCTAACAGTCCAAGAGAAATGGAAGAACAGATATTTAGGGAAATGTCAGAGGGGTAAAATAGTAAGTTAGTGACAGTAGGGGATTTCAACTTCCCCAATATTAGCTGGGCTAGTCATAATGTGAAAGGTAGAGGATGTTGAATTTTTATAATGCATTCCAGAGAGTTTGTAAAGCCTGTACATAGAAGGCTCTTATATAAGAGGGGGGCAGTCCTGGATTTCATTTTAGGGGATGAAGTGAGCAAGTGGTTGAAGTATCAAAGGGGGAGCAGTTTGCAGATAATGACCATGACAGGAGCAGTAATTTTGTGTCAGAACAGCGGGACGCATTCAAGAGTATCCATAAGAGTACAGGGTGAAAGTGAGCACTGCAGATACTGGACATTAGAGTCAAGATTAGAGTGATGCTGAAAATGCACAGCAGGTCTGGCAGCATCCGAGGAGCAGAAAAATCAAGTACAGTGCCAACATCTTCCAATAAAGACAAAGGGTGGAACCAATAAATCCTGTCCATCCTTAATATCCAAGAATATACAGGATTGGATAAAGAGAAAATGGGCAACTTATGGCAGATAACAGGATGTCAAAAACAGCAGGAGCTCTAGAGAATAAGAGAATATGCAAGCAGAAACATAAAAATAAAATTAGGAGAGTGGAAAGAGGGCATGAAAGAATAATGGCAGATAGAATTAAAGGGAAATCCTAAGTAATTTTACAAATATATTAAGAATAACTAGAGAAAGAGTAGGGCCCATTCAGGACCATAGCGACAATTTGTGTGTGGAGTCAGATGATGTAAGTAGGGTTCTAAATGAATACTTTGTGTCAGTATTCACTCGTGAGAGGGATAATATATATAGAAATCAGGGAAAAGGACTGTGACATACTTAAAGAAATCAGCATGGATAGAAGGAGATTCTAAGTGGTCTGGCAAGCTTAAAGTTAGATAGGTTTTCAAGGCCAATAAAAGGTATCCCAGGCTATTGATGAGTCAAGAGAGGAAAAATCAGGAGTGCTGACAATTTTAATTTTCTTTCTTGGCCACAGGAGAGATGTCAGAGTACTGGAGGACAGCCAATGCGGTACCATTGTTTGAAAAGGGAGCAAAGGATGAACGAGGGAACTATAGGCTAGTTAGTCCAAATTTGGTGGTAGAGAAACTATTGTAAGCTATTCTGAAGGACAGACTTAATCTACACTCAGCATTATTCCAGAAGAGTCAGCGTGGTTTTGTTAAAGGGAGGTCATGTCTGATCAAATTGATTGAATGTTTTCAAGAGATAACCAGGTGTGTAGATGAGGGCAATGCATTGACGTTGTTCTACTTGATTTCAGCAAGACTTTTGATAAGGTCTGCATGGGAGTCTGACAGTGAGGGCAACAGCCCATGGGATTTAAGGAAATTTTGAAAACTGGATTCAGGATTGGCTGAGAGACAGAAAGCAGAGACTGATATTCAAGGGGTGTTTCTGTTATTGGAAACCTGTGTCCAGTGGAGTTGTGCACTGATCAGTGTTGGGGCCCATGCTGTTTGTAATATGTATAAATGATTTAAGCTTGAATATAGGAGGGTTAATCAGTAAATTCGCAGATGAGACAAAAATTGGTTGGTTGGTGAATAGTGAGGAGGATTGCCTTAAATTCCAGGAGAGTATGAACAGTCTAGTCAGATGTGCTGATCAGTGGCAAAGGAAATTCAATTTGGGTAAGTGAGAGGTGACAGACTTGTGCAGAACAACATGACAAAGGAATATATGATGAGCGGTAGGATGCTGGGAAGTACTGAGGATCAGGGGGACCTTAGTGTGCATGTCCACTGACCCTTCACATAGCTGAATACGTAACTTAATTTGGTTAAGCAGGCACAAGGTACACTTGCCTTTTTTTAGCTGAACTATAGGATTTGAGAAAAAGTGAAGTTATGGTGGAACTATATAAACATTGGTTTGGCCACAGCTCAAGTATTATGTGCAATTCTGGAATCCACAGTATAGGAGGGATGTGATTGCACTGCAGATTACCAGGATGATGCCTGGGTTAGAGAGTTTATGGAGAGAGACTGGATAGACTGGTGTTGATTTCTTTGGAGTATAAGAGACTGAGAGGGTGACATGATTGAGATGTATAAAGTTACAAGGCTATGGGTCAACTGCTGGAAAATGCCACCACCATCTTGGAACTCTCCTCATTACCTGCTCACAATTAACTCTGGAGACATTGTGTGTTTACTCTTAATGATACCTGCATTTCTAACACTGACCCTGTTTTTTCCTTCTTGATTGTGACCTGGATCTATGGATCTAGGTCTGGGTTCCATGGAGTGATATCTAACTTCTTTTCCTCCGGTTATTGATCAGGCATCCATTGTAGTTGTTTGACTCTCAGTCCTGCTCCTAGAAGAATGCTACTCACTCCACACCATCTCCATCATTGGCATTGACTGCTCTGTTTTATGAAGACTGGAGGTTGAATGTTTCCACCAGTCCCATAAAGTCTGTGACTGTATTTGAACAGTTAAGTAGTAGTTACCCCAAAATAAGCAAACTCACTGGATGTTTTTCTCCTATATTGTTTCTGTTCTATCTGAGAAGCCAAATTAAATCTTCCATTGGTTGCTCTTTGATTAGCCAGTGTTATGAAGGTGTAGAGGTACTGTACCTTTAAGAGAGTTGGAAAGCTCGCAAAACTGCCTAACACAGCACAAAGTCTCTTGAACAAGGTAACAATATAACACATGGATGACACAAATAGAGTAGCTGGGTTGCCATGAGACAAAAACACATTCGAATTCAGCCAATCAGTTTAAATTATGCCCCAAGATACCAAACGCCAATCAAGTTTGAATTTAATATTTTGATAATATTAAAATCAATGAAATGATCCGATGTTTTGGGGTATAAAACCAGACATTTTTTGAACAGTTGAGAGAGAAATGCCAAAAGACCAACAGATGTAGGCTGCTAGTTTAAGAGCTCTTTGAGCAGTACCTGTATGTGGAAGAAGTCTGTGCAGCAGAACATAGAAACTGACCTGGAGACAATCTACAAAGGAGATTCGACAAAGCATACTGGTTTTGGAACATGATTTTTTTAAAAATCATAATTGGGATTTTTTTATCAGACTCGTATTGTAGAGTAAGAGTTAAAAGATAGGCTTAAGAGTAAAGAGTTGTAAATAGTTGTTAGTTAATATTTCTGTTAGACTTAATGAATAAAGTTGTTAATTTTTACATTAAAAAGTGACTTTGGGATAGTTCTTTGCCTCTCAAATTTTAACAGATTACAGCACCGGGTGAACCTTTTCTGTGTTGCTGGTTTAAATTAGAAGAGGGGCTTACCCTCTGTCATAACTCCAGTCAAGAATGGTGTGTTCCTAGACAAGGTGTACTCTGGCATATCGTCAATCTTCAACAACTTTTCTGATAAAATTGAGGACAAGATTGCATGGAGGCTCAAAAACGATGTTATTTGATTATAGCCAATATACACATTTTCATCTATCTTGTGTGTGTTATGTTGTGGTGTAACTTGCAGCATTCCTACGCTTCTTATAGTTATAATACCTGCGCTAAGTAGTGTTATCTCTGTACGCTGTCACTATTGCTACTTCAGCCATGATTACTGAATTGATAGGATAACAAGACTTGCTGCAGTATCAGTCAAAATCAACAGGACATCCACTGCTGGAGACAGAACCTGTCTCTTTTGCCTGCTCTGAATTAGCTCATTTCTCTTGGATTACCTTGTGTATCTTCCCCAGTCAAGGTATATTATCAACTGCAGGTGTCTTTTTTAAATGATGGGTGTTATACTGAGTACACTTCTTTATATATGCATGCCAGTATTTTGACTGTTATAAGCTGTTTCTTACTTACACACATATTCTGGAGGTGACCTACAGTTTTGCAAATGAAGCATTGTTTAGTGATGATAGAACTTTTCCTATGCCTGTGAGCCTTTTTATAATATACAGCATCGACACTGAAATTTTGCATCAGGTACTTGGCTTGTTTCTGTTGTCACATGCCTCTTTAGTGTGTCCATTCCTTACTAAGTCAATAGATTCTGCTTCACTCATAAGATAGTGTTGGTCTTGTCTTCTGAGAATATGTCAATGAACCTTTTCTGGTTTCTGCTTTCAGTATGATTTGAATAATTTTCTCCAAATTTAAATCTTTGTAAGAAATCTGACATACTTTTACCAAACATTCCAACAACAATTCCGTCTCATGAATTCTGATTTCAAAGTTCCATATTCACAATTTCCATTCATCTGTAGAGATCATCAGTTATATTTCCTGCAGGTTCTCCCTGAAGCTAAAGTCTTCTGGAAAATCCAACTTGTTAAAGAATTTTATTTGTTCTCAGATTGAAGTAATTATCCAAGAGCTTTTATGACTGCTTTAATGTTTCATCTGTTCATAACCTCAAGCATAATTGGACCCATTGAATTAAATGGTGTATTAATTTGCCTGTTATCATGTTTAATTTTGAGACAAGGTTATATCTTAAGAACTGTCATGTCTTATTGTGTGTTCTGTATCTTCCTTCTCTGACCTTGAATCTGCTAGAAAGAATATATTTTTCCATTTAAATACAAAGTTAATTAGTTTAATTACTATGAAGGTATTTTAAATCTGTATCATTTCATTATTTCTTTAAACCTGTCATTTTTGTATTCACCAATGCTGCTTTAAATCCAATGACTGTACAGCTTGCTGACTCTGTAACATAGCAATGTTGCAGTATTTTCCTTTTAAATTGTGTATTTCTGTAATACTATAGTGAATTCTTCAATAAAGCTTTAAATCATATTACTGGCTGCTCTGGCTGTGTTTAATCTGATGAAGGAACAGCACTCCTAAAGCTAGTGCTTCCAAATAAACCTGTTGGACTATAACCTGGTGTTGTGTGATTTTTAACTTTGTCCACCCCAGTCCAACACCAGCACGTCCAAATCATTTAATCTTTTCAACACTGTTCTTTGGAAAACCATATTTCTATACTGCTTACTGGGTTTTTCCATCACTTTAAATGTTCAGCTGATGAATACATCTTCCCCGGTGTTTCCATCTTGTGCAATCAAGATGAAGTTTTCCCATTTCATCACAGGTAAAGTCAATGTTCTTCTTTCATGCCCTAAAACATTAAAATTGAAACATGCAAGTTTTGAAATAAAGTTCTTTGGCTGCAGTCTTTATAAATCTTTCTGCTGAAATTATACCATTTAAATGTTCTTTTTCCTGACTTTTCTTTTCATACTAGACTCTTTGACTAGATTTCTTAAAATTTATTAGCTTTCAGCTCGAATAAATTCCAAGGTCTTCCTGATCGTGGAACCCTGGTCCACATTTGTTTTCTGGATTTTAACTATTCCTTGCAGCTATGCCTTGTACTGTTGATGTCAGCCAAACTCAACGTGAGAGATAACAACTTTGAATTAAAGTCAGCAAAATATCAGGGATGAAATCCATCACTATAAAGAATAGGAGCTTACTGTCTCTGCTTCTCCATTTTACAGAAAGGCTTTGGGATTGGGAAAGTGCTCTCTCATCTGCTCTGGATTGTGTAGTGATTATAATGAGGTCAGCCAGGTGGACCTCATAGAATATGAGTTCCCTGATTGGGGTTGTTAGTCTAGTCCAATCAGGGAGTCCTGGCTGACAGATAAGAACAGGAGTGTCACCCGGTACGGAGGAAGGAGGGCAGGTCTGAAGACCTCCTCGTGGGTCTGCTCCTGGGCCTGGCCAAACTGGCCATCAACAGGTCCAGGCAGCGGGCCGTGGAGGGGGTCGTTAGGGCCGACTGCCTGCCCCTCTTCCGCGGTTACGTTAGAGCCCGGGTGTCCTTGGAGAAGGAGCACGCGGTGTCCACCAACACCCTGGAGTTGTTCAGGGAGAGGTGGGCGCCGCAGGGAGTGGAGTGCATCATTTCTCCCTCCAATTCTATTTTGATTTAGTCCCTCCCCTCCCCTTCACTGTTTTGATCACACAGCACTGTCCCTTGATGTGAAGGGCAGTGTTTGTCACTGGCCACCTGGGTGTTTTCCTATCTTCCTGGTGGTGGAAATTGAATAAAGATTGGTGCACTTTGTGTCTTTCACTGTGTCTCACACCTGCACACACACACCATGGGTGCTGGGGATAAAATAAGCACTACCGAACTTAGGCGGTAGTGTGGGGGTTAAATAAAAGAAAAAAAGAAAAAAAATATAAACAGGAGAGCACTGTGTCTCACACTTGCGAAAATAAAAAAAAAACAGGAGTACCTGCACTTTTGTAAAAAAAAAGGAAAAAAAAGAACAGGAGTGTCAGAGTTTCTGTTCTCTCTGAGCTGGCTCTAAGGAAACTGTGTCAAAGACATTCCACATGTAAATAAAGGGTGACTTGCTGGTCTCTGCGGAGTTATTTCAGGTCGTATATTTCCTTTTCTTGTCCAATTAAATAATGTATCATAACTCAGTAAACTATATGAAAATTGCTTGCAAATAATTGATGACTTCTGTTAGATGATAATGATGTACTGCTAGACCTTGCAGTTGACTCACTTGTTGAGTACAACAAGTTCCTAAGCATTGTTGAAACAACCACCCCTTTTATCTAATTTATTTTCTGCATTAAATCCTAGAACATCCAGATTTGTAGTAGAGCTAGGTCTTTCTGGCCCTGGGGACTGCTATACTATTCAGGAAAGATTATCACTCATCTGTGTGTTTCAAATTCCACTTTCTCATTGACCTCCTGATAATCTTTGATTCCCTTTTCTAACAAGTATTTATGTCCTTCCACTGGTAAATCACCTACTTAAGCATAGAAATCAAAGTTGTACCACTCTTTGAGAAAAAAAATCTCCAACCCCCAGATTTGGTACAATGCCATCTAGTTCCAGATTTTCCAGAAGAGGAAACATCCTTTCCATATCTACCTTGTCTTGCCAACATTATATACTTCAGTCGAGTCACTTAGTGCACTTTTCAAAATTCCAGTGAACACCAGCCCAGTCTGTCCAACCTTTACTCATAACCAGTGATCCCTCTAAATTTCTTACTGGCTGCACAGCCCTCTGTATACGTCAGTGATTTCCGAAAAATGCAGAATATCAGAGCGGCACAGCATAGAGGGAACATTGCTCACAAGATAAATTACTCTTTCCTGGTACAAATCTAATAAATCTCCTCTGAACCACTCCAAATGCATTTCCACCCTTCCTCAAATACAGAGACCAAAGTTTCAGCAATCCTCAAACTGTATGGGCGGCATGGTGGCACAGTGGTTAGCACTGCTGTCACAGCGCCAGAGACCCGGGTTCAATTCCCGACTCAGGCGACTGACTGTGTGGAGTTTGCACGTTCTCCCCGTGTCTGCGTGGGTTTCCTCCGGGTGCTCCGGTTTCCTCCCACAGTCCAAAGATGTGCAGGTCAGGTGAATTGGCCATGCTAAATTTTCCGTAGTGTTAGGTAAAAAAGGGGTACATGTAGGGGTATGGGTGAGTTGCGCTTCGGCGGGTCGGTGTGGACTTGTTGGGCTGATGGGCCTATTTCCACGCTGTAAGTAATCTAATCTAATCTAATATAATCATAGTCCAGCAGGTTTATTTGGAAGCATCACCACTCCTGATGAAGGCGCAGCGCTCCGAAATCTAGTGCTGCTAAATAAGCCTGTTGGACTATAACCTGGTGTTGTGTGATTTTGCACTTCCTCCTTTTTGTCAGGAATTCTTTCCTTGCATGGCAATTATTTGCTTCTGTGGTGATGCAGCCATTTCAAGTCTGCAAGTTCTTTCATAAAGTCCAACAATGTGAGTTTGACTCCAAGGTGATTATACCTGATAGGGCAGTGCTTGTGTTTTCTCTTGTAAGACAAGAAACTGGCTATGGATACACTGTAGTGAAGAAACAAACAAACATAATTAACCAGTCTGCACAAACATTGTATTCCTCAGGCACATACCTGTCAGGGCTAATATTGAGCAGTAAGTGTATAACAGAGGATTATGTTCAGTGTAGTGAGCTGAGGATAGCTGGAATATGAGATCTTTATCCCTCACATAACAAGCTATGATGCAGTGGTGGTGTAATGAGCATGTCTCTTCAAAGTATAGTGACTGAGCATGTCCTCCTCGTCCACATCAACAGCATTCAGCTTCATGTGTTAGACATTGTTAGTGGTCTTGCCCCGATCCACACCATTTACGTCTACAATGGATGATGTTATTTCCGACTGATTTGACATTTTGACAGACTTTTGTAAAGGTAATACTGCTATTCTGGGGCCAACCCATCCAACTAAATGCGGGAAACAAAGGCTTTCTCCAAGACATAGCTTAGCTGTTGACCCTAACATTAGCTTGTGTCACCTATGGAATCATTTATTCCAGTGTGAGTGTCGTATTTGACTAAAAGAAATCAGGCACTTTTTCAATCCAAACACTTAAGAGACTTGATTTGCTTTTGCCTTTTAGTGTGCTGTTTCCACACCACCCACCAACCTGCATAGGTCAATTAAAAATAATTCAGTTGACTTCTCCTTGCATTTGGAATCCTTATTTAAATCTTGTCCATTCTACCACAAAATCCCTCCTCAGAGTGAAAACAGCTTTGCAGGTTTTGGCTATGAATTTCAAATCGATCATACTTTCTTTGACAATGCCCCATAAGGATGTTGTCATCTATGGGCCTAACTCTATATAAGAACATATTGACTTGATACCTTTATTCTTTTCCATGTAACATTAATACTGTCTTGTATTTCTGGGTGTATCACTGCCATGACCTTTGTTTCTTAATAACTTGTGATTATTTTTCCCTGTTTATTCAAAGGCTTTCAAATGTTCGTCTCTCGCTCTCTCTCTAGTCTGCCTGAATCTTCCATTTTTTTTGTTTTTCTTTCTGTCTCTTGGATTTTGATGTGGCTTCAATTCATTGATATTGAAATCTCCCCAAATACCACCAAGTTTAAAATGAATACTCCTGTTTCCATGTTTCATGTTGCTACAGCTGTTTCTGTGGACTGTGTACTCCTATAGAGTTAAGCCTGCATCACTGTCCTTTCATGGATCCTACGTCGCATGATTCCACTTCAATGTTTGTGCTGTATGCTTTGAGGCTGTAATATCTAGCTCCTGCTGCGTCTCTATCTTTTACTTCTATAAGAGAAAGTCTCACTTCCTCTCATTAGCCCCTATAAATGCAAAATTGATATTCCAATATACACTATACTGATTACAGCTCTCTCGAATAGTGTTACCAATCTTCTCTGCTTTGACACCTGATCACATCTATGCTGATGTCAGAGTAACATCAATATTTAACATATTCATTTCCCTTCGTACGACATATGGTATAATCTTGTCTATAAGATCAATATGACTAGAAACAATTTCAGGCAGGAATTTGATGCAGTTAAGAAACTGAAAAAAAGTTTATTGGGGACTGCAGGAATGATGTGGTGATTGGAACTAGGTGGATCTTGTTTACTATGAGACCCTTGATTTGGATCATTAACCTGGGCCAATCAGGAAGCCATGACTGACTAATATAAACAGGGGATTTCCCGCGGGAGCCTGTGCCCCACAACCTGAGCCGCCTCCGAAATTTTAATTCTGTTTTGTTTAGAGATATAAAAAGAAGAGCCCTGTACAGACTGCTGCTGCACACCATCCAACTCTTCTCCCTCATCCACCGTCCGGACACGCCTTGGCGTGCCCATTTGCCACCGGGCGGTGGGGATCCCCAGTGGAGGGCTCTCTACGCGGGAGTCCTCCCCCTTTCTCTCGGGGATCTGGGGTGGAGGGTGCTGCACGCAGCAGTCCCCTGCAACCGCAGATTGCGGTGGTTCACGGACTCCCAGCCCAACTGCTTGTTCTGTGGCGCTGTGGAGTCCGTGGACCATGTATATATTGGGTGTGGGCGTTTGCACTCCCTTTTTGATTTCCTGAAAAACCTTCTCCTCTGTTTTTGGCTGCACTTCAGTCCCACGCTCCTGATCTTTGGGCACCCGGTACGGAGGAAGGAGGGCAGGTCTGAAGACCTCCTCGTGGGTCTGCTCCTGGGCCTGGCCAAACTGGCCATCAACAGGTCCAGGCAGCGGGCCGTGGAGGGGGTCGTTAGGGCCGACTGCCTGCCCCTCTTCCGCGGTTACGTTAGAGCCCGGGTGTCCTTGGAGAAGGAGCACGCGGTGTCCACCAACACCCTGGAGTTGTTCAGGGAGAGGTGGGCGCCGCAGGGAGTGGAGTGCATCATTTCTCCCTCCAACTCTATTTTGATTTAGTCCCTACCCTCCCCTTCACTGTTTTGATCACACAGCACTGTCCCTTGATGTGAAGGGCAGTGCTTGTCACTGGCCACCCGGGTGTTTTCCTATCTTCCTGGTGGTGGAAATTGAATAAAGAGTGGTGCACTTTGTGTCTTTCACTGTGTCTCACACCTGCACACACACACCATGGGTGCTGGGGATAAAATAAGCACTACCGCACTTAGGTGGTAGTGTGGGGGTTAAATTAAAAAAAAAATTTAAAAATAAATAAATAAATAAATAAATTGTTCTGGAGGGCTCTCTAAAAAAAATAAATAAACAGAAGGTCACCCGGTACGGAGGAAGGAGGAAAAAAAAAAATAAACAGGGGATTTCCCGCGGGAGCCTGTGCCCCACAACCTGAGCCGCCTCCGAAATTTTAATTCTGTTTTGTTTAGAGATATAAAAAGAAGAGCCCTGTACAGACTGCTGCTGCACACCATCCAACTCTTCTCCCTCATCCACCGTCCGGACACGCCTTGGCGTGCCCATTTGCCACCGGGCGGTGGGGATCCCCAGTGGAGGGCTCTCTACGCGGGAGTCCTCCCCCTTTCTCTCGGGGATCTGGGGTGGAGGGTGCTGCACGCAGCAGTCCCCTGCAACCGCAGATTGCGGTGGTTCACGGACTCCCAGCCCAACTGCTTGTTCTGTGGCGCTGTGGAGTCCGTGGACCACGTCTATATTGGGTGTGGGCGTTTGCACTCCCTTTTTGATTTCCTGAAAAACCTGCTCCTCTGTTTTTGGCTGCACTTCAGTCCCATGCTCCTGATCTTTGGGCACCCGGTACGGAGGAAGGAGGGCAGGTCTGAAGACCTCCTCGTGGGTCTGCTCCTGGGCCTGGCCAAACTGGCCATCAACAGGTCCAGGCAGCGGGCCGTGGAGGGGGTCGTTAGGGCCGACTGCCTGCCCCTCTTCTGCGGTTACGTTAGAGCCCGGGTGTCCTTGGAGAAGGAGCACGCGGTGTCCACCAACACCCTGGAGTTGTTCAGGGAGAGGTGGGCGCCGCAGGGAGTGGAGTGCATCATTTCTCCCTCCAACTCTATTTTGATTTAGTCCCTACCCTCCCCCTCACTGTTTGATCACACAGCACTGTCCTTTGATGTGAAGGGCAGTGCTTGTCACTGGCCACCCGGGTGTTTTCCTATCTTCCTGGTGGTGGAAATTGAATAAAGATTGGTGCACTTTGTGTCTTTCACTGTGTCTCACACCTGCACACACACACCATGGGTGCTGGGGATAAAATAAGCACTACCGCACTTAGGTGGTAGTGTGGGGGTTAAATTTAAAAGAAAAAAGGAGAACAAAAAAAAAAAAATAATAAAGATTCGTGCACTTTGTGTCTTCCACTGTGTCTCAAAAAAATAAATAAATAAACAGGGGATTTCCCGCGGGAGCCTGTGCCCCACAACCTGAGCCGCCTCCGAAATTTTAATTCTGTTTTGTTTAGGGATATAAAAAGAAGAGCCCTGTACAGACTGCTGCTGCACACCATCCAACTCTTCTCCCTCATCCACCGTCCGGACACGCCTTGGCGTGCCCATTTGCCACCGGGCGGTGGGGATCCCCAGTGAAGGGCTCTCTACGCGGGAGTCCTCCCCCTTTCTCTCGGGGATCTGGGGTGGAGGGTGCTGCACGCAGCAGTCCCCTGCAACCGCAGATTGCGGTGGTTCACGGACTCCCAGCCCAACTGCTTGTTCTGTGGCGCTGTGGAGTCCGTGGACCACGTCTATATTGGGTGTGGGCGTTTGCACTCCCTTTTTGATTTCCTTAAAAACCTTCTCCTCTGTTTTTGGCTGCACTTCAGTCCCACGCTCCTGATCTTTGTGCACCCGGTACGGAGGAAGGAGGGCAGGTCTGAAGATCTCCTCGTGGGTCTGCTCCTGGGCCTGGCCAAACTGGCCATCAACAGGTCCAGGCAGCGGGCCGTGGAGGGGGTCGTTAGGGCCGACTGCCTGCCCCTCTTCCGCGGTTACGTTAGAGCCCGGGTGTCCTTGGAGAAGGAGCACGCGGTGTCCACCAACACCCTGGAGTTGTTCAGGGAGAGGTGGGCGCCGCAGGGAGTGGAGTGCATCATTTCTCCCTCCAATTCTATTTTGATTTAGTCCCTACCCTCCCCTTCACTGTTTTGATCACACAGCACTGCCCTTTGATGTGAAGGGCAGTGTTTGTCACTGGCCACCCGGGTGTTTTCCTATCTTCCTGGTGAATAAAGATTCGTGCACTTTGTGTCTTCCACTGTGTCTCACACCTGCACACACACACCATGGGTGCTGGGGATAAAATAAAAAAAAATAAAAAAAAGAAGAAAAAAATAAATAAATAAATAAACAGGAGATCCATCACTGTTTTGATCACACAGCACTGTCCTTTGATGTGAAGGGCAGTGTTTGTCACTGGCCACCCGGGTGTTTTCCTATCTTCCTGGTGGTGGAAATTGAATAAAGATTGGTGCACTTTGTGTCTTTCACTGTGTCTCACACCTGCACACACACACACCATGGGTGCTGGGGATAAAATAAGCACTACCGCACTTAGGTGGTAGTGTGGGGGTTAAATAAGAAAAAGAAGAAGAAAAAAAGAAAAAAGAAACGAAAAAAAAAGAAAAAAAAAGAAAAAAAAATAAACAGGGGATTTCCCGCGGGAGCCTGTGCCCCACAACCTGAGCCGCCTCCGAAATTTTAATTCTGTTTTGTTTAGGGATATAAAAAGAAGAGCCCTGTACAGACTGCTGCTGCACACCATCCAACTCTTCTCCCTCATCCACCGTCCGGACACGCCTTGGCGTGCCCATTTGCCACCGGGCGGTGGGGATCCCCAGTGGAGGGCTCTCTACGCGGGAGTCCTCCCCCTTTCTCTCGGGGATCTGGGGTGGAGGGTGCTGCACGCAGCAGTCCCCTGCAACCGCAGATTGCGGTGGTTCACGGACTCCCAGCCCAACTGCTTGTTCTGTGGCGCTGTGGAGTCCGTGGACCACGTCTATATTGGGTGTGGGCGTTTGCACTCCCTTTTTGATTTCCTTAAAAACCTTCTCCTCTGTTTTTGGCTGCACTTCAGTCCCACGCTCCTGATCTTTGGGCACCCGGTACGGAGGAAGGAGGGCAGGTCTGAAGACCTCCTCGTGGGTCTGCTCCTAGGCCTGGCCAAACTGGCCATTAACAGGTCCAGGCAGCGGGCCGTGGAGGGGGTCGTTAGGGCCGACTGCCTGCCCCTCTTCCGCGGTTACGTTAGAGCCCGGGTGTCCTTGGAGAAGGAGCACGCGGTGTCGACCAACACCCTGGAGTTGTTCAGGGAGAGGTAGGCACCGCAGGGAGTGGAGTGCATCATTTCTCCCTCCAATTCTATTTTGATTTAGTCCCTACCCTCCCCTTCACTGTTTTGATCACACAGCACTGCCCTCTGATGTGAAGGGCAGTGTTTGTCACTGGCCACCCGGGTGTTTTCCTATCTTCCTGGTGGTGGAAATTGAATAAAGATTCGTGCACTTTGTAACTTTCACTGTGTCTCACACCTGCACACACACACCATGGGTGCTGGGGAAAAAAAATAAACACTACCGCACTTAGGTGGTAGTGTGGGGGGTTAAAGGGGAAAAATAAAAGAAGAAAAAAAAAATGAAAAGACTGTCTACCGCACTAAAAAAAAATAAACAGGGGATTTCCCGCGGGAGCCTGTGCCCCACAACCTGAGCCGCCTCCGAAATTTTAATTCTGTTTTGTTTAGAGATATAAAAAGAAGAGCCCTGTACAGACTGCTGCTGCACACCATCCAACTCTTCTCCCTCATCCACCGTCCGGACACGCCTTGGCGTGCCCATTTGCCACCGGGCGGTGGGGATCCCCAGTGGAGGGCTCTCTACGCGGGAGTCCTCCCCCTTTCTCTCGGGGATCTGGGGTGGAGGGTGCTGCACGCAGCAGTCCCCTGCAACCGCAGATTGCGGTGGTTCACGGACTCCCAGCCCAACTGCTTGTTCTGTGGTGCTGTGGAGTCCGTGGACCACCTCTATATTGGGTGTGGGCGTTTGCACTCCCTTTTTGATTTCCTTAAAAACCTTCTCCTCTGTTTTTGGCTGCACTTCAGTCCCACGCTCCTGATCTTTGGGCACCCGGTACGGAGGAAGGAGGGCAGGTCTGAAGACCTCCTCGTGGGTCTGCTCCTGGGCCTGGCCAAACTGGCCATCAACAGGTCCAGGCAGCGGGCCGTGGAGGGGGTCGTTAGGGCCGACTGCCTGCCCCTCTTCCGCGGTTATGTTAGAGCCCGGGTGTCCTTGGAGAAGGAGCACGCGGTGTCGACCAACACCCTGGAGTTGTTCAGGGAGAGGTGGGCGCCGCAGGGAGTGGAGTGCATCATTTCTCCCTCCAACTCTATTTTGATTTAGTCCCTACCCTCCCCTTCACTGTTTTGATCACACAGCACTGTCCTTTGATGTGAAGGGCAGTGTTTGTCACTGGCCACCCGGGTGTTTTCCTATCTTCCTGGTGGTGGAAATTGAATAAAGATTCGTGCACTTTGTGTCTTCCACTGTGTTTCAAAGAGAAAAAAAAATAAATATATATAAACTGGGGATGAGTGTTTTATTTTCCCCTCCAGCTCTATTTTGATTTAATCCCTCCCCTCTCCCTCTCCATCCCCCTCCCCCTTTTGATCATGCAGCATTGCCCTTTGATGACCAGGGTATTGCTTGTCACTGGCCACTAGGGTGTTTCCTTTCTTCCTGGTGGTGGAAATTGAATAAAGATTTGTACACCTGTTGTCTTTCACTGTTAGGGCGGCACAATGGCTCAGCGGTTAGCACTGCTGTCTCACAGCGCCAGGGGCCTGCATTCAGTTCCAGCCTCGAGTGACTGTCTGTGTGGAGTTTGCACATTCTCCCTGTGTCTGCATGGGTTTCCTCCGGGTGCTCCAGTTTCCTCTCACAATTCAAAAATGTACAGGTCAGGTTGATTGGCCATGCCCATAGTGTTAGATGCATTAGTCAGGGCTAAACATAGGGTAGGGGAATGGGTCTGGGTGGGATACTCTTCAGAGGCTCGGTGTGGACCTGTTGGGCCAAAGGGCTTGTTTCCATACTGAAGGTAATCTAATCTAGGGGTTGAATGGATACCTGCACACACAACAAAATATAAGCACTACCACAGTTAGGTGGTAGTGTTGGGGTATTATTTAAAAAAAGAAAAAAGGATATATAACCAGGAGATTTAGAAGTCCCTCCGCTTAGGGGACTGCCTCTGTAAAAAACAATACAAACAGAGGATAAGTGTTTTACTTTCCCCTCCAACTCTATTTTGATTTAATCCCTGCCCTCCCCTCCCCTTCACTTCACTTTTTTGATCAGACAGCATTGCCCTTTGATGAGAAAGACATTGTTTGTCACTGGCTAAAAGAGAGAAAAAAAGAAAACAAAAAAAGAGAAAAAATATTTAAACAGGGGATTTAGACTCTCCTCAGTTCAGGGGACTGACTCTGAGCTAGCTAGCCACAGCCAGTATACCGTGCATAAGTAAATAAAGGGTGACTTGGTGACAGGATCCCAGCCTCTGTGCAGTTACTTCAGGTGATGAATGGGTTTGTGCCTGGTGGATGCCATGAACTTGTTGAGGGTTTGGTGATATCGGCACAGTTTGAACAGATTTGGTTCATATTTACAGAAGGAAGAAGCAGTTCACCTGTGAAATCAATGATGAGCCTCTTCAGAGCTCTAAGGAGAATTAGAAGTGAATATTTGTTTGGAAGTCCTTAAGACAGTAATACAATGGCTAAAGATAATTTCATACAGATGTGTCAAGTTAGTTCTGTGCTTGCCGCCTTTGCTGATGTTTGTAATTTACAGAATTATCCATCAATACAGGTTATTGAACATGGTAAGAGTGAAAGAGAGTTTCATAATATGGTAACTCTGAAGATATTGATGTTTTAGATTTGTGCAGTATTAGTGAGGTATTGAAAGACAAAGTTGGTATCACCGCAAGATGTATTGTATATTAAAATATGAAGGTCTGATTTATATTTTAAGAAAAAAATTGGAATAGGGAGCTGCAAGAATTCATATAACTTGAGCTAAATGATTTAACAAGCTACTCAGTGAGAAATTTTACAACCTACAGCAAGGGCGCTCTTGTAGAGCAGTGATAGTGTCCCAATCTCTGAGCCAGGTGTCCTTTCTGCTCCAGTAGCATGTAATAAAATCTCTCAGTAGGTTGATGCAAAAATATCAAATATGTTCTTTCGAGATGATTGGAATGGAAATTTCTACCTGTCATGTAAAATCTGTAACTTCTTTCCTATTGATAGGATGCAGCAGTTCTTTTATCGGGTTTCATGTCCCTACCTCTTAGCCACCGACTCCAGAGGTGTGTCATAACAGGTTGATTTTAAAAATACGTACAGCAAAATGGATGGGCAGAGACTACAAGCAGATTAAGTACAAAGAAAACTCATAGGTTTTGGTTTTTGGTTGCCTCCAGGCTAACAGAGCTGGGAAGTAGTGCTAATCTATTAAGAAATGCAAGTAGACATGGCTGGATAAGGTCCTCGGCTTTTCTCAAAGTTCAAAGAAGAAAGGTCAGTGAGTTATCCGGTCTGTACATTGGGGAGAGGCAGATAGAATTACAGCTGGTGAATGTACTGAAAGGAAACACTTACAGTTGAATAAGCTGGGGAAGAAATTTTCATATTCAGATAAAAATGCTGCACTCAACTCCGTTGGAAAATGTAAAGGATATTGTGCTGACAGAAATATCTGAGCATTAGCCTGGGTCTCTGAATTACTTGTCTCCTGACAATATCACTACAGTACCACCTCCCTCAGTGTGGATGCAATAACATTTATGACTGGGAGGCAATTATTCCAAATGGCATGATGTGTCCATCAAACCACTTTACACTAAAGTCACATTATTAATGATGAGGTAAGTTGGAGGCAGAGAAAGAAAGAAAAAGAAGTGAAGCCTGCAGTTCAGATTGTACTGTAACCTGGTCATCTGGCCAGATTTATCCAAAGATCTACAGATCAAGAATTCGCTTGATCAGTGACACAAAGACCCATGGTATATACTCACAATCCCGAGTAGACAGGATCCTCAAATTGAGGGACTGCATATGTGGACGTAATCTACATCAAATGGTCTGCAGCATTTCAAGACGTTAACTTCAGAACAGTTCCTCAAAGGCAATTAGCAGTGGGCAACAACTCTTGGCCTTGCATGTGATGCTCAAATCCCATATTTAAAAACACTGCTCAAGTTGTTAATGTATGAAATTGTCAGTAGGTGGCAGTAACAACTCATTTTCAATGTGACTATCAGTTGTGCAAAAACTTCATCAGTTCCACCATTGAACATAGAACATAGAACATTACAGCGCAGTACAGGCCCTTCGGCCCTCGATGTTGCGCCGACCTGTCATACCAATCTGAAGCCCATCTAACCTACACTATTCCATGTACGTCCATATGCTTGAGTGCAGCTAATCCTACAAATAGCAATGAATATAAATAAAATCTATGGTGTGCATGTCATTCTTGTGATTCAAATTTGACTTGGGTTAAACATTATCTTGTTCAGAAAATTATATATATTTATTTAAAAAATTGAATATTTCATATTTGTATCAAGTGCACACCTGTAACATTTCAATTGATCATATTATTATAAGATCTTGTGGATTGTTACGTGCTAATACTGCAGTTGAACTTCTCCTACCTTTTGTAATTGTTTATTTCATAGAATCCCTACAATGTGGAAACAGGTCCTTTGGCCCCCAAAGGTCTACACCAACCCTCTGAAGAGTAACCCACCCCAACATTTACCCCTAATTACTGCACCTAACCTGCATATCCCTGAACATTATGGGCAATTTGGCATGGCTAACTCACCTAACCTGAACATCTTTGGATTGTGGGAGAAAACCCACAAAGGCACAGAGCAAAAGTGCAAACTCCACACAGGAAGTCACCCAAGGCTGGAATCGCACTTGGATGTTTACCGATGTCAGGCAGCAGTGCTAACTACTGAGCCACCATGCCGCCCACTGAACCACCTGTGTTTAGATGTGTAACAATGGATTAACACTGTAAAATAGTCCCTGATATGGGGAGGAATAATTGGCCTAATCTCCTTATGCTTGCTATTGATCGTTACTGTTCTGAATTTGGGTGATACTTTTTAAAACATTTTACCACCTAATGCATTTCTGCAGATCAAGGACTCTCTAGTTCGATGAGTGAAGTGTATGTGAATTTATGTATTCCATTTACAGTGTTTTGTTGTCAAAAACCCTTTGATGTTGTCAACATTGAGGTTGCCAGAGGCATATATATGTAGGGAAGACAATTTATGTGAGATTGAGAATTAGAAAGGGAAGCTGAGAGTTAGATTACAATGAACTAACATGAAAGATTCCCTATGTGGAATCTGAAGACAGTACCATTAAAAGGAAGGCTGAGGGGCTGGAACAGGTTGCGGTGCTTGCAAGAAAACAAGGTGCCAGGAAGAAAGGGCATGATTTGAATAACAGATAAAGGCAGCATTACTGCTTGATAACTGAGTCAGAAGAGATCATGGATCGTGGGGAGACTTGTACAGGACAAAGCCTTGCTAATATGTTCAGACTATTATCTGCTCGGAAGGCATGAATGGAAAGACTCTTTTTTTTCATGAGTGAATAGGCACATTAGAGTGAGTTGGAAAGAGGATACTGTTTGCCAATTGACCAGAAATTATTAATCTAATGGCAGGGTTTGAAGGATTGTGCTGGGTAGGTGAGGATGGACAGAAGAGGCATGGGTTGATGAAATTGGTGAACCAGTATCTTGAGCTCATTGCAGTATGCTAAAAGAATGGCCATCAGTTAGTTCAAAGAGGGTTCATGCCTGCAACATGGGCTAAAGAGAAATGTTAACTGGTATGAATGTATATGAATCACTACCTTCAAGAATAAAAGAAGTAAAATGGTAGAAAAAGAATGAGAGAGGAGAACTTAAGAAACTCACCATGTATATATTCTTCGTAGCTACTGGTGCAGGCAAGCTAATGTGCATCAGTGTCAGTCCCCAGACTAGATAAATGGTGACCAGGAAAAGCATATGTTTGTAAAATCAGCTGCCAAATTCAAAAATGATGACTGACAGGAGAGTGACCATCCAGCATTATGGTGATCACTATGTTACTTGGGGAAAGGCAAAAGAAGAACCAACCAATTCTGAGGTATTGTTACTCATGCTGAGAATTCCATCTACCCTGGGGCTTGCTCTGCATTTGTTGTTTTGAGCGGATTATTCCATTGTCTCCTGGGTAATTCCATTAAAATGACTCAAGCTCTTGCACAAGGTTCTATGGTAATTACCAAAGTCAAGTTGGTCTCCCTTGTCTTCTTGCACGAACATCACCAAAAAGAGAATAGCTGCTTATTCACCTTTATTGCTTTTCGAAGTAGCTGCTGCATTGAAGCATTTAACTGTGATGATATATCAAGAAGCATTTTGGGAGTTGTGTTTTCATATCGGAGAAGCAAGTTCATTGTGTCTATTATCTCATAAGAGCAGTATGCTTTTAGGATTCCTGGTACTTACAGACAAATTGTATATCATTATTAAAAATAACGTTACAATATAATTTGCAATGCTTTTACTATAACACTGCAGCAAATAAACTATGACTTACGTTGATTATTTTGTGGATGAATACAATGCATGCACCACAATGAAATAGCTATCCAACAGCAGAAATGTTTGGATACCTTTATTTTGAATCTGGTACACATGCCAATTTGCCTTAAATGAGTTATTTACATTGCATGCATTTGCTCAGGCTCTCTCCTTACTCTTTCTGATGTACTCACAATTTCATCTACTGTTGTTGAAATTCAGAGCAACACTTATTTGCTGTCTCCTTGAATATGTAGGTAATTCATCATTCCTGTCGTTCAAACATGAAGAGCATCAGAGCCTCCAATATGATATTCACCATGTAAATGCTCCCATTCTATAATGGATATAGTTTGCTACAAAGTAAGAGACTTTTGCTAGAAAGAGACTTTCAAGATTTTGAACCAGCAACACTGAAGGAAGAGCAATGTAGTTACAGGTCAGAATGTGTGTGGCAAGGAGGGGGACTTGGTGGTAGTGTCATTGCCATCTATCTGCTGCCCTTGTCCTGCTAGGTGATAGAGATTGTGGTTCATTAGGTAATGTTGAAGAAGGCTTGGCAAGTCAATGGTTCACACTGCTGTTACAGTGCTTCAGTGATAAAAGGGAGTGAATGTTCAAGAATATGGCTGATGGGGTGCCAATCATGTGGGTTGCCTTGTTCTGGATGGGTGCAAGTTTCGTGATAATTACTGGAGTTACAGCCAACAAGACAACTAACAATTATTCCATCACAGTCCTGACCTGTACTTTCTAGATGGTGGGCAGCTATTTGGAAGACATGACATGTGCTACTCACTGCAGACTCTGAGCCGCTGTGTTGCTCTTTTTGGCATTGTATTTGTATGGTTGAAAAGTGTGGTGTTGGAAAAGCACAGCAGGTCAGGCAGCATTTGAGGAGCAGGAGAGTTAATTGTATAATAATCCACCATCTGATATGAACACCCTAACCTGAAAGAAAGGGGTGAAATAGAAAACTCCCAGAGAACATTTTGTGAAATTAAAACAGCTGGATATCAAACAGAAAACTCCAAGTAAAACTGGATACAAAAATGAAAATTCTTGTTTATCATTGATCCCTAAGTGCCTTGAGGAGATGATATTGAGCAATGTTCTTGAACTGCTACAGTGTTCTGTGTGTTTTTGACAGACCAAAAGAGCTGTTAAGAAACAATTTTGACCCAGTGATAGTGAAGGAATGATGATATAGCTCTAAATTAGGATTGTGACTTGGAGAGGAACTTGCGGGTGGTGGTGTTGATGTCCATGAGTATTAAATTACTAAACATGGTTTAAACTGATTTAATCCAAGAATACCAATGAGATCACTTTGATATTAATTTTTGTTCTTTTAACAGGGTCACAGGTCATATCTTTCTCACTTGCCTGTATAACAGAACCTTTAATTTCAAAAATAAACACTTATCACAGAATCACAGATGTGCTACAGCAGAGAAGGACCCCATTCAGACCCTTATGTCTGCTCCAGATCTTCAAATGAGTATCATTACCCACTGCCTGCTTTTTCCCCATATCCTTGGATATTAATTCTTTCCAAATAATTGTCTAATACCTTCTTGAATGCTTCCACCTGAATCTGCCTTCACCATAGCATTGCAGTTCTAACCCTAAGTTCTCATGCATTTTTTTTGTAAATCATATTTGCTCCTTTTGCAAATTACTTTAAATCTATGCCTGCTCATTCTTATTCATTTTATGAGTGGTTCCCTATTCACAGAGCTAACATTTCAGATTCAGTGACTCTTCTTCAAAACCCTCTCCCTCTCCAGAGATGCTGTCACAATTGCTGAGTTTTTCCAGCAATTTCTGTATTTGTTTGTGCTGGAAAAGCACAGCGGGTCAGGCAACATTCGAGGAGCAGGAGAGTTAATGTTTCAGACATCAGCCCTTCATCGGGATTCATCATTCCTCATGAAGGGCTTATGCCTGAAACGTCGACTCTCCTGCTTCTCAGATGCTGCCTGACCTGCTGTGCTTTTCCAGCACCACACCTTTCGAGTCGGCAACATCTGCAGTCCTCACTTTCTCCTATTTATATGGTTGGTCCAGTTCATTCTCTGGTCAATAGTCATTCCCAGGATATTTATAGCTGGTCCTTGAATATGGAGAGGAGATGGTTAAATTAGATTTTTGCTTGTTGGTGATGGTCATCGCTGTCCTTTTTGTGGCGAGAATCATGCTGGCTACTTATCAATTGAATTTGAGTTGTTGTCCAGATCTTGTATTCGGACACACAATATTATAGAATCATAGAATCCTTAGTGTCAGGAGGCCATTTGGACAATTGAGCCCACAGCAACCCTCCAAAAAGCATCCTACCCAGATCCACCAACCCTGCCCTATTCGTGTAACCCTGTATTTCCCATGGCTAACCCACCCAGCCTGCACATCTCCGGACACTATGGGCAACTAAGCACAGCTGATCTAGCTAACCTGCTTATCTTTGGACTGTGGGAATAAATTGGAACTCCCACAGGATACCCATGCAGACATGGAGAGAATGTACAAACTCCACACAGACAGTCATCTGAGGCTAGACAGCAGGCAAAAACTGCATTAGTGTCTGAGGAATCATGAATGGTGCTGAACCTTATGAAATCATCAGTGAAGATCCTCACTTCTGACCTTTTGATGGAGGGGAATCACTGAAACAGCTGAAGATATTTTACCTAGCACACTACACTGAGGAACTCCTGCATTGATGTCCTGGAGCTAAGATGATAGAACTTCAACTACTATAACCATTGTCTTTTGTACAATGTATGGCTCCAAACAGTGGAGAACTTTCCCTAATTTCCATTGACTCTAATTTTACTGAGCTCCTTAATGTCCCACTTCGTCAAATGTTGTCATAATATCAAGGGCAGTCATGCTCTCCTTGCTTCTTGAGTTTGGTTCTTTTGTCCATGTTTGAACCAATGCTGTAATGAAGTCAGAAGTTGAGTGGCTCTGGTAAAACCCAAACTGTGCATCATTGAGCAAGTTATTGTTGAATAAGTGCAACTTGATAGGACTGACAATGACCCCTTCTATCCTCCTGTTAATTGTTTAATGATTCGCCACCATTGGATATGATAGGACAGCAAAGCTTAAATCTGATCCATTGATTATGGGATTGCTTGCCCTTGACACATAATGGTTTTACTGACTGTCATGGAAGGAATCCTGTGTTATAGTTTCACCAAGTTGACACCTTATGTCTGGTGATGCTCCTAGTATGTCCTCCTGCACTCTTCATTTAAACAGGATTGGTCTACCATCTTGCTGATTATGGTAGAATATGATATATGCTGGGCTGTGAGTTTACCAATTGAAGTTCTGCTTCTGATGAATGCCCACAGTGTCTCATGGCTGCCCAGTTTTGAGCTGTTAAAACAGCTAAGTCAGCTGTCTTAAATCTGTTCATCTCAGTGGTCATGCCATGCAACATGAATGAGGGATAGCCATAATATGAAGGCTGGAATTTGTCTCCATATTGACTGTGTACTAACAATACTGTAATGAATGGAAGCATCTACTACAAGGAGATTGTTGAGGTCAAGTTCAAATAAGTTATTCCCTCTTTGGTTCCCTCACTACCAGCTACAACAACTCAGTCAGTAATGATGTTACAGCATTGAAGTCCATAACCAGAGTACATTCTGTACTCTTGATAAATTTACTGCTTCTTTCAACTGTTTTTCAACATTGGATTTATCTGCAAAGGAGCAATGTTTGGTGGTAATTTACAGGTGGTTTCCTTACCCACGTTCGACCTGAGACTTCACGGTGTCGAGTCAGTATTGAGATATTCTTAACTCTTTGATTACAAGTTCAAATCCGAGGCTTCATTTGATCTTTACATTTCATTGACTGACTTCCCTGGGTAGCCAGTAATGATGCTTGACTCATCTACAAAACCATACAACAGTTAAGAGTTCACATTTCTTTCAAGGAGTCATATTTTTCATTAGAAGAGAACTAATGATGACAGGCACATTTTCACGTGACAAGAGGCAGTAGTTGGGGACTGTAGGGTTTGTTGAAGCTTTGCAATCAACATAATAGTGAGATTGATGATAATTTCTATCTCTTTCACACTCTCCATTCAATCGTTGCTTATCTCTTTTTGCTTTTCTTTTTGTACTTGATTTGACATTGAATTTGCCCACTTTTACTTCACCCTACTTCTCAGTCATTGCACCATTTATTTCACAATCCTTTCTTTGGATTTGCGTAAGGAGAAACATTTGTTGGTCATCAAAGTCCCAAAAACTCACCTTCTCTTGCTGTGACATTATCAGCTCATAATTTCAACCAGTTACCATGTGAAATATTGGGGGAAAAGCCTAAACATGAACTGACAATAAACTCAACAACAGACACCATTAGATTCCATGCTACAGTAGGATTTGGCCCATTGTCTTTTACTTTAATGTAGTAGCCAATATATATTTTAATCAGTGGCATAAAATAATACAATGTGGATAAAAACTAAATTTGGTCTAATCCAATGTTTGATGCCCTACTCACAGCAATAGTTTCTTCTAAACTGGTGCTATAATCATTCAACTTTCTCATCGCTCCAGTAGGATGACAATGGTTCTTTAATATACTAATGGTCTCTCATTAAACCATAATTTAAAAGCAATTAATGTAGTTTCAAGGGAGATTAAAAATTGATGCTGAGTAATAACCCATTAACATGTATAAAACAAAACTGTAAACAGTAGACAATATATCACTTTGGTTTGTTTTTGAGCTATTTTTCAATGGTAATGTGACAGTTAGCTCTTCTGCCCTATGTACTTAATGATGTGGCATTGAAACCTCATCACTGAGCTGTCAGTGAAGATATCATTTACCAAGGAAAAGCCAGCAAACCTGACCGACACCTGAGCAAGATGCTCTCCACAACAGTTCAATCTTAGTTGATAACTCAACATCTTTAAATGCCGAGTGTCAATCTTGCCTCAGGTGGTAGCATTCTCCTTTTTGAATCAGGCAGTTGTGGATTCAATTCAGGCTCTGGTCCAGTGAAGTACTGAGGGAGTGCTAGGTTTTTTGGATCAGACATTAAATCAAGGCCTGGTGTGCTCTTTCAGAAGGATGTAAGAGATTCCATGTCACTGCCTGAAGAACAGAGGATTTATCCCTTAATTAACCTCATAGGTATGATCACATTGTTGTTTGTGGGATCTTGCTGTGCATAAATTGACTGCTGCATTTTCTATATTAAAGCAGGGATTACCCATCTAAAATCCTTTTAAAATGTTTTGCGATATCTGGTGGCTATTAAATTAATTATCCAAACACAAACCTTCCTTTCTTGACTATGGCATGCCACAGAGCAAAATACCTTCTGTCTCCCACTAACATCTCAGACTGTCAGACCTCAGACACTCAAAGGTGTAAGTTAAGGATGAAAATTAACTTAACAATCAAATTAACCATCAGCACTCCAATTATAAAGCATTAAATAATTACAAAATAAATAATTTTTGTTGGCACCATAGGTTTTGGAAAATTACTCATCCCAAAAGTATGAGGGAGATGAATCAATGCCAGACAATTGTAAAGACCACATTGTTTATTTCCTTTTGCTTTCAGATTGTGGGTTAAACAAAGAACTAAAATGAATTGTAAGAAACCAAAGAAAACAATTCACTGGGTCCTACAGGCCAGATTGATGCTGCTGAATTGTTTTCTTGAATTTTTTTCTTTTTCCACCCTTAATTCCCATTTCTTGCCTTACTTTGTGTATAAAATGCATGGAATTTAATGTATAGAAACATAGGAAATAGGTGCATGAATAGGCCAAACAATCCATCGAGTCTGCTCCACCATTTAATATAATTAAAGCTGATAATCCAATTCAGAACCCTTTCCCTTTTTCTCCCCATTTCCTTTGATATTTTTAGACCTAAGAACTGGATCTAACTCCTAAATTATAGCATTGTCAATTAGCAATTCACATTTTCTAATTGCCATTTGTTAAAGACAATTTGTTCTCATTGTCTACAGGGATCTGGCAAGCATCTTCTTTTAACCTGAGTTCACCCATCAGGTAAGTTGTGACTTTGCATAATTTAACTAAATCTTTTCACTTTTGTAATGGCTTCAGGAATAGCAGGGTTTGGTATCCAATGCTTACCCTGGTGAGTCATGACAGAATGCAGTTACTAATCTTTCGTTTCCTTGTAGAAATTATGCTTTTAAAAAAGTTTGTGAAAATTTTGAAATGATAATTTTAAAATAGTAACCACTGTGGACTTTTCAAAGGACAAAACAATAAGAACTTTTAAATTATTGTTTTAATGTTGGCATTAAGATCCATTTTATTTTTATGCAAAATTAATCTACAGCAGCACAAATAAGGAGGCCATTTGGCCCAACATGCTTGTACTGGTTCTTTGAAAAAGATTGGTCTGTGGCTTTGCAAGTGTTTCACCTTCAGATATTTACTCAATCATATTATTTCTCTCATCTTACCCATGGTTCATTTCACAATTTACTGTGTCCTCTGATTTCCACCCCTTCTCCATTGCAAACAATTTCTCCTCATTTATTCCATCAAAAATCATTCATTATTTTGAACATTGCCATCAAACCTCATCTTAACCTTTTTCACTATAAAAAAAGCTCTCACTTTGCAAGTCTCTGTAGTTAATTAATGTTTCTCCTGTTTGGTACCATTCCAACAGATATCTTCTGTGCTCAATCTAAGGTCTTGTCATCTTTCTTAAAGTGTTGCTGACCCAAATAGTACATCAAATTCCAACCAGGACATATGAGTCTTTTTCAGATGGAGTATCATCCTTGTTTTGTGCACTTTGTCGCTCTTTGTAAAACTAAGAACTGTCAAGTCTTTTATTTAACAGCCTCTTCCAGAGATCTGACCACATATACTCCAGTTCCTTCTCGTGCTGCACTCTTTAAAATTGTACTCTATGTATCATAATGCCTCTTCTCATCCTACTTGCCAAATGCACCAATTTTCATTCATCTGTATTAAATTTTATCTCTAATGTATTTAACAATTTTACTAATTTGTCGATATCTTCTTCAATACGGTTATGATCTTCCCAAATCATGAAAATATGAAAAAATACAGTGATCCAAATGCTGACCTTTGAGGAATACCTCCATCCAATCTGAAAAACAACTCTTCACCATTACTTGCTCATTTTTGTCCCTTTGCCAATTTCATATCAATAGTGTTACCAAACCTTAATCACAGGCTCTCAACTTTGCCAACAAATCCATGAAGCCACCAACTAAAATCCTCTTTGTCCCTAGTTCATACTATAGGCAGAACCTTTCCCTCCCTGGTGAGGTGTGAGCAATAGTGAGAAAGCTTGGAAAATAAAATAAAAATCAAAGTCTTGATGTTAAAGAAAACATTTGTGATTTTCCCCTCAACTATTAAATGGTGACTTCAGAATCTCTCTATTGAGCAGTGATTCTATGCAATTGCATCTCATTACAGCCACAACTTGACTTATTATTGTGCCACTTCCATTTCTACTCTCCTTTCATGAGAATCTAAATAACATAAATTCCTGACAGATAAATCAAATCAGATAGATCCAACTGTTCCTTCACAACAACATTCCAGCGTGTACCATAGCCTCCATCATTCTCAATCTTCATCCACATAAATCAACATCGGCAAGTCATCAGCCTGATCATTTCACCAAACTTGCTCCTCATCTAATTCACACACTATTTCAGCCCTTCAGGACTTTCTTTGGACCTCAGGGACACCAAGAGCTTGCCTGTTTCTGCCAAGTCAGTGTGCTCATAAGGATTGTTAAGTTTCCCTGAAAGGCTTGAGTAATTGTCTAGGACAACATGACTCCATGAGAGGCAGTATTTTCTGCAGCTTTTCTCAGCAGATCAATACTATATAAAGCAGAATGTACGTGTCAGCTGACCATTCTGTATCTCCCAACGTTGAATGGCAGTGCACTCCCCAAAACGTTGATGCATAGAATGAATATTTCCCTTCAGAGATCGGTGGAATTGTGTATACAGACCAGGGCCGAGCATAATCCCTACACATTGCCTTTTGCATTAGTGCTGATCACATTAAAGTGAAGTGCCTTGGCTTCAGTCATCAGAGTAACAATTACAGAATTTATACAGTGCAGGAGGAGTCCATTCAGCCTATCATCCCTGGTCTGGTTCTATTAACCAATGCCAATATCCTTTTTTTTCCAAATATTTTGGCACACGATTCCTATCCAACTAATCATCCAAAGCCCTCTTGAATCTTTCAATTGAATTTGCTTTCACCCCATTTCCAGGCAGTGCATTCCATACCCTAACTATTTCTGTGTGCAAATTCTTTTTCTTTTATGAGCAGGAACACGTCCCTATCCAGTTTGTCCAGCCCACACATGATTTTGAAAACCTTTATCAAATTCCTCTCTCAGCTGTCTTTTCTCCAAGGAGAACAGTCCCATCTTCTTCAATCTATCTTCATTACTGAAGTTCCTCATTCCTGGGACTGATCTTGAATCTTTTCTGCACTCTCTCCAAAGGATTCACATTTTTCTTATAATGTGCCACCCAGGTTAGCACTCCAACTGAAGTTGAACAAGTGTATAATACAAGTTCAGCATCACCCCCTTCTCTTGTACTCTATGCCCCTATTAGTAAAGCCAAGGACACTATGTGCTTTACTAACTGCTCTCTCCACCTGTCCTGCCACCTGCAATGATCTGCACATATGTACACCAAGGTCCATTTGCTCCTATACCCTTTCTGGAATTGCACCTCTATTTTATTTTGTCTTTCAATATTCCTCTGAAGAATGTGCATTATCTCACACTTCTTTGAATCTTATCTGCCACCTGTCCTCTAACCCCTACTAACTCTAAACAATTTGATTCTGTCCTTGAACCTTCTGAGACATGTTTATCTTCTCCAACACTATGAAGCCCTCCTTAACCAATACCACAACCTCTCCTCTCCTTCCTTTTCTACCATTCCTGAATTACTTATATCCTCCAATATTTTCTGCCAAGCCTTGCTCTTCTTGGAGCCAGGTCTCCATCAGCACCATGTCATAATTCTGCATTGCAATCTGCATATGTAACTCTTGAATCTCATGACACACCATACTCTGTACATTTACATACATGCACATTAGCTCTTTTAGATTTCCTTTCTTTTTCTCCGACTCCAGCTTCACCTATTAATCTATCGTAGTACCAGCTATCTTTAAGTGTTTTAAGAAATTCCCCTCTAATATTCTTTCCTCGTCCCCACACAGTCCCACTCTTCCAGGAATCTAAATCCCTTCCTCTTTGCAGTCACACATTCATCTGCCTTATCCTCCTATTTCAGTTCTCATTCGCATATGGCGCTGGGAGTAATATGAGATTGCTTATTTTCGACCTAGCTCCTTGAATTCTGTTAGCAGAACCACATCTCCCTTCTACCCAAGTCATTGGTATCAATGTGGAGCATAACCTCTGCCTGTTTACACTCCTACAGACAAATATCCTTTTGCCACTCTGTGACATCCTTGAACCTGGCATCAGCGAGGCAACATACCATCCTGGATCATATTGACAGCCATAGAAATGCCTGTCTGTTCCCCTTCATTAATCCCCCATCACTATGGCTCTTCCTATCTTCTTCCTCCCCTCTTGTGTAGTCAAGCTGCTTGTGGGGGCAGATTTGGCTCTGATTGCTCTTCCCTTGAGGAACCAGCACCCTCATCAGCTTCCAAAATGGAAAATGGATTTGTAAACAGCGAGGGCTCCTGTACTACCTGTTTGTTTCTCTTGGACTATCTGCCAATCACCATTCACTTCTTTCCTCCTGTCCCGTCAATCTGCAGTATGACCACATCTCTAAATGTGCTGCCCATGTAACTCTGAGCCTTGCACATGTGCCATGGTGTTTCTAGCTGTTGTGTAAACTCTGAGCTCAAATTTCTGCAGTAATGCAAATACTTCTGCACATGTGGCCATCTAGGACTTCAGAAGGGTCAATGACTTGTCACATATGACAGGTTGCGCATTTTAATTTGGCTGATCTGGGCTGTCATGTTTTAAGCTTACTTAGTCTGAGTTACTTGCTCAATTACTATGCTTGATAATTACTTAGTCTTAAAGTTCTCCACTGGCATTAACTTTTCTCTCCTTCTTTTATCTTACTTTAGCTCACTTATCCTATTATTATTTATTGTTTCTTATCTACTTTATTATGGTGGCTCTGACTTTCACCTATCCCTGGTATTTTCAGTTAATCTCTTCATAATACTCTTCTATAATTTACAGCTACTTAGAGAGAATGGTTGTTCCTTCTGAGCCAATTGACTCATCAACCTCCTGTGATACCACACTGAATTTTTTTTCCCAGTATTAGTGTCGCAGTTTGCCTGAAGTCTGAGGCTTTTGAAGAGTCCGTTGCATGTGAGAAATGAGCAAAGGTTGGCCATTGCAATAATTTTCATCCTTGGATGTCTGAAGTCACATGGGTACAACTTTACCACCTCAGCAGATAATTTGACTATGCAAATCAACATATATTTACAAAAAGGAAAGGTTATTTGTCATAATATTTCACCCAAGCCTCTGTAAGTGTCCTTACTACGTTTCTTCCATTCATTTACCTCTCGCCATGTCTAAGTGCAGTGCTGACTTCCACAGCTCATATTAGAGGGAGCCTGTTCTGTTGTCAGCCTCGTTGCCCTGAAAACTTGGACAATTATCCCCTCATATCTTTGACTCACCAGACGAAGGATTGTCCTCCTCTCTACTATCCCATCCATTACTATCTCTAGGTGTCCATGGAATGGGAAGCAAGCTTTCATTTTGTCAGTGTCATAATAGTGGGGCACCACGTGTGAAGGGTAGATCCTAGCCTGCAATGTCTAACATTGAGTGCCCCTTGCGATATAAACACTAGCAGAGGTGAGTGCTTCCAATACTCCAGCTGTGCAATTCTCCAAGAAACATGCCCAGGAGCCTGTATGCATAATTAATAATGTTAAAAGTGGAAGACTGAAGTGAGGAAAGTTGTACCTAACCATAGTGAAGCACCATGAATCTCACTTAACAAAATATAGACTGAAAAAGGGAAAATCCCACCCTATAAACAAATACTAAAACTGTTTCCTATGTAACACACAATTGTTTTCATTTCAAAGCACACATCAGAGAAATATTGTTTGTGTCACTCACCTGCTTAAACTGATACAAACACTGCATGGCTTAAGAAGATAATAAAATGAGGGTAACAGAAGTTTTAACTTTTTGAAATGTCTTTGTCATCTAGAAATGCAAGTCTGTGAAAATAGAGGCCATCATCTTTTATCTTATATCAACTTTTTATCTTTGACTTATTTCTTTCTTCTTCAAATGTGTGCAGTATGCTTCAATGATAAAGTCATCTGAATGGAAAACCAGTGAACAGGTTGCTCCCTGGATTGGTATCGGCATGAGACTGAAATGCTGAGGCAGAAAGTAAGCAGACAGTATGATTGCCTCTTGGCTTTACTAACTTTTAATGGTTCAAACATTCATTTCAACAATTGGTTAAGAATTGGTCGTACACCAGCTATGACTTTTAAAAAGCATTTTCAGATTGTAATTACAAATGTGCTGAAGGAATTTTCAAGGTAGAAATATTTGATTGTTGAGATTCTGCTGATAATCAGTCTTGCTTTACAAGTAAGGAAGATTCATAGCTCACTAGTGCCTCAGGCAGAAGTGATTTATGATCCTCTTTTGCATCAGTGAACAGGAGCTTAGACATCACTGTCAGCGCTGAGATATTCTCTTTATTCTATAGAAGAGGACAATTGCTGGATGGATAGTTGGCCTCAGCTTGAATCCAAAGTGTCCTGCCACACAATAACTCACACCTATATTAAAGTTGTATTTTCACTCCCGTCCTTATTCTGCTGATTCATTTTAAAGTTTGCTAGCTCCCATATTTCAAGGATGATGCATTTCCTAATTTCTTCAACCAAAATATCGACTGTTGAATAAATTTCATCAGTCATGTGGCCTTGGAACCGTGGCTGGACCAGGGGAAAGTTTCTCAGGGTCAAACATTTCGATGATGCATTTGCTTATTTAAACAAATACTTTGCAAAGCACAGAAGAAATAATAATGGTCAAGCTGTACTTAGGAGATCACTTAGCAACACAATACAAAGTCCAAGTTTTAATACAAAGTGCAAGATTTTAAGCTGTTCCTTAAAATATCCTTATGTATTGAATTTCCTTGTGTATTGAAATTAAGCTGAATGTATGTACCTTGTTCGATTTGAAATATTCGGTATTCTGAGTATTTAAGAAATATTGCCTCTTACTAATTATATGCATGAAACCTCCGAAGTTCTACACCACACAAAGTTAATGCCAATTCAATCTGTTTACAAATGTATAAAGTGACTCTTTTAAACTGTAAATCTTCATGGTGTTAGCTTCAAGAAAAATTAAAATTGATTGTGAGGCACAGCCAAACCAGTACGTTATTGAAATGAGATCTGCTTTGAAGCTATTTAGTTTAATCAATTCTGCAGACCTTCTGAAGTCTATTTCTCTCTTCCTCATTGTCCTCCTCAGTAATATTTCCAAGCCAACAACAGTGATAACATACTTTAGATATAAACTTAGGGACAGATTTTCCAATAGTCCAACAATCGTTATTCCAGCGTAGATGGGGACCCTGCAGAATCCCCATTGTAGCACACTGAAAACCCTCCCAGCAATTTCTCTCAGACTAGAACCCTCCTAAAATGAGAGTATGGTGCTGGAAAAGCATCACAGGTTAGGCAGCATCTGAGGAGCAGGAGAGTTGATGTTTCGTGCATAAGCCCTTTATCGGGAATGAGGCTTGTGGACTGACGGGAGTGGGGGGGGGGGGCGCTGTGACAGGAACGGGAGAGAGGTGGAGTTGGGGGAAAGGTAGCTGGGAGTGCGATAGGTAGATGAAGGTGATGGAGAAGGTGATAGGTCGGAGAGGAGGGTGGAGCGGATAGATGGGAAAGGTGATGGACAGGTCAGGAGTGCGGTGCTGAGTTGGAGATTTAGGAATGGGGTAATGTAGGGGGAGGGGAAATGAGGAAACTGTTGAAATCCACATTGATCCTGTGTGATTACAGGGTCCCAAGGTGGAATCTGAGGCATTTCTGATGAAGAGCTTATGTTTGAAACATCAATTCTCCTGCTCCTTGGATGCTGCCTGACCGGCTGTGCTTTTCCAGCATAACACTCTTCGACTCTAATCTTCAGCATCTGCAGTGCTCACGTTTGCCCTTTCCTCCAATAGTGGCTACTGACTATGTACATAAGGAGCTATATCTAATATCAGAACAAGATGGAACTGTGTGTAGGGACTAAGACATGCCCTCACCTAGCCTCTTCCTATTGTGTAGTATTATGTGTGATAAGGCCGGTTAGTGTTCTGTTACCTGAGTGCAGATTTGAACTTTTTACATTCTTGTACCTGCACAATTTTTATACTTGCTTTATAATATTTTCCTTTCCTATCAATGCAGTGAAGCATGTTGTAGCGCAGTCATCTTGACACTTTTTGCCCAATTAGTTGTTCTTCAGAAATGACATAAAACAACAAGTGTATACAAGTCACTCACCCTTGGGGGAGGAGGCTTACAGCCTCAGTATTATACCATACTGAACTGCCTTCTTACCTTCCAGCCTATATCACTGGATTGTCAGGATTATGTTGGCAAGTTATGTTTCCGTTGCCCTGTTCATTAGCTGAGGTACTTCATTTGTCACCTCCCTTCTCAGAGCAGTCAATCAAGTGGAGATAGTGGCCCAGTTGTATTATTGCTGAACAAGTAATTCAGATACACAGGCATCGTTCTGGGGATTAAGCTTCAAATCCTGTCATAGCAGATGGTGAGATTTGAATTCAGTTTAAATACACTTTGAAGTAAAAGACTAATGAGCATGTTGATTGTTGGGAAAAACAACTAATGCTATTAATGCCTCTTAGGGAAGGAAATCTGCCATCCACATCTGGTCTACATGTGACAACACAGCAATGTGATTGACTCATTGCCTAACATTATTGTGGGGTAACTATTGACCAGACCTGAATTAGATTAGCCACATAACTGTTGTAGCTGTAATAGTAGGTGAGAGGCTAGAAATACTGTGGCGAGTAATGCCCCAAGCCTCTCCGCCATCTACAAGGCATAAGTCAAGAGTGAGCTGAAAATGTGTTGCTGGAAAAGTGCAGCAGGTTAGGCAGCATCCAAGGAACAGGAGAATCGACGTTTCGGGCATAAGCCCTTCTTAAGTAAAGAGTGAGATGGAATATTGCCCATTTGCCTGGATGGGTGCAGCTCTAACAGCACTCAGGAGCTTGACACCATCCAGGACAAAGAAGCCTGCTTGAGTGGCTCCACATCCACAAACATCCATTCCCTTCATCACTGATACACAATAGCAGTAGTTCTGGATGTAGATTTGCTTTGCTGAGCTGGAAGGTGCATTTCCAGATGTTTTGTCACCCTACTAGGTAACATCTTCAGTGGGCCTCAGGCGAAACACTGCTTTTTATTTATATGTTTGGGTTTCTTTGGTTGGTGATGTCATTTCCTGTGGCAATGTCATTTCCTGTGGTGAAGTCAGTTCCTGTTCTTTTTCTCAGGGGGGTGGTAGATGTGGTCCAACTCGATGTGTTTGTTGATAGAGTTCTGATTAGAATGCCTTGCTTCTAGGAATTCTCATGCTTGTCTTTGTTTGGCTTGTCCTAAGATGAATGTGTTGTCCCAGTTGAAGTGCTGTCCTTCCTCATCCATATGTAAGGATACTACTGAGAGGGGGTCATGTCTTTTTGTGGCTAGTTGGTGTTCATGTATCCTGGTGGCTAGTTTTCTGCCTGTTTGTCCAATGTAGTGTTTGTTACAGTCCTTGCACAGTATTTTGTAAATGACAATCAGTTTTGATTGTTGCCTGTATTGGGTCTTTCAAGTTCATTAGCTATTGTTTTAGTGTGTTGGTGTGTTTGTGGGCTACATGATGCCAAGGGGGTCTGAGTAGAGGAGTAGAGAAGAGGATGAAATAATGGTCTCCTTTGATGTAACAGCCTTGTTTACATCAATCAACATTAACCTGGCCAAGGAAAAACACTGAAGAAGGGCTTATGCCCGAAACGTCGATTCTCCTGTTCCCTGGATGCTGCCTGACCTGCCACGCTTTTCCAGCAACACATTTCCAGCTCTGATCTCCAGCATCTGCAGACCTCACTTTCTCCTCAAGGAAAAACACTGACTACACTATTAGAAGACCCAAAGACACATACACCAAACACCACTAACTTCATCAACAAGGACAGTATCATCAAGCTAGTGGACCTATGCCTTACCAAACACTTCACCTTCAACTACAAAACCTACAGACAAACTAACGGAACACCTATGGGATCTCCAATATCAGACTACTCAGACCCTTGGCATCATGGTAGCCCACAAACCCACCAACATGCTAAAATAACAGCTAATGAACTTGAAAGATCCTATACAGACAACAAGAAAAACTAATATCATTTACAAAATATTGTGCAAGGACTGTAACAAACACTACATTGGACAAACAGGCAGAAAGCTAGCCACCAGGATACATGAACACCAACTAGCCACAAAAAGACATGACCCTCTCTCACTAGTATCCTTACATACGGATGAAGAAGGACACGACTTCGACTGGGACAACACATCCATCCTAGGACAAGCCAAACAAAGACACGCATGAGAATTCCGAGAAGTAGTTAGACCCCATCTCCACCCCCTAAGAAAAAGAACAGGAAGTGACTTCATCACGGGAAATAACATCACCACAGGAAATGACATCACCAACCCAAAGAAACCCAAATATATAAATAGAAAGCAGGAATTATCAGCAGTGCTTCGTCTGAGGCATACTGAAGATGTTACCTAATAGGGTGACGAAATTTCTGGACATGCACCTTCCAGCTCAGCGAGCAAACCTACATCCAGAACATCAACCTGAGCTGCAAATCGTCTCAAAACTCACTAAGTAGCATTGGTGTATACTATATACAAGATACACTGCAGAAATTCACCAAATCTCCTCAAGATAGCACTTTCTAAACCCACCACCACATATCCAAATAATCATGGGCACCAGATACATGGAAATACCCAGCACCTGAAATTTCCCCTACAAGCCACTAACCAATCTGACATGGAGAAATGTCACTGTTCCTTCAGTGTCACTGGGTCAAAAACCTGCAATTCTCCTACACATTAAACACTTGTGATTGTCTCTCTCAGACACACACAGATTAACTCTTTGACTTTTGTCACTGAGTTCTGAAAAAAAAAATGCTCGGGCATTTTTCTGATTACTTTGACTTTTTGATACTGCTAGTCTGGTAGAAATTTTTTTCCTTTTCAATTGAGCTTGCCTCTGTCCTCTGGCCTGTCAATCTCCCTAGGTCATAAATCTTGATGTCTTTCTTGTTCTCTTTTGAATGTTGTTCAATCTAGAAATTGCAACTAAAGCACTTGATATGAACTGAGTCCCAAAAGCTACATTGCTTCGGTCTTTCCCAATTTTATCATGACAAAAGCGGGTTTTAAAATAAATAAAACTTCTTGTTGTATGTGGGTCTTAATATTTGATGGTGTGTGCTATAAATGCAGCTAAATCTGGTCCACTCCTCACCTTGTGGTAGATTTGTTGACATTATCCTCTTTCAGTGTAAGGATCTACAGGGCCTGTATGGTCTAGTGTGGTAGCGGAAAACAACTTACTATTCAAACTAGAAGAGGGTCTTGAGTTGAACAAGAGGTAGCATATTAGATATCAGCAACAAGTTACAGATTACATTGATGCTATAAATACTATTACAGAGGCTGTAGTGCTGAACCGAAATAGTTCAGTTAGGAGAGTGCTAGACTAACAATCTGGGGTTTGGCAGTAAGTGTAATGACAATAAGGATGACTACTTATTAGGTCTTACTACTTTGAGATCCTAAACCTTTTTACTCACCCTTTTAATAACTTAGTAGCTCTTTCATTGACAGAGATGATCATGTCTTTGAAGCCCAGATTGTTTTTTTTTTAATGCATCCTTTTGGACTTTTGGAATGCACCTGATATGAACACTCTAACCTGAAAGAAAGGGATGAAATAGAAAACTCTCAGAGACAATTTTGTGAAATTAGAACAGCTAGATATCAAGCAGAAAAATCCACGTAAAACTGGATACAAAAACGAAAACTCTTGTTTATCATTGATCCCTAAGTGCCTTAAGCAGATGACGTTGAGCAAAGTTCTTGAACTGCTACAGCAATCCATATGTTTTTGAGAGACCAAAAGAGCTGTTATTAAAGAATTTTGACCCAGTGAGAGAGAAGGAATGGTGATATCATTGTAAATTAGGATAGTGTGTGACTTGGAGAGAGGAACTTGCAAGTGGTGGCATTGATGTCCATGAGTATTAAATTAATAAACATGGTTTAAACTGATTTAATCCAAGAATAGCAATGAGATCACTTTGATACTAATTTCTGTTCTTTTAACAGGGTCACAGGTCATATCTTTCTCACTTGCCTGTATAACAGAACCTTTAATTTCAAAAATAAACACTTATCACAGAATCACAGAACTGCTACAGCACAGAAAGAACCCATTCAGGCCCTTATGTCTGCTCTAGGTCTTCAAATGAGTATCATTACCCACTGCCTGCTTTCCCCCCATATCCTTGGATATTAATTCTTTCCAAATAACTGTCTAATACCTTCTTGAATGCTCCCAACTGAACGTGTCTTCACCATAGCAGTGCAGTTCTAACCCTAAGTTCTCATGCTTTTTTTAAACATCATATTTGCTCCTTTTGCAAATTACTTGAAACCTATGCCTGCTCTTGTTATTCCTTTTATGAGTGGTTTCCTATTCACAGAGTTAACATTTCAGGTTCAGTGACTCCTTCAAAACCCACTCCCTCTCCAGAGATGCTGCCACAATTGCTGAGTTTTTCCAGCAATTTCTGTATTTGTTTCTGATTTCAAGTATCTGCAGTTCTTTATTTTTCTACCTATCCAATCGTTCCACCCCACTCATGGGTTTGTTCACCTCTCTCAAATCTCCTCTAAGCCACCTTCTTCTCTCTGAAAAGAACATCTTCAGTCTATCCTCATTAACTGAAGTTTCTAATCCCTGGAAACACTAAATTGCTTCTGCTTCCAATACATTCATTTCCTTCCAATAATGTAGGTGCAAATGCCTACACAATATCCTTGTTGAGGTATAACAAGTGTCTTGTACAAATTCAATACCAGCCATTTCTCTTCTACTCTATGCCCCTATTAATAAAGCTGAGGGCATTGGATGATTTATTAACAGCTCTCTCCATCGACCAAGTCACGTTCAATTATCTATGTACATATAATCACCAGATTCCTCTGCTCCTGAACATCATTAGATTTGTATTCCTAATTTACTCCTTTTTTCAATATTCTTCCTACCAAAATGCATCACCTCACTCTTCTCTGCACTCAACTTCCACTGCCACACAATTGTCCACTCCACCAACTCTCCCATTCCACCAATGTCCTTTTTTGGCCCTGCCTCTGTCCTCCCCATAGTTTTTAATTCTTCCAAATTTCCTGTCATCTACAAGCTTTGAAACTGTCTCCTGAGCACCAAGAACCAGATCATTAATATATATTAGGAAGAGCATGGATCCCAATTCTGACTCTTGGGGAACTCCATTACAAGTCTTCCTCCAGCCTGAAAAATATTCATTGACCATTGCTCTCTGTTACCTATCATTCAGCCAACTTCGTAGCTCCATTGCTCCTGTCCCTTTTAAACCATGACTTATAACTTTCCACAAATCTATCACATGGCAATATATCAAACACCTTCTGGAAATCCATGCGTACGATATCAATGACATTACTTTCATTGAATCTTTAGTTTATCTCTTCAAAACTCCAGCAAGTCAGTCATGCATGATTTTCTCTTTAGAAATCCATTTTGACTCTTCCTAAGTAACCCATCTTTTTCCATGTGACTACTTCTATCCTGTATAACTGCCACTGGAACCCTCCTCACCACTGAAGTTAAACAGACTGTCTATAACTGCTGGGATTATCCTTACAACCTTTCTTTATCATGGCTGTATGCTTGCAATTCTTCAGGACCATTGAAATTTCAAATCTCTCACTTCCTTCAGCATCCTTGTATTCATCTTATCCAGTCCAGGTGCCTTGAATTTTATTTTTATTTTTATTTTATTGTCACATGTATTTTGCAGAAAAAATACAATAAAATACAGTGGAAAACTTTCACTTGTTGGCATGATATCACACCATTTTGAATAATGTCAACTTTAAGTATGAACAGTCTAGTCAACAGTGATTCTTCCTTTCTCATAATGACCTGTCTCGTTTCTCCCTTTTTGATAAAGATAAATATAAAGTAATGATTTAACACCATTGCCATGCCCCTGTCTCTATTTTGTCCCTTTTTTGATCTCTAATTGTCTCTGCTCCTCCTTTAACCATTTACTCTTTATGAGCCTATCGAAGACTTTGGGACACTCCTTTATGTTGGCTGCCAGTCTTTTCTCATAACGTTTCTTCTCTCCTCTGTTTTTTTTTCGCCTCCCCTCTGAGCTTAAGCCTTATATTTATTAATATTCTATTGATAGAAAGCTGTGAAGCTAAAGCAGACCAGCTAGTACATTTTAATCTTCTACTTAGAACAGAGATTGATAAAACACATCATTCTTATACATAAGTTAAGGTAAATCACTTCGATTTTTACACCTTTTCTATATAGTCAGCATTTTGTTTTGGCTTGGAAATATGGATATTGATCAAAATACAAGCTTGCTTCATCCAGTTAATTATCACGCAGAATGTGAAGAGTCCTATGTTTGCTTCACTTCATTTGTTTCATCTAAGTAGATTGACTTTCAATGAAATTGATTCAACTTTAAAATCAGATGTACAGACTTTAATTGAGATCAGCAGGGAATTTAGAATAAGCCTGAAAGAACTCCAATTGTGTAAACAGTGCTAATAGGATATGCAGACACAAAGTACTGAATGTTGACAAATCATCAGGGAGTCCTACCCCAGCCCATGAAGCATGTCAAATAGTTGAAAGTGAGAATTATTAAAACACCAAGAAATGACTGCATGTTCCTTTGCCTGCCGATCTCATGAAGAAAGACAACTTGGGATTGGCAATTCAACGTTGAACTGAGAGATTATGAGATGAAAATGGGGAATCACAGAATCAAAGGATGCAATTATTATCTGATTGGTAGTGTCCCAATGCCTACTGGGTCCTTTGGTGCAGGACCAACTGAAATTTGAAGTAAAAGAGGCTCCTTCCGGTTCATAAATCCACCAGCAAATCCATGGAAGTAGCTGAAAATGAGCATGTCTTTCTCAATACCAAAGTGCTGGTTTCAATGGAAACATACACTTCACACATTATTATTCCCGCCCTCAAAAAATATAGCTCAGGGTCTGAGAAGCAGTAGATGTTGCCACATTGCCTACCCTCCTAAAAAGCAGACTAGAAACATATGGACTAAGAACAAGAGTAAATCACTTAGCCATTCAAATTGGTTCCTCCCTTCAGTAAAATCATGGTTTTAACTTCAACTTTATATTCTTGCATGTACCTGATAATCTGTTGTCCCCTTGATTAATGATGGATCTGCCTTAAAAATATTTAAAGATTCCACATCCACAGACTTTGATCATAGAGTAATACAGCACGGAACCAGACCCTTCAGTCCAACTTGTCCATGTCAACCAGGTTTCTTAAACTGAAGTAGTCCCATTTGTCTGCATTTGGCCATATCCCTCTAAACCTTTCATCTTCATGTACCTGTCCAAGTGTCTTTTAAATGTTGTAATTGTAAGGAAATTCCAAAGGCACTCAATCCTGTGAGAGAAAATATTTTCCATGTCTGCCTTAAATAGGTGTCTCCTTATTTTAAACTATAAATCCTAGTTCTAGACTCTCTCACAAGAGGAGACATCCAATGCACATCCATCTGGTCAAGTACCTTCAGGGTTTTATGTTTCAATTAAGTCACCCCTGACTTCCAAACTCCAGTGGATACAAGTCTAGCCATTGTATTTTCTTTGACCATTGTATTGACATACATGAGACAGGCACTTGTTAGTTCCTATTTAATAGCTTATAGTTTTGTGCTTTGACAGATGAAAAGTTGAATGGCTTAAGACAAGGATCTTTTTCAGTTTGGCATTCTCCTACCAAAAAGAGCTAAGAATTGTTTGTCTTTTGTATTGGCAGAAAAAGTGGAGAAGGTGACTTTAATATTTTCAGTTTATTGAATGTTTCCTTAATGAATAGTCAGAAAAGTAGCTTAGTCATTTCTGCATATCAACAAATATAGTCAGGTGAATTATCCCTGTGAATTTGGAGAGAGGCTGACTATTGGGAGTTGGAAGGTGAAGGTAAGAGAGACATTGTCCCTGTAATTTAAGTGAATTGAAGGGGGAAACTGTAACTAGAAACTGGGGAAGAAAACGTTGGTGAAGAGAAGATGAAATTCCATGAAATAAAAACTGATAAGGTCATTCTTTTTGGACAAATAGTAGCAGATATACCTATATTCCACTCACAGTTATTTTTAGATGAAGAAATGTATCGATTGTGCAGTAATAAGCTGGTTCATTATTTTTAAAGGATAGGAAAGCATACAAAAGTAAGTTTGGAAGAGCTAGTATTTGGAAGGATGTGCAGTTGAAAGAACCATGAAAGAACCTCCCAAGTAGCTGTAACAAGTAGAAAACCACAAGGAATTCTAGCTATTCACAATCTATATCAATGACTTGGAGCAGAAAACTGATGTATTTTTCCCAAGCTTGCTGATGATGCAAAGCTAGTTGGGAGTGAGAATTGTGAGAAAGTTGCAAAGAAACTTTGAGGAGATTTAGACAAGCTAAGTAAATTGGCAAGGACAGGACAAATGGTGTATAATGTGGAAAAAGGTGAAATGATCCATTTTGGTATGAAACCAAAAATGCGGAGTACTTTTTTAAATGTTAAGAGATTGAGAAATGTTAATATCCAAAAGGACCTGGGTCCGCTTGTTTGTAAGTCTAAAAGCTCACATGCAGGTGCAGCAAGCAATTGTGAAGACAAACAGCATCTTACTGAAAGATTTGAATACTGGAGTAAAGCTATCTTGTTTCCATTGTAAAAGGTCTTGGTCAGACTGTAACTGGGGTATTGTGAACAGCTTTGCTTTCTTTATTTTCCACAAGAAAGAATATACTTGCCATGGAGGGAGTGCAACAAAGGTTCACCAGGCTGATTTCTGGTAAGTCCTACAAAGACAGTTTGAGGAGTCTGAGCTATATTACAGAAGAATGAGAGGTGGTCTCATTGGAATTAACACAATTTTAAGGGTTCCACATGGGAGATGCAGGAAGGACATTTCCCCCAACTGGATGTTGAGAGCTAGTAGATGAGTGGACAGAGTCTTATAATAAGAAGTTGGTCAGTTATTATTGAGATGAGGAAGAATTACAAGGCAAAGCTTTGATATTCTCAAATCCAAAGGACAGTGGATTTTGTCATTCAAGTCAGAAATCATTGGATTGCTAGATATTAAAGATATCAAGATAAATGGGGATAGTGCAGGAAAATAACATTGAAGTAGGAAATAAGCTATAATTTAGTTGGATGGTGGAATTAAGGGGCCAAATACCTACTCCTGTTTCTATTTTCTATTGCCTTGTGCTCCTATGTCAAATGTTTCCAATATTTGTATTGGAGATGTGGATTAGAAATCCAAAACTTTGTACAAACTTCACAGAAATGCCCAAATGCATTTAATAAGATCTTTGGGATCACCTTCTTTTAAAAGTTAAACAAAACCAGCTGTAGAAAAATGACTAGCTCAGGGACAGTAATTGGTCCAAAAATCTTCTTGGTAATTTTCAATAAATTGACACCTATTTAAAAACTTATTAACTCTTTCAACTTATCTCATGCTTTCCATTTTCCACCTCAGCTTGCCACCACTCGTGATTCACTGCTCCCTTCTCCCATCGTCCAAGTCACCACTTTCCTCCTGCTCGCTGCTACACTCCGATCATTGTGATCAAAGGTTTGGGAGAGAGGTAGTGACAGGGAGGACACGAGCAAGGGGGCAAGAGAGGTGCAATTGGGAAGATCAGGCAGGAAAACAGTGACTGTGAGGTAAGTTGCAATTGGGAAGATTAGGGAGCAGAGATGGAAATGTGTTGCTGGAAAAGCGCAGCAGGTCAGGCAGCATCTAGGGAACAGGAGAATCGACGTTTCGGGCATTAGCCCTTCTTCAGGGTATTCTTTCAGCCCTTCTTTCGGGCATTAGCCCTCCTCAAAGATTAGGGAGCAGAAGAGCCAGTGAGTGGGAAGGTCAGAGAGAGGGGAAGCAGTGAGTGAAAGGGTCGTAGAGGGAAGTGATGAGTGTAAAGACACCAAAAATCTGTCTTCTCCTTAATGTACGGATGTTGGAGCTCACACTTGACTTTCAACAGATGGTGACCTGTGCCTGTGTATCCAAATTACACGGGCCTGTTACCAGGCAGAGTTCTGTCCAACATCAATATGGATTTTTATATTTCACAAATGTGATCCATCAGCACCTAAAATATTAATCTGTTTGCACTAGAGATACTATTAATTGTGTTGTATGTTTCCAGCTTATGTTTTTATTTCATGCATTCTTTCACTTAACTTGTAACCAAGTTTGTTAACACAAAGGGAATTGTGGAGTAACAACTGCCATTGCTGTTATATGTTTTGCATAGAAAATGTTCAACTGTGCTTTAGAGGGCAAGAAAGAATTTTCCAAGGCATGGGGCAAAAAATAGCAAAAATGAACAAACATCTGTTGAAGAGAGCGTTTTTGAAAAGTGTGGAGAGCAGTGAAGAGGCAGAAAGTGTTGAGAAGGAAGTTCAGATAATTTCGTTAACTAGGACCTGATTCTGCAGGCAATCATGCAAATTTGTCAGCCTCGACATGAAAATAATATTTGCAATGCTGTTGGCTGAAGCTCAATTGTAAGACTCTAGCTGCCTAAATTCATTAAAATTGCCATACAGAGTCTTCCCATGTTAAAAATCACACAACATCAGGTTATAATCCAGCAGGTTTAATTGGCAGCACTAGCTTTCGGAGTGCTGCTCCTTCATCAAGTGGTTGCCATGTTCCCATGTTGTCATACTTAACATGTAAGACTGGTTTATCGTTATGTTTCCTATATCTTAACACAAAATGACACCAAACAGCAACACTGTTATGTAGCATGAAGCTCAGTTTTCTTCTTCTCTTGGCTGAACGAATTCCGTTAGTGGGAACGATCAAGATATGGCTTGAATTGAAAGCAATCTAAAGTAATTATGTTGTTGTTAATGTTGAGAAAAGCCACGGCAAAATAACTTTGTTGAAGAAAAAGAACATATTGTGCAGATTGTAAACTTCTTGCTTTATGACCAGAAGGTCATGAGTTTGTTAGCTATATTTCCTCATTCCTGAAGAAGGGCTCATGCCCGAAACGTCGATTCTCCTGCTCTTTGGATGCTGCCTGATCTGCTGCGCTTTTCCAGCAACACATTTTCAGCTATATTGAAAACCCAGTCACTGGTTCAAGGGGTTTGTCAGTTCTTCTCAGCCAAGCTGTTTGTTTGAATTCCATAAAGAAACAGGCTCAGACAAAAAAACCCCTCTGCTTGCCACATATTGGTTGGACATTATCTCTGTCTCCCAGGTGTGGATTTGTTCAGACAGTTCTGAATGTGTGGAGAGCCTTGCTCTCCCAGTTCTCCAGAACATTTTAGGACTAAAGATCATGCAGAATTACATTCACAAAATTCATGGAGAAGCTGCTGAAATCTTAAATGATTCCTGGAGTAAATGACCAACTTTCTTTCTGAAGGTTTTGTTGCTTCAGCTTGATAACTGTGGGAAGATCCAAAATGTCATAACCAACTCTTCTCATACATCACATACATGATGCTTTGCAATTCCGATAATATCAAAGTAAACTGTGACATGGGCAGTATCTGACTATGACATTTGGAAGGTTCCAGTTCCATGCTTAAACGTAAACTTTGATTTTGTTGTACAGTTATGTAGAACAATGTACAGTTTACATTAAAAATGTTAATTCATATTAATTCATACTTAAATTAATTCGACTTGAAAGCTTTTACTTTTGCTTATAAAAGTGGTGTAACTATTCTGAGTTTTCTCCATTGTAAGTTAAGTAAAACAGCAGTCTCCAAATTTTATAAGTTACAAACTTCCGCTTCTTCCTTCAGTCTCTGACATTTTACTTGATGGATCACCCTTCACCATCTCTTCCTGTCACCCGTTCCGCTTCCAAATCCATTGTGTGGGATTCTGCTGTCAATTCCACCATGTTTAAATCTCTCACCAATGCATTGTTTTAGCTGGGTTTTGGCTTTTCCTTTCTGTCTTTTTTCCGAGCAGTCCTATTTTCACTGGCCACCTCACAAGACTTCCTCGCGGTCTCTCTGAAACAAATGACCACGCAATCTCTATGCCTTCTCAACTATTTTCTTCAGTACTCCCACAACTTTCACTGACCTCCTGATGTGCTGGTTCCTGATTTTATTTTGTCTTGTTACTCATCGTGGCCATCTCAGTATCTGCATCTCATTATACTATCCTTAAGTATATTGGATGCAGATAATGGGGTGGCACAGTAGTTCAGTGGTTAGCACTGCTTCCTCACAGCAGCAGGATCCCAGGTTCAATTCCAGCCTCGGGTGACTGTGTGGAGTTTGCACATTCTCCCCGTGTCTGTGTGGGTTTCCTCCCACAGTCCAAAGATGTGCAGGTCAGGTGAATTGGCCATGCTAAATTGCCCATAGTGTTAGGTGCATCATTCAGAGGGAAATAGGCCTGGGTGGGTTACTCTTCAGAGGGTTGGTGTGGACTGATTGGGCCTGTGTCTACACTGTAGGTAATCTAATTGTTCCTCTCATTTTGGTGTTGCAAATGGTTCAATACTATATGATGAGGCTGAACTCAATTATCTTGTAGATTATACTTTGCAATTTCAGTGACACTTTTCGATCTTTAACGTTCCTGTATTGCTTCCAATTACTCCTGTTGGAGCTAATCTCTGACATAATTTTCATTTCCATACTTCCATCCTCAGCCAGCATTGATCCTTTCTCCAAGTCTTTACCTTAATTAGAGAGATTGAGAAGAATAGTGGAAATTCTCCATTGTAAAGGAAAGTTAACAGAAAGGAAAAGAAGATCCATTTGAGTTCTCTGACGTTGTGGACAAATGTAATTTGGAAGTAAAGAATTAGGCCTACTTTAAATTTAGATTGCTTTTGTATATGTGAGAGAATTACATGTGTAAAACAGAACTTTCCTTATTTCATAGGAATATATAAATAAAGATTCCCTCATTATATTTATGATCAAATTAATTTTCTTCCCTTACCCACACTCCTACTCGCATGAAGTTCCATAATCTTTCATTTCATTTGACATATAGTTGTTATTATTTTCTTTCTTATTGCATAAAATGAGAATTTTAAACATTAATGGAGCCTGGACTTTGTGCTTTCACTTTCTGTCATGATGTAAGGTCTTTGAAATGAACAGCATTTTTCATATAACCATTTACAGAGGATGGTAATAGAAGATATCTTAGTTGGGACTATATATAGCCAAGCTCCGATTCCATGTGATCTAATGTCACTAATGTCACACAGCGCTTGCACCAGATTCCTTCTCAAATTCAACTTCAGTGGAATGTAAAAATTATCAAGGTAACAACCTCACTGGCACCTGACTGACTGGTGTCTACGTGCTGGATCTAAGGCATGTGTCAATTACAGAATTAAGACTCTGCATCCATATTACGGTCAATTGCATTTTTAAAATTTATTTGTGGGACCTGGGTATCGCTGGTTGGCCAGCATTGATAACCCATCCCTATTTGCCTTTGAGAAGATAGTGGTGAGCTGCAGTCCCACTTACTGTGGGTTGACCCACAATGCTGGGAGGGAGGGAATTCCAGGATTTTGACCCAAGGATTGTGAAGAAACAATGATATATTTCCAAATCAGGGTGGTGAGCGGCTTGAAAGGGAACTTGCAGGTGGTGGTGTTCCCAAGTACCTGCTGCCCTTTTCCTTCTAGATGGAAGTGATAATGGGTTTGGTATGTACTGTCTAAGGATCTTTGGTGAATTTCAGCTTGCGTGTTGTAAATAGTACACACTGCTGCTATTGACCATTGGTGGTGGAGGGATGGAATGTTTGTAGATGTGGTGCAAATCAAGCGGATTGCTTTGTCCTGGATGGTGTCAAGCTTCTTGAGAGTTGTTGGAGCTGCACCCATCCAGGCAAGTAGGGAGTATTCCATCACACTCCTGACTTGTGCCTTGTAGATGGTGGATAGATTTTGGGGTGTCAGGAGGTGAGTTACTCATCGCAGTATCCCTAGTCTCTGACCTGCTCTTGTAAACACTGTGTTTATGTGGTAAGTCTAGCTGAGTTTCTGGTCAATGGTAGTCCCAATGATGTTGACAATGGAGCATTCAGTGATGGTAAAACCATTGAATATCAAGGGGCGGTGGGTTAGAGTGTATCCTGTTGGTGATGGTCATTGTCTGGCACTTGTGTGGTGCGAATGTTACTTACCACTTGTCAACCCATTCCTGGTTATTGTCCAGGTCTTGTTGCATTTGAGCATGGACTACTTTAGTATCTGAGGAGTTGCGAATGGTGCTGAACACTGTGCAATCATTGGCAAACATCTCTATTTCTTACTTTATGACAGAAGGAAGGTTGTTGATGAAGCAGCTGAAGATTGTTGGACCTAGGACACTATCCTGAGGGACTCCTGCAGGGATGTCCTGGAGCTGAGATGACTGACCCCCCACAACCACAACCACCTTCCTTTGTGCCAGGTATGAGTCTAACCAGCAGAGAGTTTGCCCCCTGATAGCCATTGATTCCAATTTTGCCAGGGCTCCTTGATGCCATACTAGGTCAAATGTGGCCTTGGTGTCAAGGACTGTCACTTTTACCTCACCTCTGAAATTCAGCTCTTTTGTCCATGTTTGAACCAAGACTGTAATGAGATCAGGAGCAGAGTGACCCTGGCGAAACCCAAACTGGGCATGACTGAGCAGGTTGTTGCTGAGCAAGTGCTGCTTGATAACACTGTTGATGACCCCTTCCATCACTTTACTGATGACGGGTAGTAGACTGATTGGGTGGTAATTTGACGGGTTGGACTTATCCTGCTTTTTGTGTACAGGACATACCTGGGCAATTTTCCACATTGTCAGGTAGATGCCAGTGTTGTAACTGTACTGGAAGAGCTTGGCGAGGGGAGCGGCAAGTTCTGGAGCAGCCATCTTCAGTACTATTGTTGGAATGTTTTCAGGACCCAAAGCCTTTTCAGTATCCAGTGCCTCCAGTCATTTCTTGGTATCACGTGGAGTGAATCAAATTGGTTAGAGACTGATATCTGTGATGCTGGGGACCACTGTAGAGCCCAAGATGGATTATCCACTCGGCAGTTCTGACTGAAGATTGTTGCGAATGCATCAGCCTTATTTTTTGCACTGATGTGCTGGGCTTCTCCATCATTGAGGATGGGGATATTTATGGAGCCGCCTCCTCCGGTGAGTTGTTTAATTGTCTGCCAACATTAACGACTGGGTATGGAAGGACTGCAGAGCTTAGATCTAATGTGTTGATTGTAGGATCGCTTATCTCTATTACTTGCTGCTTATGCCATATGGCACACAGTAGTCCTGTTTGGTAGTTTCATCATTTTTAGTTATGGCTGGCTGCTCCTGGCATGCCCTCCTGCACTCCCCACTGAACCAGAGTTGATCCCCTGGCGTGATGCTAATGGTTGAGAGGGAGGTATACCAGGCATTGAGGTTGCAGACTGTGCTGGAGTATAGTTCTGCTGCTATAGTTCTGATATATTTACATATTGCCTTTTATGTAGTATGAGATCTCACTGTCCTACCACTTCTCACAAAATGCATACTCACCTGTTATTGCATTCACTGCAAGTTACTGAAATATTGCTTTAAAGTATCTGTAGCCCTTCGTGGTCTGTAAATTGAACACGTCTGCTGCCAAAAGAATATACACATGAATGTACTCATTCAAAGGTCTTTTAATCTGCCACTAAAAGTTTACAAACTGATGCCTGAATTTTATTCAAAGTTAAAAGGGAATGCTGTTTCACCCTGGACCTACTATTGCATGAGCACAAGAAGATATATGGGACCCTTGCATCACCTTTAACATTGCTTGGCTAATTACTTGGTTTTGCTTGTCATAATATTTCTTTTGTTAATTTTATAGCACTTTGTTAAACTTCTTATGCCCATGTTGATTGTCCAGTGTACCAATTACAATTTAAGTATTTGTGCCTCATGTTAATATGACACACAGATGACATAACATGTTTGTAATCAATGTGATACATAACCACCCACAATACCTGTCAACACAAAATTTATCAAAGGTCAAAATAAAACAAATAATGCAGATGCTGCAGATCTGAAAGAAAGAAAAACAGAAGTTGCTGGAGAAACTCAGCAGGTCTGAAATCATCTGTGAATAGAAAAGAGTACAAATGTTTTGAATTCTTCTGTTGTGAGGTAAGAGTTACAGGATTCAACATTGTGTTTTCTTCACAGATGCTGCCAGACCTGAGTTTCTCCATGATATGGAGGTGCCGGTGTGGACTGAGGTGGGCAAAGTTAAAAATCACATGACACCAGGTCATAGTCCAACAGATTCCAAATAAATCTGTTAAAATATACTTTGTGATAGTCTCAAAATAAGAGGTATTGAATTTTGTTAAAACAAACAAGGGCAGGACTTATAACATTTATGGTAGGGTCCTAGGTAGTATTGTAGAACAGAAAGACCTTGGGGTTCAGGTACATAATTCTTTGAAATTTGCATCACAGGTAGACAGGATGGTTAAGAAGGCATTTAGCACGCTTGCCTTCATTGCTCAGACTTTTGATTATCGGAGTTGGGACATCATGTGGAGGTTGTACAGGATGGTGGTGGGGCCTCTTCTGAAGTACAGTGTACAGTTCTGGTTATCCGATTATAAGAAGGATATCATTAAAGTGGAGAGGGTTCAGAAAAGATTGACCAGAATGTTGCCAGGAATGGAGGGTCTGAGTTATAAAAGAAGGCTGGATAGGCTAGGACTTTTTTCACTGGAGCATGGGAAGTTGAGAGGATTATAGAGGCTTATAAAATCATGATGGGGGGGATCTAAGATGGCGGCAATCTGAGAAGATCACACTGCAGAGCTTCGCATCGCAGCAGGAGCAGGACGGTCATTTAACCCACCCAACCCAGGTCATCAGGATTTTTGGGGGCGTTTGGAAAGATTGTGGAGCCCCAAGAAATTGACTTACCTGTATTTTCAGCTGTCCAGAAATGCCTAGAAAGGGAGGAGGAGCATCTGAGGCCGGGCCTGCAGCTCAGCCTGCAGCAGCCTCGGAGCCGATTACTCTCCAGGACCTGGTGAACCAGCTCTCGAAATCTCTCGAGATGTTGGGGAAACAGATTGAAGAGAAGCTGGCTCCAGTCTCTCTCATGGTGCAGAAGCATGAGCAGCAGCTGGGAGACCTGGAGAAGAGGACGGATGAGGTGGAGCACAGGATCACAGTGGTGGAAGCTGATGCCAGTTCATTCAATGAAGAGATCCAAGCCCTGAAGACGCAGGTTTGTAATTTGCGTGACCAAGTGGATGATCTTTAAAACAGGGGCAGGAGAAAAAACATTCGGATCATCGGAGTGCCTGAGGGTAAGGAAGGTGAGCGGCCTACGGAATTTGTTGAAGATTGCCTTCCGAAATTCATTGACTTGGAGACTGGCATGAGAGGATTGAAGATAGAGACGGGTCACTGGGTCGCAGCACAGAGGTCGGATCTGGGTCAACGCCCTCGTCCTTTCCTGGTGCGGTTCCATCATTACCGGGATAAGGAGAGAGTCATGGAGACTTCCAGACTCCAGGGGAAGGATCCAAAGGCCCTAATTTACGAGGGGTCTAAGATCATGTTTTTTCAGGACTTTTCAGTGGCGGTGATCCAGAAATGAAAATCGTATGATGGTGTCAAGAGAAGATTGAAGGAGTTTGGGATTCAGTACTCCCTGAGATATCTGGCAGTGCTTCGGATCACCTTAGATGGATCCATGTATCTCTTTGACACATCGGAGAAGGCAAGAGACTTTGTGGACAAACTAACCTAATTTAAACAATTGTAGTATGTATAAATATTTTTGCTTGGGTATGCGTTTATCATTCTGAAAAAGAAATGGAGGAAATCCGGTTGGAGCTTTGTTTTCCCCCTTTTTTTTTTCCTCTATTGATAATAATTTGTCTGGCGGTGGTTAAGATGTACATTTTAAATTTCTAAGTTAGGACATTCCAAAGGATGGGGGGTATTTATTCCCCCCCTTTTTTATGAAAGAATTTTTTTTATTCATATTGATATTCTATGGGGTATTTATTCTTTTTAGCTTGTGCCTGCGATGCGGCTCTAGCTGGGAGAAGTGAAGGTGGTTGAGATGGTTAGATGCTTATTTATGGGCAGTTCGGGATGGGTAGTTGCCCCCTCCGGGCAGGGGGTGAGTTCTCCGACTCAGCGCTATTGGCGCTTTATATGTTGGTTTGTTTTCTGGTTTTTGTTGTTTTTTATTTTTAATAATTTTGTATGTTTGTTAAATGTAGTGGTTTTAGTTTATGTAGTTTCTATATTTGGTGTACAATGCGACACTAAGGCTCAGCAATTCGCAGTTCGGTTCCTCCTCTCTGGCATTTAAATGTAATTACAGAAGATTATGGCTAATGATTTGATTAAATGGTGTACCTGGAATATCAAGGGAAGTCACTCACCAATTAAGAGGAAGAAGGTGCTCTTGAGTCTTAGAAAGGAGAAAGTGGATATTGCTTTGTTACAGGAGACACATTTGGATGACAAGGAGCATCTGAAATTACAGCAGAATGGCTTTGAATGGCTTTCATAATTTAATACCAGAAGTTGGGGAGTGGCTATATTGGTAAGGAAAAATCTCTCATTTAAATTGTTGTAATGTGTTAAAGACACATACGGGAGGTTTGTAATTCTTAAAGCCTTGATAAATGGGGAAGAATATGGCATTTTAAATGTTTATTGTCCCCCAGCTCATCCTCTTAAATTCTTGGTAGATGCTTTTTCTAAACTGATAAGTCCCAAGTCTTGGCACATCATTATAGGGGGAGATTTTAACTGCCTCGTGGACTCCACAGTAGACAGGTTGCCTAAAGGTCCCTCGATACCCTCTGCACAAACTAAACAGTTATTGGGTTTGTGTGGGGAATTAGGATTGGTGGACGTCTGGAGGTGTCTCCACCCTACAGGTAGGGATTTCACGTTTTTCTCGAATCTGCACAGATGTCACACGAGGATTGATTTTTTTTCTGACGACTGCGGTAACCCTGGATCTGGTGGCATCCTATACGATTGGTAATATTGCCATCTCTGATCATGCTCCAGTGTACCTCATGGTTAAAATTAAGGATGTTACAGTGGATTCAAGGTACTGGCGAATGGACTCTTTATTCTCATGGACAGCAAGTTTGTGGAGTATTTCTCTAGGGAATTTCGGGCATTCCTAGACATCAACATAGGCTCGGTTGATAGCTCATCTTAGATTAGATTACTTACAGTGTGGAAACAGGCCCTTCGGCCGAACAAGGCCACACCGACCCGCCGAAGCGCAGCCCATCCATTCCCCTACATTTACCCCCCCCTACCTAACACTACGGGCAATTTAGCATGGCCAATTCACCTGACCTGCACATCTTTGGACTGTGGGAGGAAACCGGAGCACCCGGAGGAAACCCACGCAGACACGGGGAGAATGTGCAAACTCCACACAGTCAGTCGCCTGAGTCGGGAATTGAACCCGGGTCTCTGGCGCTGTGAGGCAGCAGTGCTAACCACTGTACCACCGTGCCACCCATCTGTTCTCTGGGAAACTGCCAAAGCTTATGCCAGAGTGTTAGTTATTTCATATTCCACAAGTAGGAAGCGGCAGAAGGGTGAGCAGCAACGTCTCCTTGAAGCACGGTTGAAGGCAGCCGAGAAGGCTTATTTTGACAGACCCTCGTTGGTCAAACTACAGAGGATTACGGCACTGCGGTCTGCACTACATTCCGTGCTCACGCACACGGCAAAGAAGGAGCTGGCTTTTGCAAAGCAAAGGTTATACAAGCATGGTGACAAGCCAGGCAAATACTTAGCATACCTTGCCAGAAAGAGAAGTGTCCCACAAATCATTACAGCGATTAGGGACGGGAATGGGAACCTAACATGTGATTCTAAAAAGATTAATGTGGCATTCCAGAGATTCTACTCGAAGTTATATCAGTCTGAGGATTGTGAGGAGGGGGCAGGCCAAAATGGAATCCTTTTTTAGAGATCTGAAGCTCCCGGGTGTGACTCCCGAACAACAGTCCTTTCTCAATGCCCCATTATCAGAGCAAGAAGTGCAGGAAGCTGTGAGGCAGCTTCAGAGTGGAAAGGCGCCTGGTCCTGATGGACTTCTCAGTGAATTCTATAAGGAATTTATAAGTATATTGTCAGGCCCGATGCTGAATATGTTTAATGATTAATACAGTCATGTTGTCTCCCACCATCTCTGAGAGAGGCCAATATTTCACTTATCCTTAAAAAAGGGAAGGATCTGGAAAACTGTGCTTCATATAGGCCCATCTCGCTCTTAAATGTGGACTTTAAGATGCTCTCTAAGGCTTTTGCGTTAAGGCTGGAGACTGTGTTACCCTCCATTATTAAAAAGGATCAGACGGGCTTCATAAAGGGTTGCAGATCCTCCAATAACGTTAGGAAGCTGCCTAATGTAATTCAAGCATGTCAACAGCAGTCAATACAGGGATTGGTGATTTCTTTAGACGCAGGGAAGACATTTGACCGAGTTGAGTGGCTGTACCTTTTCTATACTCTAGACCGGTTTGGTCTGGGCGAAGTTTTCATAAGATGGGTAAAGGTTCTCTACAGTGTACCTCTCGCTGCGGTCATTACCAACGGGGTACTATCAAGCAATTTTAATATTTCTAGGAGCAGCCGGCAGGGCTGTCCCCTTTCACCGTTACTTTTTACGTTGATGATTGAACCGTTGGCAGAGGCCATTCGTGGGGATCTCAATATATCTGCTCCAGAAGTGGGGTCAAAATGACATAAGATCTCGCTGTAAGCAGATGATGTTCTAATTTTCTTGACAAATCCAGCAGTCTCAGTGCCTTGCCTGATACAATGCATTCACGTGTTTGCGCTTTTTCGGGGTATAAGATTCATTTTGCTAAATCAGAGGCTATGCCCATGAGTGGTCTTACGAAAGAGTTGGCTCTTGAGAGTGACTATAGATTCCCATTTAGGTGGTCACAGGGGGGTTTTGTGTATTTGGGCATATTCATTACTCCAGTTCTGGATTTGCTGTTCAAAGCCAATTTTACTCAATTATTTGAAAAAATTAGACAAGATCTCCAAAGATGGGAGGCACTTCCAGGCTCATGGTTGGGTCAGATAGCGCTTATTAAGATGAATATTCTCCCTCGTTTGCTATACCCTATGCGGATGCTCCCCCTGATTTTCAATAAACAGTTGGTTCAGCTCCTTTATCTGGCACCATAAATGGCCTCTCATTAAATTAGCCAAACTGCAGCTGCCTCACAGATTGGGGGGAGTAGACCTTCCGGACATTAAAAATTGAGGAGAAAGTGAGGTCTGCAGATGCTGGAGATCAGAGCTGAAAATGTGTTGCTGGAACAGTGCAGCAGGTCAGGCAGCATCCAGGGAACAGGAGAATCGACGTTTCGGACATAAGCCCTTCTTCAATTAAGCTCGCCTCTGACCTACGTAAGTGATCGGGTTTGTGGGGACCCTCTTTCAATATGGCTAGATATTGAAGCCTCCCAGGCAAGATGCCCCTTTACCAGTTTGCTGTTTTTGGACAAGGTGAGGACAGTTAGGGAATATTGCCATAACCCAATAGTCATCAATACTGTTAAAGCATGGAGGGCAATTCGGCAGAGGGAAGGTAATATTGGCAAAACATCTTTGTTTATGCTTTTAGTGGGTATGACGAGTTTTCAACCAGGTATAATAGATTCTGGATTTAAACGTTGGGCAGCTAGGGGTATATCTTGCATGAGTGATTTATTTGAGGAAGATGTAATGATGTCCTTTGATCAGTTAGTACGGAAGTACGAGTTACCTAATAGAGACCTCTTCCCTTTTTTTCAGGTTAGGGATTTCATTCAAAAAAGGACCACACTTTTGACTGATCCCTACAAATCTGACATAGAAAGAGGGGTACTAAGGGCTAAGAGTACACTCTCTGTCAGTACTCTATATCACCAGTTGGGGGGTGCCACCTCAGATGAGTCTCATCGACTCTGCAAGATGTGGGAAAGAGAGCTGGGTGTTGAAGTTTCTTCAGAGGCATGGGAGGATATTTGAGAGAATGCAAGGAAGATATCAATTTGCAATAGGACCCATGCTTTACAGTTGAAGATTCTCCACAGGGTCCACTTAGCCCCAGACCGTTTGTCAAAATTTAAACCAGGGGTATCTTCAGCATGTCCCAAGTGCAGGGTCTGTACGGGTACTCTTACCCATTGTCTTTGGTCTTGTGACAGGCTTCAAACATATTGGAGTGCTGTGGTGGGTGCAATGGAGAGGATTTTAGGTGTAGGGGTGGAGAAGGACTCTATTTCGCTCCTTTTGGGCCTACCATTGTATTTCCTGCAGACTTGCACAAGGCAAAACTTTTCAATATTCTTACGTTCTGTGCAAGGAAGGATATCTTGCTAGGTTGGATATCAGAAAAACCCCCAGGCCTGTCAGGTTGGCGGAAGATTGTTATGGAGCATATTCCCCTGGATTTTCTCACAAATATGGTACACCACAAAACTGAGAAGTTTTACAAGACATGGCAACCCTTTTTGAAATACTTGGACACAGATTTATTTTCCACACTAACAAGGGCTTTTATGTAGCCGTAACGATTGTATTTCATGAGTCCACTATCCAGGGAGGAGGAACTGTGAATGTATGAGTGTTTTGTTTGGCTGGGCTGAGTTATTACTATTTATTTGTTTGTTGTTAGGTATTTATTTAGTTAGTTAAATAACTAGTTTAGGTTTTTTTTAATTTTATACTCCTCTATATATGTTTATACATTCACATAGGAGGGTGGGTTGGGGAATTTTTTTTATTATTTGGGTTTAGTTTTGTACTATTTTTGTACTGTTTTGAATTGCATTGTCTTGTATTTGTTGTAATATTTAAAAATCTACTTTTTCTTAATAAAAATATATTATATAAAAAAATTATGAGGGGAATAAATAAAGTGGGGAGTTCAAAACTAGGCAGCAACTTTTTAAGGTGAGAGGAAAAAGATTTAAAAAGGACTCGAGGGGCAACATGTTTTTACACAGAGGTTAGTGTCTGAAATGAACTGCCAGGGGAAGTGGTGGATGCAGGTACAGTTGCAATGCTTAAAAGCCATTTGGATAAGTCACATGTATAGAGAAAGGGTTGGAGAGATATAGGCCACATGCAGGCAGGTGGGGCTAGTTTAGTTTGGGAACATGCTCAGTGTGGACTAGTTGAACCGACAGGTCTGTTTCTGCGCTGTATAACTCGATGACTCCAAACGTGTTGTTGTTGCGCTCTATTTCTTCCTGGTATGATGGAATACTTGACCAAATGTAATTTGGGGCATGTTAGTCCAGCGGATGTAATAATTAAGAACCTGCATAAGTGTGTTATTCATTGGAGAGAAGGGAAACTGAAGGCCAGACAGGATGGTTGGGTGACCCTGAAAATAAACAGGTTAAAAGTTTACATGAAATCGAGAATTAGAAATGTGTGCTGAAAATTCTGTATTATTTAGGTAATTGAGGTCTTTTCCCATTTATATGGTAAAACAAAATTTTTGCTTCCTTGACTCATGCGGACTCAAGAATTGTCATTTTTCACTTGAAGAGTTTTCCAAACTGTCAGACAATAAGGAAAACTTTAAATGAGATCTATTTAGCAATCTGTTACTTCTTAATACAAGAGCATACAAATAGAGCTTAGTTTCAAGAGTAAGTTGCTTAGTTGTAACTGCAGATGTGGCATTAGACTTGTAATACGCTATCTGAAATTCTATAGCTCAGCGATCAATAGTTTACTACAAATGTGTTTGGGAATGAGAGAGACTTCAACTGTATAATTTGTACCACCTAATCATACTTGCTGAGGTGAAGGTTAGGAATGTGGAGTGTAGGGGGTAGGGAGGTTGATTAGGATCAGTTGTGGGGAGTAGGGAAGGATGAAGGTAACTGCCAAATAGCGGTGGTGTCAGGAACCTAACATTAATCCACCCACCCCGAGTTAAGCCCAGGTGGTTTTACAGTCAATTGGGGAACACCTTTAGGGCTGTTAAGGGAATAAAATACTCAAAGAGAGAATTAACTGAGAAACCAAATTAGTGCCTTTAGCATCAGGTGAGTGGACCTTGAGCAGAACAGGGAGTGTTTCTTCAGTGAAACTCAAAGGCTGCGAAGACTGCCGAGAACTGCTTCAGCCACATCTACTCGAGAGGCTGGTTCTCGTCTGCTCTTATTCCTTAAAAGATGATCACCAAACTTAGCTAATTTTTGATCATTATGATCTGATTGTCTCTGCTGTCAGCCATCACAAGGAGCAAGTTATGGAATTCTTTCCCTATTACAAAGGAGATGCACCAGGATCTTGCCTGTGCTGAAGTGATCCAGCTATGAAGGGAGACTAGCTAGGCTGGGCATTGCTTCGTTTCGAGCAAACAAGTCTGTGGGGGATTTGGTGAGATGCACAACTTTCTGCAGGATGTAGGATAAATAGGGAGAAACATTTATACTTTGTAGAGGGGTCAATAACAAGGCGGCACAGTTTTGTGGTGGGTTTAAGGAGGTTTAGAGGGGATTTGAAGAAGTGTGTTTTCTGAGAATGGGGAATATTTGTAACTCATTACTTGAAGGGATATGGATTGACTATATGATTGGGGAAAAATGTGGCATGGAGTATCATGTGGGAAATTATGGGGTTTTGCATTTCAGTGGAAATAAAAAAAACAGTATTTTTTGAATGGAATGAGTGTTGCATCACAGAGAACAGGGTGTCCTCCACATGAAATGCAAAACCTTAGCTTGCAGGTACACAAAGTAATTAGGAAGGCATCTGGCTATAGTGGAGAGGTATATAAAAGTGAGAAAGCCTTGTTACAACTTTCAGGGTAATGGCGAGATAACCCTTGAAATACTTTGGAAACCCTTGCTGTCCTTAATGAAGGAGGTGGAGTTCAGGCTAACCATAGGTAAATCATAATCATATTGAATGGCAGAGCAGTCTCAATGGTCAGCTCCTGCTCTTATTTTTTAGATTCCCTACAGTGTGGAAACAGGCCCTTCAGCCCAACCTGACCCTCTGAAGAGTGTGGTTGGGGGGGGGGAGGGTGGCAGTGAAGGAGATAGAATGTGTAGTGGCAGGGAAAGAGAGTATGTGTGTGCAAGGTGCTGAGAGAGAGTATATGGGAGGCAACAAAAACAAGAGAGTGTGTGGATTAGTGGGCAGTCAAAGAGGGAGAGTATGTGTGAGAGGCAGTAAAAGAGAATGGTTTTGCATGAGGAGCGAGAGAGAGAGACTGTGTGTGTCAGAGAGAAAATATGTGGGAGGCAGAGAAAGAGAGAGGGAACATTTGAGAAAGCGGAGAAAGCCAATGCTTGAGTGAGTGAGGAGGGGAGACAAGGTTAATGTCTGCACAGAATGGAAGGTGTGTGTCTGTGAGGCAGGTTGCATGTCTGTGTATGCAAAGGAGAGCGCAAGACATACACCCAGTGTTCCCTTCATCCTCCTCCCCAAAATATTATGCACAAAACAAGCAAGAAAGGCTTCACCCTCTGGCTGAAAGGTAACTCACTTGCTATCCCCATTGTTATGTGAAATCTGCTAAGGCTAGCTCAGAGTGAATGCCACCACGGGCAGAGTAAAAAAAATCACACAACACCAGGTTATAGTCCAACAGGTTTAACTGGGAGCACTAGCTTTCAGAGCGCTGCTCCTTCAACCGCCTGGTGAAGGAGAGTCGCTCCAAAAGCTAGTGTTTCCAATTAAACCTGTTGGACTATAATCTGGTGTTGTGTGATTTTTATCTTTGTACACCCCAGTCCAACACCGGCATCTCCAAATCATGACCACAGGCAGAAGCAAAGTTAATGTTAGTCAAACCCAACTCCTTACATAGGCACTGCACGTCAACCCCAACCCTGCTGATCAGGACCTTGGACCTTTGGGCTCTCTTTAGCTTTGCTTCTTTACCAATATGCAAAAAATGGATTTAATTAGATCTGCAAATTAACACTTGTTTAATAGCCATATTTATTAATTATTCTTTGTTAAATGATCAATTTATTGTTTTGGAATATTCTTTATTAACTTGTGTTACTGTTGTGCTAAATCTTATCTTTCTGAAATTCACACAATGGCTCCCTGAGTAAGATTTTTGAAATGTTGTGTCCCCTCCCCAAGTAAAAAGGTTGGACAGGTCTGCTGTAAGTTGACAGGAGCTATCATAGTGCCTCCATTGCCACCAATCCAGATTCTGAAGGTATCTGTTTCAGAACTCCCACTCAAGTCAGTTCCAGGACTTTGTAGAAGTTTCTCAGGCATCCAAATCTCTGCAGAACAATCCACTCTGCAGAGCATCATGGTTTAGATTAGATTCCCTACAGTAATTTGGGGAAGGTGGGACCTGTACAAACAGGACGGGTTGCACCTGAACCAGAAGGGCACCAATATCCTGGGGGGTAGGTTTGCTAGCACTCTTCGGGGGGGTTTAAACTAATTTGGCAGGGGGATGGGATCCGGACTTGTAGTCCAGCAAGTAAGCTAGTTGTGTGTCAGGATGCCCAAGACTGTAGGGAGGCTGTGGAGAAGGTAGCACTGACAGGGACTACTTGCGGACTCAGAGATGGGCTCAAGTGCGTATACTTCAACGCAAGGAGTATCAGAAATAAGGTGGGTGAACTTAAGGCGTGGATCGGTACCTGGGACTACGATGTTGTGGCCATCACGGAAACGTGGATAGATGAGGGACAGGAATGGCTGTTGGAGGTTCCTGGTTACAGGTGTTTCAGTAAGATTAGGGAGGGTGGGAAAAAAGGAGGGGGGTGGCATTGCTAATTAGAAATGGTATAACGGCTGCAGAAAGGAAGTTTGAGGGGGATCTGCCTCTGGAGGTAGTATGGGCTGAAGTCAGAAATAGGAAAGGTGCAGTCACCTTGTTGGGTGTTTACTATAGGCCCCCCAATAGCAGCAGAGATGTGGAGAAACAGATTGGGAAACAGATTTTGGAAAGGTGCAGAAGCCACAGGGTCGTAGTCATGGGCGACTTCAACTTCCCAAATATTGATTGGAAGCTCTTTAGATCAAGTAGATTGGATGGGGCGGTGTTTGTGCAGTGTGTCCAGGAAGCTTTTCTAACGCAGTATGTAGATTGTCCAACCAGAGGGGAGGCCATATTGGATTTGGTACTCGGTAATGAACCGGGACAAGTGGTGGGCTTGTTAGTGGGTGAACATTTTGGTGATGGTGACCACAATTCTGTGACTTTCACCTTGGTTATGGAGAGAGATAGGTGCGCACAACAAGGTAGATTTTATAATTGGGGGAAGGGAAATTACGATGCTGTAAGGCAGGATTTGAGGAGCATACGTTGGGAGCATAGGCTGTCAGGGAAGGATGTGGTGGAAAGGTGGAACTTTTTCAAAGAGCAGATACGACGTGTCCATGATATGTATGTACCTATCAGGCAGAAAAGAAATGGTCGTGTGAGGGAGCCTTGGTTGACGAGAGAGGTTGAATGTCTGGTAAAGAGGAAGAAGGAGGCTTACATAAGGTTGAGGAAACAGGATTCAGACAGAGCAGTGGAGGGATACAGGATAGCCAGAAGGGACCTGAAGAAAGGGATTAGGAGAGCTAAGAGAGGGCATGAAAAATCGTTGGCGGATAGGATCAAGGATAACCCCAAGGCATTTTATGCGTATGTGAGAAACCTGAGAATGACGAGAACGAGGGTAGGTCCGATCAAGGACAGTAGTGGGAGACTGTGTATTAAGTCGGAAGAGATAGGAGAGGTCTTGAACAAGTACTTCTCTTCAGTATTTACGAACGAGAGGGACCGTATTGTAGAAGAGGAGAGTGTGAAATGGACTGGTAAGCTAGAAGAGATACCTGTTAGGAAGGAAGATGTGTTGGACATTTTGAACAACTTGAGGATAGACAAGTCCCCCGGGCCTGACGGGATATATCCCCCGGGCCTGACGGGAAGCAAGAGAGGAAATTGCAGTACCGTTGGCAATGATCTTCTCGTCTTCACTGGCAACGGGGGTGGTACCAGGGGACTGGAGAGTAGCGAATGTTGTGCCCCTGTTCAAAAAAGGGAATAGGGATAACCCCGGGAATTACAGGCCTGTTAGTCTTACTTCTGTGGTAGGCAAAGTAATGGAAAGGGTACTGAGGGATAGGATTTATGAGTATCTGGAAAGACACTGCTTGATTAGGGACAGCCAGCACGGATTTGTGAAGGGTAGGTCTTGCCTTACAAGTCTTATTGAATTCTTCGAGGAGGTGACCAAGCATGTGGATGAGGGTAGAGCAGTGGATGTAGTGTACATGGATTTTAGTAAGGCATTTGATAAGGTTCCCCATGGTAGGCTTATGCGGAAAGTCAGGAGGCATGGGATAGAGGAAAATTTGGCCAATTGGATAGAAAACTGGCTAACCGGTCGAAGGCAGAAAGTGGTGGTAGATGGTAAATATTCAGCCTGGAGCCCAGTTACAAGTGGAGTTCCGCAGGGATCAGTTCTGGGTCCTCTGCTGTTTGTAATTTTTATTAATGACTTAGATGAGGGAGTCGAAGGGTGGGTCAGTAAATTTGCAGATGATACGGTGGAGTTGTGGACAGTGAGGAGGGCTGTTGTCGGCTGCAGAGGGACTTAGATATGATGCAGAGCTGGGCTGAGGAGTGGCAGATGGAGTTCAACCCTGCCAAATGTGAGGTTGTCCATTTTGGAAGAACAAATAAGAATGCGGAATACAGGGTTAATGGTAGGGTTCTTAGTCAGGTGGAGGAACAGAGGGATCTTGGGGTCTATGTACATAGATCTTTGAAGGTTGCCACTCAGGTGGATACAGTTTGTAAGAAGGCCTATGGAGTATTATCGTTCATTAGCAGAGGGATTGAATTCAAGAGTCGTGAAGTGATGTTGCAGCTGTACAGGACTTTGGTTAGGCCACAGTTGGAGTACTGTGTGCAGTTCTGGTCGCCTCACTTTAGGAAAGATGTGGAAGCTTTGGAGAGGGTGCAGAGAAGATTTACCAGGATGTTGCCTGGAATGGAGAGGAAGTCGTACGAGGATAGGTTGAGAGTTCTCGGCCTTTTCTCATTGGAACGGCGAAGGATGAGGGGTGACTTGTTAGAGGTTTATAAGATGATCAGAGGAATAGATAGAGTAGACAGTCAGAAACTTTTTCCCCGGGTACAACAGAGTGTTACAAGGGGACATAAATTTAAGGTGAAGGGTGGAAGGTATAGGGGAGATGTCAGGGGTGGGTTCTTTACCCAGAGAGTGGTGGGGGCATGGAATGCGCTGCCCGTGGGAGTGGTAGAGTCGGAATCATTGGCGACCTTTAAGCGGCATTTGGATAGGTACTTAATCTAGGTTAGAAGTTCGGCACAACATCGTGGGCCGAAGGGCCTGTTCTGTGCTGTATTGTTCTATGTTCTATGTTCTAAGTAAACAGGTCCTTCGGTCCAACAAGTCCACACCAACCCTCTGAAGAGTAACCCACCCACATCCATTCGCCAATCCCATATTTACCACTGACTTAGCAATTTAGCAAGGCCAATTCACCTGGCCTGCACATCTTTTTAATTGTGGGAGAAATCGGAGGAAAACAGGCAGACGCAGGGAGAATGTGGAAACTCCACATAGACAGTCACCCAAGGCAGGAATTGAACCTGGGTCCCTGGCACTGTGAGTAATACTAACCACTGAGGCCACTGTGCCACTCCAAAGAATCAAACACTTTGGTTGAACAAATTGATTGAACAAATCCATTCTCGTCATGAATATGAAGTTGCTGTTGAATGATTTTATGCATTCTAGTCATGAATAACTGCAGTAATCGTGTTTTTTATTAGAATTGTTTTCTCTTGCAACTACTCTGCAGCAATTTATGCAGAGTTTATTCCCACCAGCCTATGGTGTAAAAAATTAAATCAAGTAAAATTTAATTTTTGCAATGATGGTGCCGAATTGAACTTATAAATTACACTTTAGAACAACTAGAAATTCATGACCAGATGTTCTCCAATCAGCCTTCTCTTCCCTTAAACAGACTACCTCTTTTTGAGTTGGGCTGAAATGCAGATAAACTTCATTATAAAAAGGCATGGTTAAAATATTTAATAATGCATGGTAATCGACACCAATACTGGAATTATTATTTTGCTTTTGCCCCCTGTGTTCTTCAGATTGTTTTTGGGCCATTTGGGAATATCCCAACCAAGGGGCAATTCCATTTCCAAAACGACAAATGCGTCTTTGAAATACAAGGCAGACACAACTCTTGGGTAGTTATGGTACACTATTGGTAGTTGTTTAAGAATATTTTTCCTGCTTTTTCTTGCTCCCTCTGTTAATATTTCTCTCACTTTTTCTTGTCTGTTTTCCTATTATTTACTTCCTTCTCTCTTCCCTTGCCTTGCTAAATCAGTGCAGAGGTTGGTTAGGAACACGTGTTGCAACAAAGGGGGAGCCAGTGGACACAGCACATTACACGAGACGTTATTGCTCCCATAATTCCACAAAACCATTTCTGTGACAGTCCTATATTGTAAATGCTCAAGAAAGCAGGATGAATATGCACCATACTAAGGAAACAGTGAAAAATACAGCAAGCACAGGGAAAGGGACAAAACCATAGACAGCAAAAATCTTCAGTTTTTGGTGCACTTTACAGCAATTTTAAAAAATGAATAAAAATAGTGAGCATGAATAAGATTAATGGTGCTGCTGTATTCATACTTACAAAAATGAGAAAACCAAATTTGTCTCAGTCAGTTTTCGCAAATAATTGAGGATTTTGTACAGTGGTTTGGACTATAATCTGTTTAGCAGGTTATCTTACACATGTTATGAATCAGATCTCTCCCTGTAAAGCTAGATTTTGTTTGAAAATTTACTGGAAGTGTGAACTGATAACAGCACAAAGGGGGAAATAGAGCATCTGGGAATTGAGCGAGTATGTCTAACAGTGAACTCCTTAACCAATCAGATTGAAAAATTGTGAAACTGGCTGTGAAAGATCAAGTGAATTTAATAATGAATCAAATCTGGAAAGAGAAATAAGAAAAGGGACTAACAGACTAAATTAAAAGAGAAAAATAATGAAAAGAATTACAAACAAATTAGAATTTCATCATTTTAAAGTGTATGCTATGTCCAAATGCAGGTGTTTGGCTCATTGTCTGCTGATTTTCTTGTCAGATTTTGTCAGTAGTCATTTGTTATTGTTGTCTTCTGTCAGCGGCAGAGCATTCAGACAGGTCCCCCAGCCAGAAAAGAAATCAAACCTATTCAGTTGGTATTATTCTGAACCATTTATGCTAGCCATCTAGTCAACCAACTAATAACACACGCGTACACACACACACACACACACACACACAACATTTTAAAGCTATCCACCAGCAGAATTGAAGTAAAAAGGCACTACACTTTCAATGACTAAGTTGGGATGACTGAGATATTGTCAAGGGGATACCGACAGTGAAATGGCTAAGACCTCACATTCTGTGGGTGAATTTAGACCAGCAGCTTCACATTATTTACTGAATTTCAATGGGCAGACTGGCATGAAGTTACTTTAACTGCTAAATCTGCTCTAGAATCTAGATTCTGGGGGCCTCAAAAAATCTTGGAGGGACCTGGGATTTGAAAGTCTTGCCACCATTTCCAACAGGCCCAAATTTTGCCAGCAGGCAGAAGGAATTGAGCATCAATTACAAGGTTATGAGACAGGAACCCAGCAGGGCCTTTGAATTCAGTGCTGAGTTCAAATACTGGCCAGTTTGCCCACTTCTGGGAATCTCAAATCGCTGGAGTAGATGCAACCATTCCTAAAGTAAGGATAGACTCTGTTTAAGTATCATGGTCTGAAAGTTCTTCTGCCCACTAAACCTTAAAAAACAGGCTTCAGCTTCGGTGAAGTTAGAACAATGAGAATAGAATAGAACAGAATACTATTACAACACAAGTTAATCCCTCCTGCTTAATTTAAACCAGCAACACAGAAAAGATTTATCCCGTGCAGTATTCTGTAAACATTTGAGTGGCCATGAACTATTTAAAGTAAAAATTAACAATTTTATTTCTGAAAGTATAACACAGAATAATTAACTAATAACTATTTACAACTCCTTCCTCTGACCTATCTTTTACCTTCCCCTTCTACAATATTAGTTTGATAAAATCCCCTGAATAAGCTTTCCCAAAAATTCAAGTTGTCAAAACCCAGCCAGATATCAAATCTTCTCTGTATTCCTGTCTTCTTTTCTTCTTCTTAAGGATTTCTGTTTCACAGGTCACTGACCAATAAAGGTAGCTTTAAGAGAGCCAATGTTCTGGGCAGCCTGCAGATGCTGGTGGCTTGGTAGTTCTCCTCCCAACTGTTCAACTTTCCCCAGTCTTATACCCGCAAAGCATCAGATTATGTCATTGGCTTTTAAGATTGTCAATATACTAAATTCAAATTTGATTGGAGTTTGGTATTTTTCATGGTATAATTTAAACTGATTGGCCTAATTTGAATCGGGTTTGTCATTTCCAGACAACTAGCTACACTAGCTACTGGATGAAAAGTTTACATTGTTTCTTGTTCAGAACACTTGGTGACGTGTCAGGTAATTCTGCATGCTTTTAACTCTCTTAAAGGTACAGTACACCCACACCTTCATAATAATAGCAACTTGTAGTCATGCGTATTTTACAAAAAAAGTACACTAAAAAAACTTACAAGTACCCATACTATGGCACCTAAAACAGAAATCATAATTAAGAACAAAAAAAAATACAAGTTCATCACAGTTCAATGAATGGCTCCTGGCTTCGAGGTACGTTAAAAAGCCAGGCCAAAATCGCCACACTGGGCTGAGACTGCCCAGCCATGCCGAGAGGAGACCTCCACGCTGGGACTAGACCTCCACGCTGGGACTAGACCTCCACACTGGGACTAGACCTCCACACTGGGACTAGACCTCCTCACTGGGACTAGACCTCCTCACTGGGAGTAGACCTCCACACTGGGAGTAGACCTCCACACTGGGAGTAGACCTCCTCACTGGGAGTAGACCTTCACACTGGGACTAGACCTCCACACTGGGACTAGACCTCCACACTGGGACTAGACCTCCTCACTGGGACTAGACCTCCTCACTGGGACTAGACCTCCTCACTGGGACTAAACCTCCACACTGGGACTAGACCTCCACATTGGGACTAGACCTCCTCACTGGGAGTAGACCTCCATATTGGGAGGAGACCTCCACACTGGGAGTAGACCTTCACACTGGGACTAGACCTCCACACTGGGAGTAGACCTCCACACTGGGACTAGACCTCCTCACTGGGACTAGACCTCCTCACTGGGACTAGACCTCCACACTGGGACTAGACCTCCACATTGGGGCTAGACCTCCTCACTGGGAATAGACCTCCATATTGGGAGGAGACCTCCACACTGGGAGTAGACCTCCACACTGGGAGTAGACCTCCTCACTGGGAATAGACCTCCACACTGGGAGTAGACCTCCACACTGGGAGTAGACCTCCACACTGGGAGTAGACCTCCACACTGGGAGTAGATCTCCACACTGGGAGTAGATCTCCACACTGGGAGTAGATCTCCACATTGGGACTAGATCTCCACATTGGGACTAGACCTCCACACTGGGACTAGACCTCCAAATTGGGACTAGACCTCCACTTTGGGCTGCTGGAAGACCCAAAAGCTACCTCCAAAGCATGAACAAGACCTCCATGACAAAATTAGACCTCCACATCAGGGCTAGGCCTACACAAGGGCTGCTGGAATACCTAGAAGTCACCAAAGAAGACCTTCACATTTGATTGAGACCACCACACCAGGGCAAGACTGTCCCGCCAGGCTCCAGGCCTATACTGCCATTCTAAGATTCTGGAAGCCACCTCATTGCTGGGCCTGGGCTGGGAGAAAATACCTTCATGGTGTTTAATCTGGTGACAGCCTCTCAGGATGCTCCTCTCGCAGGATCCGGGTTAACAGCTGCTATTTTCACTAGAGTGGGTCAACAGCAATTGTGTGCTGGAGTGCTTTGAATGACAGGCCATCTGTTGTACTTCAGAAAAAAACATTAACACCTTCATGGGCAGTTTCAAAACAGTTTTTTTTGTCATTTCCTCAGGGATATTAGCTTGTTATTGTGAATACTTGGCTATGTTATAAAACCGCGATGATCTTAAATAGTATTTTCTGCAGTTTACAGTTTGATTGAAAGTTTAAACAGACTACTGAGGAATTAGCCTTATTTAATGTTAGGATATGAGTTTCTATTCTGTTTTCATAAGAGGAGATACGGATGAGCTTTTCACACTACTAATTGTGTATGAGAGTGACAGGAGTACTAGATTGTGAGATTGGTGGATAACCAGTGAGTGAGTATGAAGATGGTTGAAAGGTACTGGGCTGGCATGGGGGAGTCAGTGTAGAACATGGGCAAGGATGGAGGGACCAGGAGGCAGGAGGGGAGTAGGGTGTGAGGGTCTCGCAGCTTCTGACAACAGCGAAAAAGCCTCCGCAAACCCAGCATCCCTCAGTACTCGCTAATCCCTGTGGCCTTCTACAATGCACTTCCAAGCTTGCCAGATGTGGCTCGATTTGCCCTATCCCTTCAGGATCTAAGGAGGCTCTTTAAACCAAGTGAAATGTCCTGAGTCAGGAAATGTTCCAATTTGAACTACCGACCGAGAAAGTATAAACCTGGCGCAGTGTGTCAATGCAGCAGAAGAAAATAGAAATAAAAAGGCAATGGTGTAATTCATGATAAGTGAAAAGAATAGAAGTTGAAAGCAGCCAACGCTTTGCACTTTCTTCTCTTAAAATTTATCTGTTCACAGGATAGTGGTGTTATTGGTGAGGCCAAATTTATTGCCCGTCCCTAACTGCCTTTGAGAAGTTGGTGACAAGCAAACTTCCTGTCCATGTAGTTTTGGGATCGTAGTAATGGGATTTTTATGGACCTTGGCTTTTCTACATTATGTATAAGTAACATCTACTGGGATTGTTGGCATGCAAGTTTGCAAAGAAGTTAATTATTCATGCAGAACTTTAATCTTCACGGAGAAGAAAACATCGCCTTCATATAAATGTTTGCATTCAGTGCAGATGCACAGATTACCACAAAAAGTAACAACCAGGGATCAATGGTTACAAAGAAGCTCCATGTAATTTTCATTTACTACTAGGTTATGAGAAAAAAAGTTGACGAATACTGTACTCCAGAACGGAGAAATGCATATACATATATATCTCGAACGCTGCATCAGTTTATATCTGAAAGTTGGCAGTGGCATAAATGAAAATGCAATGAGGGTAACCTTCCATCGAACTGACAACCTAATTTGTTGAAAGGGTATGCTGCTACACATTTTCCATCAGACCAGTAAGTGACAAAACAGTCTTTCACTATAATTACTTACACTAAAATAGTTGAGAATATTGAAGACAACTTTGGATTTGAGTTGGCTTCTGTTGTCGGGATTTTACTTTCTGCTTCACTGAATGAAAATTACGTTGTTATGAAGGGTCCAGGTTTGCAGATTTTTCATATTTTTCAATTGGCCTATCACATCCTGAGTGTTGCAATTCATTTGAGCACCAAGAGCATTTAGTAATTCTGATGAATGTAATCAGCTGAGGTGCGAAGCAGAACAAAATACCGTGACCTCAAAACAAACACAAAAACAATCTCTGTGCCGAGAGGCTGGTATGGACATGAACTGAACCTTCCATGATTGACAATTTGATTTCATTTTTACAAAGTATTTTTTCAGGATTTCATACTTTCTGATGCTTTCTTTGTATACTGGGATCCATGTGGGATACATATGTTTATTTAGACAAACTGCTATTACATTGAACCTTACTCCACAGAACTCAATAGCTGTGACATACAAGTAATGAGAAATGGCCTAGATTTTGCAGAAAGAAGAACAATTAAACCATTAATACATACCATTATTAATGAATAATTTGGATATCAGTTGTTAGCAACCACACACACACACACACTTTAATGTGAAAATCGGCAAGCTGCTTTTGCTGTTTGCCTGTTGCTCCAGAAAATTTGCTGTCACAGTTTGTCTCCAATGGCTTCTGTAGTGAAATGCAGGGAACAAGTGAAGTAACAATGCTTAGCCACCAGAAAAAGTTAACATTTGTCCCTGTAAATACAATTAAATTTTAAATAGTGTGCTCAATCTCAAATACTTCCACACAGCTGCCTTCACACTGAAACTTAAGTTTTATAAGTGTAGAGCTCATTCCATCAGATTTTAATGATTGCTGGAGATTTAAACAAAAATATTAAGTAAAATTCTTATCTTTTTCGCTTTCTCTTTCTATTTATTCTGTCTCTCTCATAATCTCATTCTTTCTTTCCCTCATTCTGTTTGCTTTCTGTATGTGATTGAATTAAATGTTCTAATTTATATTTCCTGTTCAGACTTTGTTGGCTGGCTTTACCTTCTACATGGAGGCAGGAAACAAGAGATGGGTTTCATTCTGGGTTGTGAACTTCCCTCCGTTTCAACATTCCCATGAGCACCTTGCCTGAAGTCTGGCATGATTTGGCCACCATTGCTGCAGGTACTGTCTGTGTATGGCTTTAAAAAGAATGGAAGGCTCTTCATCCTGAGAGAGGTCCAGAAATAGAGCTGAGAGCCAGGATAGGGAGAACAAAGGCTGTTGATTTAAAATGTAATTGCTGCTCAGATTGTTTTTACATTAATAAATCTGTGTGTTCCTGTCACTATAAGGTTTCAGCAAGATAACTTCACAGAATTATTAATATTGAGCTCCCCAATTCGCCAAGTTAACAAGGGGTTGTGATTTCAAGTTCTTCACTGTCTCTTTTTTTCCACAACTCTCCCCAGCCTTGAAAGTCAGTGAAGCACACAGGTAGCCAGCAGATTATCTTTTTGCCATTCCACCTCCATTCTTCCCTGACTCAGGTTAGAATGATTCTACTCTGTGGGCAGACTTTTATGCTTGGCGTTGAGACAACTGTCACACTCAGTCTTCTAATTGTGTGAAGTCAGACCCAGATTTCCAATTGTATGATGGCAAAAGGTCGGCAGAGCATAATTTCAGCAGCCTTCCCGCTTTCTCACAAAAGCAAAATAGGATTTTTAAAAATTTGCTCATGTGACATGAGCATCGCTTATTGGCCGTCCCTTGAGAAGGTGTTGGTGTGCTGCCTTCTTGAACGATTGCAGTCCATGTACTGTTGGTAGACCAACAATGCCGTTAGATGGGAATTTCAGGATTTGGACCCAGTGACAGTGAAGAAATGGCACTATTTTTCCAAGTCAGGATGGTGCGAGGCTTAGAGGTGAACTTGCAAGTGGTGATGCTGCACATATCGGCTGCTCTTGTCCTTCTAGATGGAAGTGGTCGCAGGTTTGGAAGGTGTTGTCTCAGATGGCTGATCTTGATGCCTTGGTGGACTGGGTGACCATGGCAGACAGCCTCTAATTGTCTGAGGCAGTGAGGGTCGCTGTTACGACACGGGAAAAACCCTCCTGCTTAATTTAAAACCAGAAACACGAAAAGATTTATCCTGTGCAGTCATCTGTAAAACACCGAGTGGCTCAGAACTATTTGAAGTAAAAATTAACAACTTTATTTCTTAAAGTATAACAGAGAATAATTAACTAACAACTATGTACAAGTCCTTACTCTAATTATTTTTTTACCTTCCCTTCTATAATACTATCCAATAAAACTCCTAATTAAGATTTACAAAACAAAACTTCTTATCTCAAAACCAGGCAGCTTTCAGTTCTTCTATTTAGATCTTCCTGTGTCTTCTTTTTTTCTTCTTAGGAATTTCTGCATCATAGGTTAGTGATCAAAAAGGTACCTTTTAAGAGACTATTTTTCAAACAGTCTGTTTACATGTTGGGCCTGGCAGTTCTCCTCCCAACTGCTCAATTTTCCCTGATCTTATATCACAGAGCATTGGATTTTGTCATTGGCTTTTAAGATTGTCGATACCAAATTAGAATTTGGTATTTTTTGGTGTATACTTTAAACTGATTGGCCTAATTTGAATCTATTTTCTGTCGTTTCCAGGTAACCAGCTACTCCAGTAGCTGGAGCACATGTTACATTGTGTCTTATTGAGAACACTTGGTGCTGTCACTGCTAGCTTTCAAATCTCTTAAAAGGTATAGTTCACCCAAATCTTCATAACACCTCCCCCCTTAAGAAAAAATGAACCATCATAATGAAAAGATGGCTTCATTTTTTCTCTACTTTTTGAATACTTTACCCTAACTTTAATAAAAGTTCATCTTAACTCTTCCCATATACATATATATATATATATATATATATATATATATATAAAACATTAAATAAAGACAAATCTCTATCAGTTAAACCCGCAATAACGCATCCGCGATTACATTCTTCTGACCGGCAACATGTATGATTTTTAAATTAAAAGTCTGTAGCATAAGACTCCAAAGAAATAGTCTCATATTCTTATCTTTAAAACATTCTAAGAATGTAAGTGGATTGTGGTCAGTGTACACAATCGTCTCTGACACATTGTTTGTGACGTACACATTAAAATATTGTAAGGCAAGTACCAAACTCAATAGTTCCTTTTTCAATCATGGAATATTTCCACTGGTGGATGTTGACCTTCTTCAAAAAGTAACCAACTGGCAGTTCAATCCCAACCTCATCATCCTGTAGGAGTACAGCTCCAACTCCGATGTCATGAGCATCAATGGTGACATTGAAAAGTTTTGTGTAGCTAAAACCGGTTTGGTGGTCAATATTGATTTCAAATGGTTGAATGCCTCCAGGCATGGTTCTGACCAATGAAACTTTGTATTCTTCTTCAGCACATCGGTTAACAGAGCCACTACACTGCTGATGTTTGGAACAAACCTCTGATAAAATCTGCTGAGTCCTAAGAATCAAAGCACCTCTTTCTTCGAGAATGCGTTCTTCATTCCAAAGGGTATCACTTTAAACTGATATAGTCCATTTGGGGTTACAAATGCAGAAATTTCTTTTGCTGTCTCTGATAAAGATACCTGCCAGTAACCACGCATTAGGTCCAACTTGGTGATGTAACTGGCTTGTCTGACTTTCGCGATACAGCCCTTCAATCTAGGAATTGGATATGAGTCCGATTTTGTAACGGCATTGACCTTCCAATAATCCATGCAGAATCGTTGAGTCCCGTCTGGTTTGGGAACTAAGACTATCAGTGAACTCCATTCGCTCTGGCTTGGTTCAATGATATCCTCATCGAGCATGGTCTCCACCTCCATCGAGACCTGTCTGGCTTTGAAAGGATTATACCGATAGGGATGTTGTTTTATCGGAGCAGTATTCCCTACATCTACTTCATGTACAATGGCATTAGTCCTCCCTATCTGATTCTTGCATATGTCCTTGTACTGCAATAACAAATCTTTCAACTGCGTTCTGTGCTCCTGAGACAGATAGCTTACTAACCTATCCCACTCCTCAAGGACTTCTTCATTTTTTAATCGATCTTGAAGCACCTCAGCATCCACATCATCTAGATTTGATTCCTCACTCTGTTGGGCAGTAACTAACACCTGTTTCTCCAGTTCTTTCTCTCTAGTGTAATACGGTTTCAAACGTTCACATGACATACCCAATACCTTTTTCTTCTGTCTGGCATCTTTACTAAACTTTTTCTCAATTTGATAGGGACCACCAGGCCTGGCTTTGAAGCAATCTCCTATCACTGGTAACTGTACTAACATGTCATCCCCTCAGGAAACGTCAGAGTCTCAGAGCTTTTATCTGCCACCTGCTTCATTCTATCCTGTACCCTCTTTAGGTGCTGATTAGCTAACTCACCTACTCAATTTAGTCTCTCCCTTACCTCCGATTCTTAATCTAAGTGTGAGACCTGCGACTTTGATCCTGTCAATTTTTCTTTAATTAATTTCAAAGGGCCTCTCACTTCAAGCCTGAATATTAACTCGAAGGGAGTAAAGAGAGTAGATTTGTTTAGGGTATCTCTAATGGCAAACAATATGAATGGGATACCTTTATCCCTAACATTCGGGTAATCCTGACAGAATGCTTTCAACATGATGCCACCTTTTGAAAGCTCCCTGAGATTCAGTATAATACTCAGTGGATTCAAAGTGCTGTATACCTAAACTATCCATAACCTCCTTAAACAGCCTAGCAGTAAAATTTGACTCTTGGTCCAACTGAATCTCTCTGCATAGCCCATACTGCATGAATAACACTTCTAACTCCTCCACTACCCTTTTTACCTTGATACTCCATAATGGAATTGCCTCTGGAAATCTAGCAGACACATCCATCACAGTTAACAAGTACTGGTTCCCACTTATAGTTCTTGGGAGGACACCTATACAATCAATTATAACCCACTTGAAAGGTTCTTCAAATGCGGGAATTGGCAACCAAGGCGGTTTTATTACCGCCTGTGGCTTACCTACCATTTGGCATGTATGACCCATTCGACGAAAGTTAACCACGTCCTTGTGCATTCCAGGCCAATAAAAATGTTTTTGTACCTTAGCCTGAGTCCTTCGCAACCCTAGGTGACCTCTTACAGGTAGTTCATGTGCTACCCGTAACACCTCCTGTCTGTGTGCTTCTGGTAACACAATCTGGTGCACTTCGGCCCACTTCTCCTCTGCACTAACCTACCATGGTCTCCATTTCTGTCTTAGGATCCTATCTTTCAGATAATAACCCTCCGGAATATTCTTTGCCTCCTTTTCAGAGTACACATTAATATATAGATCTTTCATTGTCTCGTGTTTCTGTTGTAAGTCCATTAGCCTTTCAGGACTAAACACTTAAGTCTGACCCTCTGCAGGTTTTTCCTGCACCATTATGTCAAACAGGGTATCTGCTAACTTAACCTGAACTCCTTCATCTTTCTCTACTTTTTGCTTTGTGCTGTGAGTTATGATAGTTGGAACTGGTTACCACACAGTCTGGGAAATACCAGGATATTTCTGTTTTAAATCCTCAGTTTCTTGGTCTTCCTTGGGCTTCTGCACAACAAGGGGTGTCACTCCAACCTTGGATCCTGCCAAATCATTCCCAAGAACAAACTGAATTCCTGAAACTGACACTCTGTCAGTCACTGCTGCCCTCACTTTCTCCACTCTGTCAGTCACTCCCACTGTAGCTTCCCCAGTGTTGAATTGGCACTCCAACCTGATTTTATTTAGGGGAACACTAAATTTTTGTCCATCTATCCTACAAACTACCACACTCTCAGGTAACAAATTAGAAAGAGTGCATATTTGCTCATCCCTTACTATCAGTGACTGGTTATCTCTGCATCTCTCAAAATGATAACTTCTTGTCCTTCTCCCCCTGTTCTTTCTGAATAAACTTTACCCACATTGGCAAATTCTTTGTAGAGATCAGGTACTAACTCCATACCCAGCCCCTGCCTAGGCTGTGCACTCTCCTATAGCTCGTCAGCTCTTCTTGGGGTCTCCTTTACTACCTTCACTAATGCCACTGGCTTAGCTTCTTTTACCCCATCTTTTCCCACAGTGCCTTTCTTTAACGACCAGCACTGTGTCTTTACGTGTCTCACTTTATCACAGTGGAGACACCTGAGGCCTTTCACTTCCTTTCCACCTTCTTGGGCTTCTTTTTCATCCTGTGGTAAAATCTTACAGTGCTCTCTACTCTTGGTTTCGTAGTGTAGGATCTCCCCTTCTCCCAACTTCTTTCCCTATCAGGATGAAATTCTGGCCGAAAGCCTTGTCTTATGTACCAACATGTATTCATCTGCTAATTCTGCTGTCCTTCTCACTACCTGAACTGTTTCTCCACATGAATTCTTACCATCTCTGGAAGTGAGTTTTTAAACTCCTCCAGCAGAGTAATCTCTCTTAGAGCCTGAAATGTCCTATCTATTTTCAAAGCACGCAGCCATTGATAAAAATGACTATGTTTAATTCTTCCAAACTTAACATAAGTCTCACCTGGTTCCTTCTTTGTGTTTCTGAACCGCTATCTATCTGCTTCTGGTACCAATTCATAAGAACTTAAAATAGTTTGTTTAACCTCTTCATAATCTTTTGACATCTCATCTGACAGCTCAGCAAATACCTCACTAGCACTGCCTACCAGTTTAGTCCTCGGACCACTCCAACTGCCGAGCCAATTTTTCAAATGAAATAAAGAAGGCTTCAACGTATTTCTCATCAAAATATGGTGGAGTTTTGACATATTTGTATATATCACTACCTTCACTTTTAATCTCCATCCTGTTAACTTGACTTTGCTGACTAAGTTGCAACTTCTCAAGTTCAAATTCTCTTTTTGTTTGCTCAGCTAAGCACTTCGTTTCTCTTTCTTTTTTCTCTCTTTTTCTTTCCCTTTCTTCTCTCTGTTTTTGCTCAGCCAAGAACCTTCTCTTTCTCTTTTTCCTCTTTCCCTCTCTTTTCTCTCTCTTTCTCTCTCTATCTCCCTTTGTTTATCTTCTAACTCCAATTTTCTCAATTGTAATTTAGGTTTTTAAATCTCGACTAGACTTGTCTTTTCTCTAATATATCTAAGTGTTTGAGGAGCTCCCTTACAATTTCAGCTTTACTTTTTGTCCTTGGTTAAAGCCAAATTTAATTTATTAGCTAATTCTAAACGTATGGACTTTTTCTTTCCTTCTAAACTTTCTTGGTAAATTTGAGAATCATCTTCAAATCCCAGAACCTCTTTAGCAATTTTAAGAGCCATTTCTCTCACTTTTAATTTAATCAATCACAAATCACCAATTTGGTAATAAACAAATTACCACACCTATGTTTGATATATAGATCTAGGACACTACAAGTGTTTAAATCTGCTGGGATTTTCAAATCTATTCAAATCTGTCTAAACCAGTTCAGATCCCAAACAAGCCCCCAAAGCTGTTATGACATGGATAAACCCTCCTGCTTAATTTAAAACCAGCAAAACAGAAAAGATTAATCCGTGCAGTAATGTGTAAAAATTCTAGTAAATGTTGACAACTCTATTTCTTAAAATATAACAGAGAATAATTAACTAACAACTATGTACAAGTCCTTACTCTAACCCATCTTTTACCTTCCCTTCGATAATACTAGTCTGATAAAACTCTCAATTAAGGTTTACAAAACAACACTTCTTAATCTCAAAGCCAGGTGCTTTCGGTTCTTCTATTTGGATCTTCCTGTGTCTTCTTTTCATTGGTCCAAGCAGGATGATCTCCTCCATCTTTATCATTACTGCCAGGTTTATGTTATAGACCAGACCGAAGCCCCTCAAAATATATTAAGAAGAAAGTCTATCCCCTAACCTTTTCTTATTTGCAACGTAAGCATAAGGCATTGCATTCCAGATGCAATTTGATTGGTCAAACTACTCGACATTAAGCAAAACACACTTCATTTTTACATTACAGATAAAATACAGGCAAAATAAAAGAATTTGCTTAACTGTAACTCTATCAAAATGCTTAACATAATAATATATATAATAACTACAATTAATTATCTGTTCCAATATAGTGACATCCCACAAGCACACCCTTGTCAAAGTCAAATTCAGTAAAATAAGTTGTCTCATATGCAATTCTGGCAGCAGGAAGAGAACCCCGGATTTAAGCCACAACAGAGAGAGGAATAAGAGCTTCCATAGTCACCTTCAAGACCCCAGCAACTACTGAAAACTAAACCTAAAAGTCCTGGTTCTATGGCAGCTTGACCCCACCCATTCATACTACTACTATTGTTCCAACTTAAAAAAAAGCCCAGGCCTCACAAGCTGTTTACTTGTTGGCTTTGAGCAGATAGTCAACACGGTTTTGTGAAGGGTAAGTCATGTCTCACAAACCTTATTAAGTTCTTTGAAGGGTAAAGCGGTTGATATGGTGTATATGGATTTCAGTAAGGCATTTGATAAGGTTCCCCATGGTAGGCTATTGCATAAAATACGGATGCATGGGATTGAGGGTAACTGAGCAGTTTGGATCAGAAATTGGCTAGCTGAAAGAAGACAGAGGGTGGTGGTTGGTGGGAAATGTTCATCCTAGAGTTCAGTTACTACTGGTGTACCGCAAGGGTCTGAATTGGGTCCACTGCTGTTTGTCAATTTATAAATGATCTGGAAGAGGGCGTAGAAGGATGGGTTAGTAAATTTGAGGACGACACCAAGTTCGGTGGTGTTGTGGATAGTGTGGAAGGATGTTGCGGGTTACAGAGAGACATAGATAAGCTACCGAACTGGACTGAGAGGTGGCAAATAGAATTTAATGTGGAAAAGTGTGAGGTGATTCACTTTGGAAGGAGCAACAGGAATGCAGAGTACTGGGAAAATGGTAAGATTCTTGGTAAAGTAGATGAGCAGAGAAATCCCTGAACGTTGCCACCCAGGTTGATAAGGTTGTTAAGAAGACATATGGTGTGTTAGCTTTTATTGGTACAGAGACTGAGTTTCGGAGCCACAAGGTCATGTTGCAGCTGTACAAATCTCTGATGCAGCTGCACTTGGTGTATTGTGTACAGTTCTGGTCACTTCATTATAGGAAGGATGTGGAAGCTTTGGAAAGGGTTCAGAGGCGATTTGCTAGGATGTTGTCTGGTGTAGAGGGAAGGTCTTGTGAGGAAAGGCTGAGGGAATTGAGGCTGTTTTCATTAGAGAGAAGAAAGTTGAGAGGTGACTTAATTGAGACATTTCAGATAATCAGTGAACAGTGAGAGTCTTTTTTCTCAGATGATATTGGCTAGCATGAGGTGACATAGTGTTAAATTGAGGGGTGATAAATATAGGACAGATGTCACAGGTAATTTCGTTACTCAGAGAGTAGTAGGGGCATGGAATGCCCTGCCTGCAACAGTAGTAGACTCAACAACTTCAAGGGCATTTAAATGGTCATTAGATAAACATATGGATGAAAATGGAACAGTGTAGGACAGATAGGCTTCAGGTTGGTTCCACAGGTCAGCACAGCATTGAGGGCTGAAGGGCGTATACTGCACTGTATTGTTCTATGTTCTATGCTTTACATCTCTGTCTCAACGTCTCTTCACAAAAAAAGGGGAAATATACTTCTTAAAGCCATTATATTATTACAATTAGCTCTATCTTACTGGTCCCCTTTATCTAGTAGGAGCTGTGGAACCTTTTCTCCAGCAAAGACAATGGGAAACTTGAACCTCTATCTGGAGACATCAGCCCCTTATTAGTGTTCCCACAAGCTGTAGTGCTTCTCTAGTCTGTATCACGATGCTTCTGCTCTGGCATCCAACCTTCCTTATCCTCAGGTTCAAGCTGCTGAAAGGCAAGCAGGGTGCTGAGCTCCCTTGAATTGACAATATGAACATGCATTCCCCCTGGCTAATACCCTCCACACATAACACATGCCTACCTCTAGGTGCGCATACACATTGAGAGCTAGGATTGTCATCCATGCTTGCTGCACAGAGTTTTATTCACTCTCTTGTCACTCCGCAGTTGCCATCTCGCCACCCAATGTGAAATTCTGTGCCTTAGTAGAAGTTCCTCTCTCTAGTTGGGTTTGTCCATTTTCCTCCACACTGATTTGGGATCATTTGTCAGGGACACCTTGTTATTTGGCTCACTAGAGTTAGAATAGACTAGAATTCCTACTGTGTGGAAACAGGCCAGAGTGGTGCTCCAAAGAGTATCCCACCCAGAGCCATCACCCGACCCTAACCCTGTATTTCCCATGCCTAATGCACCTAACCTACACATCCCTGAACACTAAGGGTAATTTACCATGTCCAATCCACCTAACTGACCAGGATATAAGCTCACATACAGGCTGTGAACAAGTGCACAGTTAATGTACCAAATGACAAGCACTGTTAGTTTGCCACTGACCATAAAATGTAGATCATTATGGTTGATTGAATGAGAAGAGATGATGAGCAATGTACAGTGACCCATATTTTCAATTGTGCATGCTGATTGTAACTGCTGCTGAGAAAGTACAGCCGGTCAGTCAGCATCTGAGGAGCAGGAGAGTTGATGTTTCAAGCGTAAACCCTTCATCGGGAATCCTGATGAAAGGCTTATCCCCAAAATGTTGACTCTCCTGCTCCTCAAACGCTACCTGACCTGCTGTGCTCTTCTAGCGCCATATGTTTTGACTCTGATCTCCATCATCTGCAGTCCTCACTTCCTCCTACTTGTAGCTGCCGCCAACTAAGCTTGCAGCAAGGACCCCAAATTAACTTCAGCCCTGAAGAAGAAAACAAAATAATCTCTCCAAAATGCGAACTCCTGATACTTAGCATCGATACTATGTGAAGGGCATACATAAGAAGAAGATTAAGCTTGTGAATGCTGCCTCTGTGGTTAAACATGCATTCACTGCCTCAGACAGTACACAAAGAATGGACAATTGACTCAAGCACTAGAGAGGCTGTATGCCTTGGATCTACACCTCTTTATGACTAAGTGGGTTCAGGATAGAAGGAAACAAATTTGAAAAAGGGGAGGATGATTTGTCATGTTTTGTATGAACTAATTCCACACCCACCTGACAGTCACCAGAATTGTCTATGGCACCTCCCTCCATGCCCCTAAACCCCACCCTCCACTGTTTTGAAGAGTTTTTGTTGTTTGTTGTTTTAATATTAATGTAAAGGATCTAACATTTATCTGAATTGATAAACAACTTCTTATTTAACAAGCCCAAGGTTTAGCTGCTGAAAAGCAGTGCTACAAAATGAGAGATTCTTGCTTATTGTCAGAAGAGTGGAAGGAAATAGACATATTCTGTTTCTATGTCTTAGCAGTGCTACTATAGCTGTTAAATTTTGGAGATGATTATTCAGTGAAGACCAGTTTCACTGCAAACTGACACAATTAAATATTGAAAAGGTTAGGGTCACATTCTGAAACCAATTCATTATACATTGCAGACATTCCTCAAGGCTGATAATACAGTTCAGAATGCTTTTAGCTTCAGTAGGAATCTAGCAGTCAAAATATTCAGACTTCAATACAATCAGCCCATATTTTCTAAGTAAAAGGGTTGCAATATTTTAAAAATTAAATTCAGGCACTGACAAATGCGGTCGCACATAAGATATAAAGAACTGTGCAATGATATGAGCAGACTTATGTGTTAATGATGCTTCTCGGACTCTGTGCTTTGTTTGTGATCTGGATATTTCAGTTATTTAATGAACAATTGATCCATTCATCTTTAAGGAAGGTTCAGTGAACAGGGAGAGAAAACCTGACTGCTCTGTTTTCTCAGTTCACTTCTGTGGAAATCTCACCCTTTTGAATAATACGATCCATGTACTCTGCATGAGGAGAAATAATTGTTCCATCGATATTAAAGTGATTAATTTTACTTTCCCAATATGGAGCAATGCACCCAGAACAGGGAGAACTGACTTAACAAAATGGCTTTATCAACTGAGAGGCAGCGGGGATCAAGTGAGAAAAGGAATTTGTTCTGGGGAAAAGTGAAGTGTGAAGTGCTTTTAAATTACAGGGGAACATTAAAGAGAAAAATAATCAGAGTAGTTAATTCGATCGAAAGAGATGTTGTTTAAGTGAAAGGATTGGGCATTGTGCAGCAATTGGGTCTAATCATTCGACCTTGAGGTCAGGGTTCGTGTGTTTGAGGACGAGCTGCACCATAATAGAAGGACCTTTGGAAGGCTGTGAATTTCCTGCACCCACATTCTAGGAGATGGTAACCCCATCGCCACAGAGGATTGAGGAGACTAATAAAAAGATGACGAAAGACAGGACAGGAGTCCTCTGTATGCGTCCCACAGTCCAACTGATTTAAACCCAATTCCTTACTGGAGTATGTAACCATGGAAACGTGGAGCGAAAGACTGCACGGAAATATGGTGGGTTGTGGGGGAGGTGAGAGTATAGCAAAGTGTAGACAGTCACCTCTGGAACCACTTCAAGTAAATCTATTGAAGTCCAGTACACAGAGCTTCAGGAGATAGTGAGAACTCTTAAAAATATCTGAGTTATTGCCCATGTTGAATACAAACATGCAAGTCAAATCCCTGTAGAAATACAATAGAACACACTTTTATTGTCAAAAGGCCAAGTCCAGCAATGGAGCGAGCACAAGGAGAGTCCCGCAATGGAACAGAGCAAACACGGGGTGTGTCCCACAGGGGAAACGAAACGAGCACGGGGTGAGACCCACAGGGGAACGGAGTGAGCACGGGCTGAATCCTACAGGGGAACGGAGTGAGCAGGGGATGAGTCCCATGATGGAACGGAGTGAGTACGGAGTGAGTCCCACAGGGGAACGGAGCGAGCACGGGGTGAATCCTACAGGGGAACGGAGTGAGCAAGGAGTGAGTCCCATAGGGAAACGGATTGAACACGGGGTGAGTCCCACTTGGGAACGGAGTGAGCATGGGGTGAGTCCCACAGAGGAATGGAGCTGGCACGGGGTGAGTCTCACAGGGGAACGGAGTGAGCACGGAGTGAGTCCCACAGGGGAATGGAGTGAGCACAAGATGTGTCCCACAGGGGAATGGAGTGAGCACGGAATGAGTCCCACAGGGGAACGGAGTAAGCAAGGGGTGAGTCCCACGATGGAAGGGAGTGAGCCCGGGGTGAGTGGCACAGGGGAACGGAATGAGCAAGGGATGAGTCCCAAGATGGAATGGAGTAAGCACGGCGTGAGTCCCACAGGGGAATGGAGTGAGCACAAGGTGAGTCCCACAGGGGAACGGAGCGAGCAGGGTGTGAGTCCCACAGGGGAACGGAGCGAGTACGGGGTGAGTCCCACAGGGGAATGGAGTGAGCATGGGGTGTGTCCCACAGGGGAATGGAGTGAGCATGGGGTGTGTCCCACAGGGGAATGGAGTGAGCACGGGGTGAGTCCCACAGGGGAACGGAGTGAGTCCCACAGGGGAATGGAGTGAGCACGGGGTGAATCCCACAAGGGAACGCAATGAGCACGGGGTGTGTCCCACAGGGAAAAGGAGCGAGCACGGGGAGAGTCCGACAGGGGAACAGAGTGAGCACGCGGTGTGTCCCGCGATGGAACAGAGTGATCACTGGGTTTGTCCCACAGGGGAACGGAATGAGATCGGAATGAGTCCCATCGGGAAAAGGAGCGAGCACGGGGTGTGTCCCACATGGGAACGGAGTGAGCACGTGGGGAGTCCCCACATGGGAACAGAGCGAGCACGGGGTGAGTCCCACAGGGGAACGGAATGAGCACGAGGTGAGTCCCACAGGGGAACGGAGTGAGCACGGAGTGAGTCCCACAGGGGAACAGAGTGAGCACGGGGTGAGTCCCACAGGGGAACGGAGTGAGCACGGAGTGAGTCCCACAGGGGAACAGAGTGAGCACGGGGTGTGTCCCGCGATGCAACTGAGCGAGCACGGGGTTTGTCCCACAGGGGAACGGAGTGAGCACGGGGTGAGTCCCACAAGGGAATGGAGCCAGCACGGGGTGAGTCTCACAGGGGAATGGAGTGAGCACGGAATGAGTCCCACAGGGGAACGGAGTGAGCAAGGCGTGAGTCCCACAGGGAATGGAGTGAGCACGAGGTGAGTCCCACAGAGAACGGAGTGAGCACAGGTTGAGTCCCACAGGGGAACGGACTGAGCAAGGGATGAGTCCCAAGATGGAATGGAGTAAGCAAGGCGTGAGTCCCACAGGGAATGGAGTGAGCACGAGGTGAGTCCCGCAGAGAACGGAGTGAGCACAGGGTGAGTCCCACAGGGGAACGGAGTGAGCACGGAGTGAGTCCCAAAGGGGAACGGAGTGAGAAGGGAGTGAGTCCCACAGGGGAACGAAGCAAGCACAGGGTAAGTCCCACAGGGGAAAGGAGTGAGCACGGAGTGAGTCCCACAGGGGAACGGAGTGAGCACGGAGTGAGTCCCACAGGGGAATGGAGTGAGCACGTGGTGAGTCCCACAGGGGAACGGAGTGAGCACGGAGTGAGTCCCACAGGGGAACGGAGTGAGCACGGAGTGAGTCCCACAGGGGAATGGAGTGAGCACATGGTGAGTCCCACAGGGGAACGGAGTGAGCACGGGGTGAGTCCCACAGGGGAACGAAGCGAGCACGGGGTGAGTCCCACAAGGGAACGGAATGAGCAGGGGTTGTGTCCCACAGGGAAAAGGGGCGAGCACGGGGTGAGTCCCACAGGGGAACGGAGTGAGCACGCGGTGTGTCCCGCGATGGAACGGAGTGATCACGGGGTTTGTCCCACAGGGGAACGGAATGAGCACGGAGTGAGTCCCACAGGGGAATGGAGTGAGCACAAGATGTGTCCCACAGGGGAATGGAGTGAGCACGGAATGAGTCCCACAGGGGAACGGAGTGAGCACGGGGTGAGTCCCACAGGGGAACGAAGCGAGCACGGGGTGAGTCCCACAAGGGAACGGAATGAGCAGGGGTTGTGTCGCACAGGGAAAAGGGGCGAGCACGGGGTGAGTCCCACAGGGGAACGGAGTGAGCACGCGGTGTGTCCCGCGATGGAACGGAGTGATCACGGGGTTTGTCCCACAGGGGAACGGAATGAGCACGGAGTGAGTCCCACAGGGAATGGAGTGAGCACAAGATGTGTCCCACATGGGAACGGAGTGAGCACGTGGGGAGTCCCCACATGGGAACAGAGCGAGCACGGGGTGAGTCCCACAGGGGAACGGAATGAGCACGAGGTGAGTCCCACAGGGGAACGGAGTGAGCACGGAGTGAGTCCCACAGGGGAACAGAGTGAGCACGGGGTGAGTCCCACAGGGGAACGGAGTGAGCACGGAGTGAGTCCCACAGGGGAACAGAGTGAGCACGGGGTGTGTCCCGCGATGCAACTGAGCGAGCACGGGGTTTGTCCCACAGGGGAACGGAGTGAGCACGGGGTGAGTCCCACAAGGGAATGGAGCCAGCACGGGGTGAGTCTCACAGGGGAATGGAGTGAGCACGGAATGAGTCCCACAGGGGAATGGAGTGAGCACATGGTGAGTCCCACAGGGGAACGGAGTGAGCACGGGGTGAGTCCCACAGAGAACGGAGTGAGCACAGGGTGAGTCCCACAGGGGAACGGAGTGAGCACGGAGTGAGTCCCAAAGGGGAACGGAGTGAGAAGGGAGTGAGTCCCACAGGGGAACGAAGCAAGCACAGGGTAAGTCCCACAGGGGAACGGAGTGAGCACGGAGTGAGTCCCACAGGGGAACGGAGTGAGCACGGAGTGAGTCCCACAGGGGAATGGAGTGAGCACGTGGTGAGTCCCACAGGGGAACGGAGTGAGCACGGAGTGAGTCCCACAGGGGAACGGAGTGAGCACGGAGTGAGTCCCACAGGGGAATGGAGTGAGCACATGGTGAGTCCCACAGGGGAACGGAGTGAGCACGGGGTGAGTCCCACAGGGGAACGAAGCGAGCACGGGGTGAGTCCCACAAGGGAACGGAATGAGCACGGAGTGAATCCCACAAGGGAACGCAATGAGCAGGGGTTGTGTCCCACAGGGAAAAGGGGCGAGCACGGGGTGAGTCCCACAGGGGAACGGAGTGAGCACGCGGTGTGTCCCGCGATGGAACGGAGTGATCACGGGGTTTGTCCCACAGGGGAACGGAATGAGCACGGAGTGAGTCCCACAGGGGAATGGAGTGAGCACAAGATGTGTCCCACATGGGAACGGAGTGAGCACGTGGGGAGTCCCCACATGGGAACAGAGCGAGCACGGGGTGAGTCCCACAGGGGAACGGAATGAGCACGAGGTGAGTCCCACAGGGGAACGGAGTGAGCACGGAGTGAGTCCCACAGGGGAACAGAGTGAGCACGGGGTGAGTCCCACAGGGGAACGGAGTGAGCACGGAGTGAGTCCCACAGGGGAACAGAGTGAGCACGGGGTGTGTCCCGCGATGCAACTGAGCGAGCACGGGGTTTGTCCCACAGGGGAACGGAGTGAGCACGGGGTGAGTCCCACAAGGGAATGGAGCCAGCACGGGGTGAGTCTCACAGGGGAATGGAGTGAGCACGGAATGAGTCCCACAGGGGAATGGAGTGAGCACATGGTGAGTCCCACAGGGGAACGGAGTGAGCACGGGGTGAGTCCCACAGAGAACGGAGTGAGCACAGGGTGAGTCCCACAGGGGAACGGAGTGAGCACGGAGTGAGTCCCAAAGGGGAACGGAGTGAGAAGGGAGTGAGTCCCACAGGGGAACGAAGCAAGCACAGGGTAAGTCCCACAGGGGAACGGAGTGAGCACGGAGTGAGTCCCACAGGGGAACGGAGTGAGCACGGAGTGAGTCCCACAGGGGAATGGAGTGAGCACGTGGTGAGTCCCACAGGGGAACGGAGTGAGCACGGAGTGAGTCCCACAGGGGAACGGAGTGAGCACGGAGTGAGTCCCACAGGGGAATGGAGTGAGCACATGGTGAGTCCCACAGGGGAACGGAGTGAGCACGGGGTGAGTCCCACAGGGGAACGAAGCGAGCACGGGGTGAGTCCCACAAGGGAACGGAATGAGCACGGAGTGAATCCCACAAGGGAACGCAATGAGCAGGGGTTGTGTCCCACAGGGAAAAGGGGCGTGCACGGGGTGAGTCCCACAGGGGAACGGAGTGAGCACGCGGTGTGTCCCGCGATGGAACGGAGTGATCACGGGGTTTCTCCCACAGGGGAACGGAATGAGCACGGAGTGAGTCCCACAGGGAAAAGGAGCGAGACCGGGGTGAGTCCCACAGGGGAACGGAGCAAGCACAGGGTGTGTCCCACAGGGGAACGGAATGAGCACGGGGTGAGTCCCACAGGGAAAAGGAGCGAGACCGGGGTGAGTCCCACAGGGGAACGGAGTGAGCACAGGGTGAGTCCCACAGGGGAACAGAGTGAGCACGGGGTGAGTCCCACAGGGAAAAGGAGCGAGACCGGGGTGTGTCCCACAGGGGAACGGAGTGAGCACAGGGTGAGTCCCACAGGGGAACGGAGTGAGCACGGAGTGAGTCCCAAAGGGGAACGGAGTGAGAAGGGAGTGAGTCCCACAGGGGAACGAAGCAAGCACAGGGTAAGTCCCACAGGGGAACGGAGTGAGCACGGAGTGAGTCCCTCAGGGGAACGGAGTGAGCACGGAGTGAGTCCCACAGGGGAATGGAGTGAGCACGTGGTGAGTCCCACAGGGGAACGGAGTGAGCACGGAGTGAGTCCCACAGGGGAACGGAGTGAGCACGGAGTGAGTCCCACAGGGGAATGGAGTGAGCACATGGTGAGTCCCACAGGGGAACGGAGTGAGCACGGGGTGAGTCCCACAGGGGAACGAAGCGAGCACGGGGTGAGTCCCACAAGGGAACGGAATGAGCACGGAGTGAATCCCACAAGGGAACGCAATGAGCAGGGGTTGTGTCCCACAGGGAAAAGGGGCGAGCACGGGGTGAGTCCCACAGGGGAACAGAGTGAGCACGCGGTGTGTCCCGCGATGGAACGGAGTGATCACGGGGTTTCTCCCACAGGGGAACGGAATGAGCACGGAGTGAGTCCCACAGGGAAAAGGAGCGAGACCGGGGTGAGTCCCACAGGGGAACGGAGCAAGCAGAGGGTGTGTCCCACAGGGGAACGGAATGAGCACGGGGTGAGTCCCACAGGGAAAAGGAGCGAGACCGGGGTGAGTCCCACAGGGGAACAGAGCAAGCACAGGGTGTGTCCCACAGGGGAACGGAGTGAGCACATGGGGAGTCCCCACACGGGAACGGAGCGAGCACGGAGTGAGTCCCATAGGAGAACGGAGCGAGCATGGGGTGGGTCCTGCGATGGAACTGAGCGAGCACGGGGTGAGTCCCACAGAGGAACGGAGTGAGCACGGGGTGAGTCCCACAGGGGAACGGAGTGAGCACGGGGTGAGTCCCACAGAGGAACGGAGTGAGCACAGGGTGAGTCCCACAGGGGAACGGAGTGAGCACGGGGTGAGTCCCACAGTGGAATGCAGTGAGCACGGGGTGAGTCCCACAGGGGAACGGAGCGAGCACGGGGTGAGTCCTGCGATGGAACGGAGTGAGCACGGGGTGGGTCCCACAGGGGAACGGAGTGAGCACGGGGTGGGTCCCACAGGGGAACGGAGTGAGCACGGGGGGGTCCCACAGGGGAACGGTGTGAGCACGTGGTGGGTCCCACAGGGGAACGGAATGAGCACAGGGTGAGTTCCACAGGGGAACGGAGCGAGCACAGAGTGGCTCCCACAAGGAACGGAGTGAGCACGAAGTGAGTCCCACAGGGGAATGGAGCGAGCACTGGATGTGTCCCGCAGGGGAACGGAATGAGCTCGGGGTGAGTCCCACAGGGGAACGGAGCGAGCACGTGGTGAGTCCCACAGGGGAACGGAGTGAGCACGGGGTGAGTCCCACAGTGGAATGGAGTGAACACGGGGTGAGTCCCACAGGGGAACGGAGTGAGCACGGGGTGAGTCCCACAGTGGAATGGAGTGAGCACGGGGTGAGTCCCACAGGGGAACGGAGCGAGCACGGAATGAGTCCCATACGGGAACTGAGCGAGCATGGGGTGTGTCCCACAGGGGAACGGAGTGAGCACGGGGTGAGTCCCACAGTGGAACGGAGTGAGCACGGGGTGTGTCCCACGGGGGAACGGAGCGAGCATGGAATGAGTCCCATACGGGAACTGAGCGAGCATGGGGTGTGTCCCACAGGGGAACGGAGTGAGCACGGGGTGAGTCCCACAGTGGAACGGAGTGAGCACGGGGTGTGTCCCACAGGGGAACGGAATGAAGACGGGGGGTGTCCTGCGATGGAACGGAGTGAGCACGGGGTGAGTCCCACAGGGGAACGGAGCGAGCACGGAATGAGTCCCATACGGGAACTGAGCGAGCATGGGGTGTGTCCCACAGGGGAACGGAGTGAGCACGGGGTGAGTCCCACAGTGGAACGGAGTGAGCACGGGGTGAGTCCCACAGGGGAACCGAATGAGCACGAAGTGAGTCCCACACGGGAACCGAATGAGCACGAAGTGAGTCCCACAGGGGAACGGAGCGAGCACGGGGTGAGTCCCACACGGGAACGGAGTGAGCACGGGGTGAGTCCCACACGGGAACGGAGTGAGCACGAGGTGAGTCCCACACGGGAACGGAGTGAGCACGAGGTGAGTCCCACAGGGGAACGGAGTGAGCACGGGGTGAGTCCCACAGGGGAACGGAGTGAGCACGGGGTGAGTCCCACAGGGGAACGGAGTGAGCACGGGGTGAGTCCCACAGGGGAACGGAGCGAGCGCGGGGTGACTCCCACAGGGAAACGGAGTGAGCACGGGGTGAGTCCCACAGGAGAACGGAGTGAGCACGGGGTGAGTCCCACAGGGGAACGGAGTGAGCACGGGGTGAGTCCCACAGGGGAACGGAGCGAGCGCGGGGTGACTCCCACAGGGAAACGGAGTGAGCACGGGGTGAGTCCCACAGGAGAACGGAGCGAGCACGGGGTGAGTCCCACAGGGGAACGGAGTGAGCACGGGGTGAGTCCCACAGGGGAACGGAGTGAGCACGGGGTGAGTCCCACAGGAGAACGGAGTGAGCACGGGGTGAGTCCCACAGGGGAACGGAGCGAGCACGAGGTGAGACCCACAGGGGAACGGAATGAGCACGGGGTGAGTCCCACAGGGGAACAGAGTGAGCACAGGGCGAGTCCCAAAAGGGAACAGGATGAGTCCCACAGGGGAACGGAGTGAACACTGGGTGAGTCCCGCGATGGAAAGGAGCGAGCATGGGGTGAGTCCATCAGGGGAACGGAGTGAGCACGGATTGAGTCCCACAGGGGAACGGAGTGAGCACGAGGTGAGTCCCAAAGGGGAATGGAATGAGCACAGGGTGTGTCCTGTGATGGAACGGAGTGAGCACGGGGTGTGTCCCACAAGGGAACGGAGCGAGCACGGGGTGATTCCCACACGGGAACGGAGTGAGCTCGGGGTGAGTCCCACAGTGGAACGGAGTGAGCACGGGGTGAGTACCACAGGGGAACGGAGCAAGCACAGGGTGTGTCCCACAGGGGAATGGAGTGAGCACGTGGGGAGTCCCCACACGGCAATGGTGCGAGCACGCAGTGGGTCACACAGGGGAACGGAATGAACACGGGGTGGGTCCCAGAGGGGAATGGAGCGGGCATGGATTGAGTCCCACAGGGGAACCGAGTGAGCATGGAGTGAGTCCCACGATGGAACGGAGTAAGCACGGCGTGAGTCCCACAGGGAATGGAGTGAGCACAAGGTGAGTCCCACAGGGGAATGGAGCGAGCACGGGGTGTGTCCCACAGGGGAACGGAGTGAGCACGGATTGAGTCCCACAGGGGAACGGAGTGAGCACGAGGTGAATCCCGCGATGGAAAGGAGCGAGCACGGGGTGAGTCCATCAGGGGAACAGAGTGAGCACGGATTGAGTCCCACAGGGGAACGGAGTGAGCACGAGGTGAGTCCCAAAGGGGAATGGAATGAGCACACGGTATGTCCTGCGATGGAACGGAGTGAGTACGGGGTGTGTCCCACAGTGGAACGGAGTGAACACGGGGTGAGTCCCACATGGGAACGGAGCGAGCACGGGGTGATTCCCACAGTGGAATGGAGTGAGCACGGGGTGAATCCCACATGGGAACGGAGCGAGCACGGGGTGAGTACCACAGGGGAACAGAGCGAGACTGGGGTGAGTCCCACAGGGGAATGGAGTGAGCACGTGGGGAGTCCCCACACGGGAACGGAGCGAGCACGCAGTGTGTCCCGCGATGGAACGGAGTGATCACGGGGTTTGTCCCGCAGGGGAATGGAGTGAGCACGGATTGAGTCCCACATGGGAACGGAGTGAGCACGGGGCGAGTCCCACGATGGAACGGCGTGAGCACGGGGTGACTCGCACAGGGGAACGGAATGAGCAAGGGATGAGTCCCAAGATGGAATGGAGTAAGCACGGCGTGAGTCCCACAGGGAATGATGTGAGCACGAGGTGAGTCCCACAGCGGAACGGAGCGAGCACGGAATGAGTCCCACGGGGGAACGGAGAGAGCACGGGGTGAGTCCCACAGGGGAACGGAGAGAGCACGGGGTGAGTCCCACAGGGGAACGGAGCGAGCACGGGGTGAGTCCCACAGGGGAATGGAGTGAGCACAGGGTGAGTCCCACAGGGGAATGGAGTGAGCACGGGGTGAGTCTCACAGTGGAATGGAGTGAGCACAGGGTGAGTCCCACAGGGGAACGGAGTGAGTCCCACAAGGGAATGGAGTGAGCACGGGGTGAATCCCACAAGGGAACGGAATGGGCACGGGGTGAATCCCACAAGGGAACGCAATCAGCACGGGGTGTGTCTCAGAGAAAAGGAGCGAGCACAGGGTGAGTCCCACAGGTAAACGGAGTGAGCACGCAGTGTGTCCCGCGATGAAACGGAGTGATCACGGGGTTTGTCCCACTGGGGAACGGAATGAGCACTGAGTGAGTCCCACAGGGAAAAGGAGCGAGCACGGGGTGAGTCCCACAGGGGAACGGAGCAAGCACAGGGTGTGTCCCACAGGGGAACGGAGTGAGCACGTGGGGAGTCCCCACATGGGAACGGAGCGAGCACGCAGTGTGTCCCGCGATGGAACGGAGTGATCACGGGGTTTGTCCCACAGGGGAACGGTCTGAGCACGGGAGAGTCCCACAGGGGAACGGAGCGAGCACGGAGTGGCTCCCACAAGGAACGGAGTGAGCACGAAGTAAGTCCCACAGGGGAATGGAGCAAGCACAGGGTGTGTCCCACAGGGGAACGGAATGAGCACGGGGTGAGTCCCACAGGAGAACAGAGCGAGCACGGGGTGAGTCCCACAGGGGAACAGAGCGAGACCGGGGTGAGTCCCACAGTGGAGCGGAGTGAGCACGGCCTGAGTCCCACAGGGGAACGGAGTGAGCATGGAGTGAGTCCCACAGGGGAACGAAGCGAGCACGGATTGAGTCCCACAGGGGAATGGAGTGAGCACGAGGTGAGTCCCGCGATGGAAAGGAGCGAGCATGGGGTGAGTCCATCAGGGGAACGGAGTGAGCACGAATTGAGTCCCAAAGGGGAATGGAATGAGTACGGATTGAGTACCACAGGGGAACGGAGTGAGCACGAGGTGAGTCCCAAAGGGGAATGGAATGAGCACAGGGTGTGTCCTGCGATGGAACGGAGTGAGCACGGGGTGTGTCCCACAGTGGAATGGAGTGAGCACTGGGTGAGTCCCACATGGGAACGGAGCGAGCACGGGGTGCGTCCCGCAGGGGAATGGAGTGAGCACGGATTGAGTCCCACATGGGAATGGAGTGAGCACGGGGTGAGTCCCACGATGGAACGGAGTGAGCACGGGGTGACTCGCACAGGGGAACGGAGTGAGCAAGGGATGAGTCCCACAGGGAATGGAGTGAGCACGAGGTGAATCCCACAGGGGAACGGAGCGAGCACGGAATGAGTCCCACGGGGGAACGGAATGAACACGGGGTGATTCTCACAGGGGAACGGAGCGAGCACGGAATGAGTCCCACGGGGGAACGGAGCGAGCATGGAGTGAGTCCCACAGGGGAACGGAATGAGCACAGGGTGTGTTCCTGCGATGGAATGGACCGAGCACGGGGTGAGTCCCACAGGGGAACGGAGAGAGCACGGGGTGAGTCCCACACGGGAACGGAGTGAGCACGAGGTGAGTCCCACAGGGGAACGGAGCGAGACTGGGGTGAGTCCCACAGGAGAATGGAGTGAGCACGGGGTGAGTCCGACAGGGGAACGGAGTGAGCACGGAGTGAGTCCCACAGGGGAACGGAGCGAGCACGGGGTGAGTCCCACAGTGGAGTGGAGTGAGCATGGGGTGAGTCCCACAGGGGAATGGAATGAGCACGGGGTGAGTCTCAAAGTGGAATGGAGTGAGCACGGGATGAGTCCCACAGAGAATGGAGTGAGAACGGGGTGAGTCTCACAGTGGAATGGAGTGAGCACGGGGTGAGTCCCACAGGGGAACGGAGTGAGCACGGAGTGAGTCCCACAGGGGAACGGAGCGAGCACGGGGTGAGTCCCACAGGGAAATGGAATGAGCACGGAGTGAGTACTACAGACGGAACGGAGCGAGACTGGGGTTAGTCCCAAAAGGGAATGGAGTGAGCAGGGAGTGAGTCCCACAGGGAAACGGAGCGAGCACGGGGTGAGTCCCACAGGGGAACAGAGGGAGCACGGAGTGAGTCGCACAGGGGAACGGAGCGAGACTGGGGTGTGTCCCACGGGGGAATGGAATGAGCACGGGGTGAATCCCACAAGAGAACGGAATGAGCACGGGGTGGGTCCCACAGGGGAACGGAATGAGCACGGGGTTTGTCCCACTCGGGAACGGAGCGAGCACGGGGTGAGTCCCACAGGGGAATGGAGTGAGCACGGGGTGAGTCCCACAGGGGAACGGAGAGACAACGGAGTGTGTCCCACAGGGGAACGGAGAGACAACGTGGTGTGTCCCACAGGGGAATGGAGTGAGCACGGAGTGAGTCCCACGGGGGAACGGAGAGAGCACGGAGTGAGTCCCACAGGGGAACGGAGTGAGCACGGGGTGAGTCCCACAGGGGAATGGAGTGAGCACGGGGTGAGTCCCACAGGAGAATGGAGTGAGCACGGGGTGAGTCCCACAGGAGAACGGAGCGAGCATGGGGTGAGTACCACAGTGGAATGGAGTGAGCACGGAGTGAGTCTCAAAGTGGAATGGAGTGAGCAAGGGGTGAGTCCCACAGGGGAATGGAGTGAGAACGGGGTGAGTCTCACAGTGGAATGGAGTGAGCACGGAGTGAGTCCCACAGGGGAACGGAATGAGCACGGGGTGAGTCCCACAGAGAATGGAGTGAGCACGGGGTGAGTCCCACAGGGGAACGGAGTGAGCACGGTGTGAGTCCCACAGAGAATGGAGTGAGCACGCCGTGAGTCCCACAGGATAACAGAGTGAGCACGGTGTGAGTCCCACAGGGAACAGAGCGGGCACAGGGTGTGTCCCGCGATGGAACAGAGCGAGCACAGGGTGTGTCCCGCGATGGAACTGAGCGAGCACGGGGTGAGTCCCACAGGGGAACAGAGGGAGCACGGAGTGAGTCGCACAGGGGAACGGAGCGAGACTGGGGTGTGTCCCACGGGGGAATGGAATGAGCACGGGGTGAATCCCACAAGAGAACGGAATGAGCACGGGGTGGGTCCCACAGGGGAACGGAATGAGCACGGGGTTTGTCCCACTCGGGAACGGAGTGAGCACGGGGTGAGTCCCACAGGGGAATGGAGTGAGCACGGGGTGAGTCCCACAGGGGAACGGAGAGACAACGGAGTGTGTCCCACAGGGGAACGGAGAGACAACGTGGTGTGTCCCACAGGGGAATGGAGTGAGCACGGAGTGAGTCCCACGGGGGAACGGAGAGAGCACGGAGTGAGTCCCACAGGGGAACGGAGCGAGCACGGGGTGAGTCCCACAGGGGAATGGAGTGAGCACGGGGTGAGTCCCACAGGGGAATGGAGTGAGCACGGGGTGAGTCTCACAGTGGAATGGAGTGAGCACAGGGTGAGTCCCACAGGGGAACGGAGTGAGTCCCACAAGGGAATGGAGTGAGCACGGGGTGAATCCCACAAGGGAACGGAATGGGCACGGGGTGAATCCCACAGGGGAACGGAATGGGCACGGGGTGAATCCCACAAGGGAACGCAATCAGCACGGGGTGTGTCTCAGAGAAAAGGAGCGAGCACAGGGTGAGTCCCACAGGTAAACGGAGTGAGCACGCAGTGTGTCCCGCGATGAAACGGAGTGATCACGGGGTTTGTCCCACTGGGGAACGGAATGAGCACTGAGTGAGTCCCACAGGGAAAAGGAGCGAGCACGGGGTGAGTCCCACAGGGGAACGGAGCAAGCACAGGGTGTGTCCCACAGGGGAACGGAGTGAGCATGTGGGGAGTCCCCACATGGGAACGGAGCGAGCACGCAGTGTGTCCCGCGATGGAACGGAGTGATCACGGGGTTTGTCCCACAGGGGAACGGTCTGAGCACGGGAGAGTCCCACAGGGGAACGGAGCGAGCACGGAGTGGCTCCCACAAGGAACGGAGTGAGCACGAAGTAAGTCCCACAGGGGAATGGAGCGAGCACAGGGTGTGTCCCACAGGGGAACGGAATGAGCACGGGGTGAGTCCCACAGGAGAACGGAGCGAGCACGGGGTGAGTCCCACAGGGGAACAGAGCGAGACCGGGGTGAGTCCCACAGTGGAGCGGAGTGAGCACGGCCTGAGTCCCACAGGGGAACGGAGCGAGCATGGAGTGAGTCCCACAGGGGAACAGAGTGAGCACGGTGTGAGTCCCACAGGGGAACGGAGCGAGCACGGATTGAGTCCCACAGGGGAATGGAGTGAGCACGAGGTGAGTCCCGCGATGGAAAGGAGCGAGCATGGGGTGAGTCCATCAGGGGAACGGAGTGAGCACGGATTGAGTCCCAAAGGGGAATGGAATGAGCACTGGGTGTGTCCTGCGATCGACGGAATGAGCACGGGGTTTGTCCCACAGTGGAATGGAGTGAGCACGGGGTGAGTCCCAAAGGGGAATGGAATGAGTACGGATTGAGTACCACAGGGGAACGGAGTGAGCACGAGGTGAGTCCCAAAGGGGAATGGAATGAGCACAGGGTGTGTCCTGCGATGGAACGGAGTGAGCACGGGGTGTGTCCCACAGTGGAATGGAGTGAGCACGGGGTGAGTCCCACATGGGAACGGAGCGAGCACGGGGTGCGTCCCGCAGGGGAATGGAGTGAGCACGGATTGAGTCCCACATGGGAATGGAGTGAGCACGGGGTGAGTCCCACGGGGGAACGGAATGAACACGGGGTGATTCTCACAGGGGAACGGAGCGAGCATGGAGTGAGTCCCACAGGGGAACGGAATGAGCACAGGGTGTGTTCCTGCGATGGAATGGACCGAGCACGGGGTGAGTCCATCAGGGGAACGGAGAGAGCACGGGGTGAGTCCCACACGGGAACGGAGTGAGCACGAGGTGAGTCCCACACGGGAACGGAGCGAGACTGGGGTGAGTCCCACAGGAGAATGGAGTGAGCACGGGGTGAGTCCCACAGGGGAACGGAGCGAGCACGGGGTGAGTCCCACAGTGGAGTGGAGTGAGCATGGGGTGAGTCCCACAGGGGAATGGAATGAGCACGGGGTGAGTCTCAAAGTGGAATGGAGTGAGAACGGGGTGAGTACTACAGGGGAACGGAGCGAGACTGGGGTTAGTCCCAAAAGGGAATGGAGTGAGCAGGGAGTGAGTCCCACAGGAGAGTGGAGTGAGCACGGGGTGAGTCCCACAGGAGAACGGAGCGAGCATGGGGTGAGTACCACAGTGGAGTGGAGTGAGCACGGGGTGAGTCCCACAGGGGAATGGAATGAGCACGGGGTGAGTCTCAAAGTGGAATGGAATGAGCACGGGGTGAGTCTCAAAGTGGAATGGAGTGAGAACGGGGTGAGTCCCACAGGGAAAAGGAGCGAGACCGGGGTGAGTCCCACAGGGGAACAGAGCAAGCACAGGGTGTGTCCCACAGGGGAACGGAGTGAGCACATGGGGAGTCCCCACACGGGAACGGAGCGAGCACGGAGTGAGTCCCATAGGAGAACGGAGCGAGCATGGGGTGGGTGCTGCGATGGAACGGAGCGAGCACGGGGTGAGTCCCACAGGGGAACGGAGTGAGCACGGGGTGAGTCCCACAGAGGAACGGAGTGAGCACGGGGTGAGTCCCACACCGGAACAGAGTGAGCACGGGGTGAGTCCCACAGGGGAACGGAGTGAGCACGGGGTGAGTCCCACAGGGGAACGGAGTGAGCACGGGGTGAGTCCCACAGAGGAACGGAGTGAGCACGGGGTGAGTCCCACAGGGGAACGGAGTGAGCACGGGGTGAGTCCCACAGTGGAATGCAGTGAGCACGGGGTGAGTCCCACACGGGAACGGAGCGAGCACGGGGTGAGTCCTGCGATGGAACGGAGTGAGCACGGGGTGGGTCCCACAGGGGAACGGAGTGAGCACGGGGTGGGTCCCACAGGGGAACGGAGTGAGCACGGGGGGGTCCCACAGGGGAACGGTGTGAGCACGTGGTGGGTCCCACAGGGGAACGGAATGAGCACAGGGTGAGTTCCACAGGGGAACGGAGCGAGCACAGAGTGGCTCCCACAAGGAACGGAGTGAGCACGAAGTGAGTCCCACAGGGGAATGGAGCGAGCACTGGATGTGTCCCGCAGGGGAACGGAATGAGCTCGGGGTGAGTCCCAAAGGGGAACCGAATGAGCACATGGTGAGTCCCACAGGGGAACGGAGTGAGCACGGGGTGAGTCCCACAGTGGAATGGAGTGAACACGGGGTGAGTCCCACAGGGGAACGGAGTGAGCACGGGGTGAGTCCCACAGTGGAATGGAGTGAGCACGGGGTGAGTCCCACAGGGGAACGGAGCGAGCACGGAATGAGTCCCATACGGGAACGGAGCGAGCATGGGGTGTGTCCCACAGGGGAACGGAGCGAGCACGGAATGAGTCCCACAGGGGAATGGAGTGAGCACATGGTGAGTCCCACAGGGGAACGGAATGAAGACGGGGGGTGTCCTGCGATGGAACGGAGTGAGCACGGGGTGAGTCCCACAGGGGAACCGAATGAGCACGAAGTGAGTCCCACACGGGAACCGAATGAGCACGAAGTGAGTCCCACAGAGGAACGGAGCGAGCACGGGGTGAGTCCCACACGGGAACGGAGTGAGCACGAGGTGAGTCCCACACGGGAACGGAGTGAGCACGGGGTGAGTCCCACAGGAGAACGGAGTGAGCACGGGGTGAGTCCCACAGGGGAACGGAGCGAGCACGGGGTGACTCCCACAGGGAAACGGAGCGGGCACGGGGTGAGTCCCACAGGTGAACGGAATGAGCACAGGATGAGTCCCACAGGGGAACGGAATGAGCACGGAGAGAGTCCCACAGGGGAACAGAGTGAGCACAGGGCGAGTCCCAAAAGGGAACAGGATGAGTCCCACAGGGGAACGGAGTGAACACTGGGTGAGTCCCGCGATGGAAAGGAGCGAGCATGGGGTGAGTCCATCAGGGGAACGGAGTGAGCACGGATTGAGTCCCACAGGGGAACGGAATGAGCACGAGGTGAGTCCCAAAGGGGAATGGAATGAGCACAGGGTGTGTCCTGTGATGGAACGGAGTGAGCACGGGGTGTGTCCCACAAGGGAACGGAGCGAGCACGGGGTGATTCCCACACGGGAACGGAGTGAGCTCGGGGTGAGTACCACAGGGGAACGGAGCAAGCACAGGGTGTGTCCCACAGGGGAATGGAGTGAGCACGTGGGGAGTCCCCACACGGCAATGGTGCGAGCACGCAGTGGGTCACACAGGGGAACGGAATGAACACGGGGTGGGTCCCAGAGGGGAATGGAGTGAGCACGAGGTGAGTCCCACAGGGGAACCGAGTGAGCATGGAGTGAGTCCCACGATGGAACGGAGTAAGCACGGCGTGAGTCCCACAGGGAATGGAGTGAGCACAAGGTGAGTCCCACAGGGGAACGGAGTGAGCACGGTGTGAGTCCCACAGGGGAATGGAGCGAGCACGGGGTGTGTCCCACAGGGGAACGGAGTGAGCACGGATTGAGTCCCACAGGGGAACGGAGTGAGCACGAGGTGAATCCCGCGATGGAAAGGAGCGAGCACGGGGTGAGTCCATCAGGGGAACAGAGTGAGCACGGATTGAGTCCCACAGGGGAACGGAGTGAGCACGAGGTGAGTCCCACAGGGGAACGGAATGAGCACACGGTATGTCCTGCGATGGAACGGAGTGAGTACGGGGTGTGTCCCACAGTGGAACGGAGTGAACACGGGGTGAGTCCCACATGGGAACGGAGCGAGCACGGGGTGATTCCCACAGTGGAATGGAGTGAGCACGGGGTGAATCCCACATGGGAACGGAGCGAGCACGGGGTGAGTACCACAGGGGAACAGAGCGAGACTGGGGTGAGTCCCACAGGGGAATGGAGTGAGCACGTGGGGGGTCCCCACACGGGAACGGAGCGAGCACGCAGTGTGTCCCGCGATGGAACGGAGTGATCACGGGGTTTGTCCCGCAGGGGAATGGAGTGAGCACGGATTGAGTCCCACATGGGAACGGAGTGAGCACGGGGCGAGTCCCACGATGGAACGGCGTGAGCACGGGGTGACTCGCACAGGGGAACGGAATGAGCAAGGGATGAGTCCCAAGATGGAATGGAGTAAGCACGGCGTGAGTCCCACAGGGAATGGAGTGAGCACGAGGTGAGTCCCACAGCGGAACGGAGCGAGCACGGAATGAGTCCCACGGGGGAACGGAGAGAGCACGGGGTGAGTCCCACAGGGGAACGGAGCGAGCACGGGGTGAGTCCCACAGGGGAATGGAGTGAGCACAGGGTGAGTCCCACAGGGGAATGGAGTGAGCACGGGGTGAGTCTCACAGTGGAATGGAGTGAGCACAGGGTGAGTCCCACAGGGGAACGGAGTGAGTCCCACAAGGGAATGGAGTGAGCACGGGGTGAATCCCACAAGGGAACGGAATGGGCACGGGGTGAATCCCACAAGGGAACGCAATCAGCACGGGGTGTGTCTCAGAGAAAAGGAGCGAGCACAGGGTGAGTCCCACAGGTAAACGGAGTGAGCACGCAGTGTGTCCCGCGATGAAACGGAGTGATCACGGGGTTTGTCCCACTGGGGAACGGAATGAGCACTGAGTGAGTCCCACAGGGAAAAGGAGCGAGCACGGGGTGAGTCCCACAGGGGAACGGAGCAAGCACAGGGTGTGTCCCACAGGGGAACGGAGTGAGCACGTGGGGAGTCCCCACATGGGAACGGAGCGAGCACGCAGTGTGTCCCGCGATGGAACGGAGTGATCACGGGGTTTGTCCCACAGGGGAACGGTCTGAGCACGGGAGAGTCCCACAGGGGAACGGAGCGAGCACGGAGTGGCTCCCACAAGGAACGGAGTGAGCACGAAGTAAGTCCCACAGGGGAATGGAGCGAGCACAGGGTGTGTCCCACAGGGGAACGGAATGAGCACGGGGTGAGTCCCACAGGAGAACGGAGCGAGCACGGGGTGAGTCCCACAGGGGAACAGAGCGAGACCGGGGTGGGTCCCACAGTGGAGCGGAGTGAGCACGGCCTGAGTCCCACAGGGGAACGGAGTGAGCATGGAGTGAGTCCCACAGGGGAACGGAGCGAGCACGGATTGAGTCCCACAGGGGAATGGAGTGAGCACGGGGTGAGTCCCACAGGGGAATGGAGTTAGCACGGATTGAGTCCCACATGGGAATGGAGTGAGCACGGTGTGAGTCCCACAGGGGAACGGAGCGAGCACGGATTGAGTCCCACAGGGGAACAGAGTGAGCACGGTGTGAGTCCCACAGGGGAACGGAGCGAGCACGGATTGAGTCCCACAGGGGAATGGAGTCAGCACGAGGTGAGTCCCGCGATGGAAAGGAGCGAGCATGGGGTGAGTCCATCAGGGGAACGGAGTGAGCACGGATTGAGTCCCAAAGGGGAATGGAATGAGCACTGGGTGTGTCCTGCGATCGACGGAATGAGCACGGGGTTTGTCCCACAGTGGAATGGAGTGAGCACGGGGTGAGTCCCAAAGGGGAATGGAATGAGTACGGATTGAGTACCACAGGGGAACGGAGTGAGCACGAGGTGAGTCCCAAAGGGGAATGGAATGAGCACAGGGTGTGTCCTGCGATGGAACGGAGTGAGCACGGGGTGTGTCCCACAGTGGAATGGAGTGAGCACGGATTGAGTCCCACATGGGAATGGAGTGAGCACGGGGTGAGTCCCACGATGGAACGGAGTGAGCACGGGGTAACTCGCACAGGGGAACGGAGTGAGCAAGGGATGAGTCCCACAGGGAATGGAGTGAGCACGAGGTGAATCCCACAGGGGAACGGAGCGAGCACGGAATGAGTCCCACGGGGGAACGGAATGAACACGGGGTGATTCTCACAGGGGAACGGAGCGAGCACGGAATGAGTCCCACGGGGGAACGGAGCGAGCATGGAGTGAGTCCCACAGGGGAACGGAATGAGCACAGGGTGTGTTCCTGCGATGGAATGGACCGAGCACGGGGTGAGTCCCACAGGGGAACGGAGAGAGCACGGGGTGAGTCCCACACGGGAACGGAGTGAGCACGAGGTGAGTCCCACAGGGGAACGGAGCGAGACTGGGGTGAGTCCCACAGGAGAATGGAGTGAGCACGGGGTGAGTCCGACAGGGGAACGGAGTGAGCACGGAGTGAGTCCCACAGGGGAACGGAGCGAGCATGGGGTGAGTCCCACAGTGGAGTGGAGTGAGCATGGGGTGAGTCCCACAGGGGAATGGAATGAGCACGGGGTGAGTCTCAAAGTGGAATGGAGTGAGCACGGGGTGAGTCCCACAGAGAATGGAGTGAGAACGGGGTGAGTCTCACAGTGGAATGGAGTGAGCACGGGGTGAGTCCCACAGGGGAACGGAGTGAGCACGGAGTGAGTCCCACAGGGGAACGGAGCGAGCACGGGGTGAGTCCCACAGGGAAATGGAATGAGCACGGAGTGAGTACTACAGGGGAACGGAGCGAGACTGGGGTTAGTCCCAAAAGGGAATGGAGTGAGCAGGGAGTGAGTCCCACAGGGAAACGGAGCGAGCACGGGGTGAGTCCCACAGGAGAATGGAGTGAGCACGGGGTGAGTCCCACAGGAGAACGGAGCGAGCATGGGGTGAGTACCACAGTGGAATGGAGTGAGCACGGGGTGAGTCCCACAGGGGAATGGAGTGAGCACGGGGTGAGTCTCAAAGTGGAATGGAGTGAGCAAGGGGTGAGTCCCACAGGGGAATGGAGTGAGAACGGGGTGAGTCTCACAGTGGAATGGAGTGAGAACGGGGTGAGTCTCACAGTGGAATGGAGTGAGCACGGAGTGAGTCCCACAGGGGAACGGAATGAGCACGGGGTGAGTCCCACAGAGAATGGAGTGAGCACGTGGTGAGTCCCACAGGGGAACGGAGTGAGCACGGTGTGAGTCCCACAGAGAATGGAGTGAGCACGCCGTGAGTCCCACAGGATAACAGAGTGAGCACGGTGTGAGTCCCACAGGGAACAGAGCGGGCACAGGGTGTGTCCCGCGATGGAACAGAGCGAGCACAGGGTGTGTCCCGCGATGGAACTGAGCGAGCACGGGGTGAGTCCCACAGGGGAACAGAGGGAGCACGGAGTGAGTCGCACAGGGGAACGGAGCGAGACTGGGGTGTGTCCCACGGGGGAATGGAATGAGCACGGGGTGAGTCCCACAGGGGAACGGAGAGACAACGGAGTGTGTCCCACAGGGGAACGGAGAGACAACGGGGTGAGTCCCACAGGGGAACAGAGCGAGACCGGGGTGAGTCCCACAGTGGAGCGGAGTGAGCACGGCCTGAGTCCCACGGGGGAACGGAGAGAGCACGGAGTGAGTCCCACAGGGGAACGGAGCTTGCACGGGGTGAGTCCCACAGGGGAATGGAGTGAGCACGGGGTGAGTCCCACAGGGGAATGGAGTGAGCACAGGGTGAGTCCCACAGGGGAACGGAGTGAGTCCCACAAGGGAATGGAGTGAGCACGGGGTGAATCCCACAAGGGAACGGAATGGGCACGGGGTGAATCCCACAGGGGAACGGAATGGGCACGGGGTGAATCCCACTAGGGAACGCAATCAGCACGGGGTGTGTCTCAGAGAAAAGGAGCGAGCACAGGGTGAGTCCCACAGGTAAACGGAGTGAGCACGCAGTGTGTCCCGCGATGAAACGGAGTGATCACGGGGTTTGTCCCACTGGGGAACGGAATGAGCACTGAGTGAGTCCCACAGGGAAAAGGAGCGAGCACGGGGTGAGTCCCACAGGGGAACGGAGCAAGCACAGGGTGTGTCCCACAGGGGAACGGAGTGAGCACGTGGGGAGTCCCCACATGGGAACGGAGCGAGCACGCAGTGTGTCCCGCGATGGAACGGAGTGATCACGGGGTTTGTCCCACAGGGGAACGGTCTGAGCACGGGAGAGTCCCACAGGGGAACGGAGCGAGCACGGAGTGGCTCCCACAAGGAACGGAGTGAGCACGAAGTAAGTCCCACAGGGGAATGGAGCAAGCACAGGGTGTGTCCCACAGGGGAACGGAATGAGCACGGGGTGAGTCCCACAGGAGAACGGAGCGAGCACGGGGTGAGTCCCACAGGGGAACAGAGCGAGACCGGGGTGAGTCCCACAGTGGAGCGGAGTGAGCACGGCCTGAGTCCCACAGGGGAACGGAGTGAGCATGGAGTGAGTCCCACAGGGGAACGGAGCGAGCACGGATTGAGTCCCACAGGGGAATGGAGTGAGCACGAGGTGAGTCCCGCGATGGAAAGGAGCGAGCATGGGGTGAGTCCATCAGGGGAACGGAGTGAGCACGAATTGAGTCCCAAAGGGGAATGGAATGAGCACTGGGTGTGTCCTGCGATCGACGGAATGAGCACGGGGTTTGTCCCACAGTGGAATGGAGTGAGCACGGGGTGAGTCCCAAAGGGGAATGGAATGAGTACGGATTGAGTACCACAGGGGAACGGAGTGAGCACGAGGTGAGTCCCAAAGGGGAATGGAATGAGCACAGGGTGTGTCCTGCGATGGAACGGAGTGAGCACGGGGTGTGTCCCACAGTGGAATGGAGTGAGCACTGGGTGAGTCCCACATGGGAACGGAGCGAGCACAGGGTGCGTCCCGCAGGGGAATGGAGTGAGCACGGATTGAGTCCCACATGGGAATGGAGTGAGCACGGGGTGAGTCCCACGATGGAACGGAGTGAGCACGGGGTGACTCGCACAGGGGAACGGAGTGAGCAAGGGATGAGTCCCACAGGGAATGGAGTGAGCACGAGGTGAATCCCACAGGGGAACGGAGCGAGCACGGAATGAGTCCCACGGGGGAACGGAATGAACACGGGGTGATTCTCACAGGGGAACGGAGCGAGCACGGAATGAGTCCCACGGGGGAACGGAGCGAGCATGGAGTGAGTCCCACAGGGGAACGGAATGAGCACAGGGTGTGTTCCTGCGATGGAATGGACCGAGCACGGGGTGAGTCCATCAGGGGAACGGAGAGAGCACGGGGTGAGTCCCACACGGGAACGGAGTGAGCACGAGGTGAGTCCCACACGGGAACGGAGCGAGACTGGGGTGAGTCCCACAGGAGAATGGAGTGAGCACGGGGTGAGTCCCACAGGGGAACGGAGTGAGCACGGAGTGAGTCCCACAGGGGAACGGAGCGAGCACGGGGTGAGTCCCACAGGGGAATGGAATGAGCACGGGGTGAGTCTCAAAGTGGAATGGAATGAGCACGGGGTGAGTCTCAAAGTGGAATGGAGTGAGAACGGGGTGAGTACTACAGGGGAACGGAGCGAGACTGGGGTTAGTCTCAAAAGGGAATGGAGTGAGCAGGGAGTGAGTCCCACAGGAGAATGGAGTGAGCACGGGGTGAGTCCCACAGGAGAACGGAGCGAGCATGGGGTGAGTCCCACAGTGGAGTGGAGTGAGCACGGGGTGAGTCCCACAGGGGAATGGAATGAGCACGGGGTGAGTCTCAAAGTGGAATGGAATGAGCACGGGGTGAGTCTCAAAGTGGAATGGAGTGAGAACGGGGTGAGTACTACAGGGGAACGGAGCGAGACTGGGGTTAGTCTCAAAAGGGAATGGAGTGAGCAGGGAGTGAGTCCCACAGGAGAATGGAGTGAGCACGGGGTGAGTCCCACAGGAGAACGGAGCGAGCATGGGGTGAGTACCACAGTGGAATGGAGTGAGCACGGGGTGAGTCCCACAGGGGAATGGAGTGAGCACGGGGTGAGTCCCACAGGAGAATGGAGTGAGCACGGGGTGAGTCCCACAGGGGAATGAAGTGAGAACGGGGTGAGTCTCACAGTGGAATGGAGTGAGCACGGGGTGAGTCCCACAGGGGAATGGAGTGAGCACGGAGTGAGTCCCACAGGGGAACGGAATGAGCACGGGGTGAGTCCCACAGAGAATGGAGTGAGCACGGGGTGAGTCCCACAGGGGAACGGAGTGAGCACGGAGTGAGTCCCACAGGGGAATGGAGTGAGCACAGGGTGAGTCCCACAGGGGAACGAAGTGAGCACGGAGTGAGTCCCACAGGGGAACGGAGCGAGCACGAGGTGAGTCCCACAGGGGAATGGAGTGAGCACGGGGTGAGTCCCACAGGGGAATGGAGTGAGCACGGGGTGAGTCCCACAGGGGAATGGAGTGAGCACGGGGTGAGTCCCACAGGGGAACGGAGCGAGCACGGGGTGAGACCCACAGGGAAATGGAATGAGCACGGGGTGAGTCCCACAGGGGAACGGAGCGAGCACGGGGAGAGTCTCACAGGGGAACGGAGCGAGCACGGAGTGAGTCCCACAGGGAAATGGAATGAGCACGGGGTGAGTCCCACAGGGGAACGGAGCGAGCACGGGGAGAGTCTCACAGGGGAACGGAGCGAGCACGGAGTGAGTCCCACAGGGGAACGGAGTGAGCACGGGGTGAGTCCCAAAGGGGAACGGAGTGAGCATGGAGTGAATCTCACAGGGGAACGGAGTGAGCACGGGGTGAGTCCCACAGGGGAACGGAGTGAGTCCCACAGGGGAACGGAATGAGCACAGGGTGTGACCTACAGGGGAACGGAGTGAGCACGGCGTGAGTCCCACAGGGGAACGGAGCGAGCACGGAGTGAGCCCCATAAGGGAACAGAGTGAGCACGGGGTGAGTCCTACAGGGGAACGGAGCAAGACCGGTGAGAGTCCCACAGGGGACCGGAGTGAGCACGCCGTGAGTCCCACAGGATAACAGAGTGAGCACGGTGTGAGTCCCACAGGGAACAGAGCGGGCACAGGGTGTGTCCCGCGATGGAACAGAGCGAGCACAGGGTGTGTCCCGCGATGGAACTGAGCGAGCACGGGGTGAGTCCCACAGGGGAACAGAGGGAGCACGGAGTGAGTCGCACAGGGGAACGGAGCGAGACTGAGGTGTGTCCCACGGGGGAATGGAATGAGCACGGGGTGAATCCCACAAGAGAACGGAATGAGCACGGGGTGGGTCCCACAGGGGAACGGAATGAGCACGGGGTGAGTCCCACGGGGGAACGGAGCGAGCACAGGGTGTGTCCCACAGGAGAACGGAGTGAGCACAGGGTGAGTCCCACAGGGGAACGGAGTGAGCACGTGGGGAGTCCCCACACGGCAACGGAGCGAGCACAGGGTGGGTCCCACAGGGGAACGGAGAGACAACGGAGTGTGTCCCACAGGGGAACGGAGAGACAACGTGGTGTGTCCCACAGGGGAATGGAGTGAGCACGGGGTGAGTCCCACGGGGGAACGGAGCGAGCACAGGGTGTGTCCCACAGGAGAACGGAGTGAGCACAGGGTGAGTCCCACAGGGGAACGGAGTGAGCACGTGGGGAGTCCCCACACGGCAACGGAGCGAGCACGGGGTGGGTCCCACAGGGGAACGGAATGAGCACGGGGTGAGTCCCACAGGGGAATGGAATGAGCACGGAGTGTGTCCTGCGATGGAACAGAGTGAGCACGGAGTGAGTCCCACAGGGGAACGGAGCGAGACCAGGGTGACTCCCACAGGGGAACGGAGCAAGCACGGGGTGACTCCCACAGGGGAACGGAGCAAGCACGGGGTGACTCCCACAGGGGAACGGAATGAACCCCGGGATGAGTCCCACAGGGGAATGGAATGAGCACGGGGTTTGTCCTGCGATGGAAAGGAGCGAGCATGGGGTGAGTCCCACAGGGGAACGGAGCGAGCACGGGGTGTGTCCTGCGATGGAACGGAGTGAGCACGGGGTGAGTACCACAGGGGAATGGAGCGAGACCGGGATGACTCCCAGAGGGGAACGGAGCGAGCACAGGGTGTGTCCCACAGGGGAACGGAGTGAGCACGGAGTGAGTCCCACAGGGGAACGGAGCGAGCACGGGGTGAGTCCCACAGGGGAACGGTGTGAGTCGCACAGGGGAACGGAGCGAGCACGGGGCGAGTCCCACAGGGGAAGGGAATGAGCACGGGGTGTGTCCTGCAATGGAACGAGTGAGCATGGGGTGAGTCCATCAGGGGAATGGAATGAGCACGGATTGAGTCCCACAGGAGAATGGAGAGACCACGTGGTGAGTCCCACAGGGGAACGGATTGAGCACGAGGTGAGTCCCAAAGGAGAATGGAATGAGCACAGGGTGTGTCCTGTGATGGAACGGAGTGAGCACGGGGTGAGTCCCACAGGGGAACGGAGTGAGCTCGTAGTGTGTCCTGCGATGGAACGGAGTGAGCATGGGGTTAGTACCACAGGGGAACGGAGCGAGACCGGGGTGAGTCCCACAGGGGAACGGAGCGAGCACGGCGTGATTCCCACAGGGGAACGGAGTGAGCACAGGGTGAGTCCCACAGGGGAATGGAGTGAGCACGGGGTGAGTCCCAACAGGGGAACAGAACGGGCACGGGGTGAGTCCCACAGGGGAACGGAGTGAACACGGGGTGTGTCCCACAGGGGAACGGAGTGAGCACGGATTGAGTCCCAACAGGGGAACAGAACGGGCACGGGGTGTGTCCCACAGGCGAACAGAGCGAGCACGGGGTGTGTACCACAGGTGAACGGAATGACCACGGGGTGTGTCCCGCAATGGAACTGAGCGAGCACGGGGTTTGTCCCTCAGGGGAATGGAATGAGCACGGAGTGAGTCCCACAGGGGAACGGAATGAGCATGGGGTGTGTCCTGCAATGGAACGAGTGAGCATGGGGTGAGTCCATCAGGGGAATGGAATGAGCACGGATTGAGTCCCACAGGAGAATGGAGAGAGCACGTGGTGAGTCCCACAGGGGAACGGAGTGAGCACGAGGTGAGTCCCAAAGGGGAATGGAATGAGCACAGGGTGTGCCCTGTGATGGAACGGAGCGAGCACGGGGTGAGACTCACAGGGGGACGGAGTGAGTACGGGGTGAGTCCCATAGGGGAACGGAATGAGCACGGGCTGTGTCCTGCGATGGAACGGAGCGAGCACGGAGTGAGTCCCACACGGGAACAGAGTGAGCACGAGGTGAGTCCCACAGTGGAACGGAGTGAGCACGGGGTGAGTCCCACAGGGGAACGGAGTGAACACGGGATGTGCTCCACAGGGGAACGGAGTGAGCACGGGGTGAGTCCCACAGGGGAACGGAGTGAGCACGGGGTGAGTCCCAAAGGGGAATGGAATGAGCATGGGGTGAGTCCCACAGTGGAACGGAGTGAGCACGGGGTGAGTCCCACAGGGGAACGGAGTGAACACGGGGTGAGACCCACAGGGGTACGGAGCGAGCACGGGGTGAGACCCAAAGGGGAATGTAATGAGCACGGGGTGAGTCCCACAGGGGAACGGAATGAGCACAGGGTGAGTCCCTTAGGGGAACGGAGTGAGCACGGGGTGAGTCCCAAAGGGGAACGGAATGAGCACGGGGTGAGTCCCACAGTGGAACGGAGTGAGCACGGGGTGAGCACACAGTGGAACGGAGTGAGCACGGGGTGAGTCCCACAGGGGAACGGAGTGAACACGGGATGTGCTCCACAGGGGAACGGAGTGAGCACGGGGTGAGTCCCACAGGGGAACGGAGTGAGCACGGGGTGAGTCCCACAGGGGAACGGAGTGAGCACGGGGTGAGTCCCACAGTGGAACGGAGTGAGCACGGGGTGAGTCCCACAGGGGAACGGAGTGAACACGGGGTGTGCTCCACAGGGGAACGGAGTGAGCACGGGGTGTGTACCGCGATGGAAAGGAGCGAGCGCGGGGTGAGTCCCACAGTGGAACGTAATCAGCACAAGGTGAGTCCCACAGGGGAAGGGAGTGAGCACGGAGTGAGTCCCACCGGGGAACGGAATGAGCACGGGGTGTGTCCTGCGATGGAACGAGCGAGCATGTGGTGAGTCCATCAGGGGAATGGAATGAGCACGGATTGAGTCCCACAGGGGAACGGAGTGAGCACGAGGTGAGTCCCAAAGGGGAATGGAATGAGCACAGGGTGAGTCCCACAGGGGAACAGAGTGAGCACGGAGTGAGTCCCACAGGGGAACGGAGCAAGTGCAGGGTGAGTCCAACAGGGGAATGGAGTGAGCACGGGGTGAGTCTCACAGTGGAATGGAGTGAGCACGGGGTGAATTCCACAAGGGAACGCAATGAGTACGGGGTGTGTGCCACAGGGAAAAGGAGCGAGCACTGGGTGAGTCCCAAAGGGGAATGGAATGAGCACAGGGTGTGCTCTATGATGGAACGGAGTGAGCACGGGGTGAGTCCCACAGGGGAACGGAGCGAGCACGGGGTGCGTCCCACACGGGAACGGAGTGAACACAGGGTGAGTCCCACAGGGGAACGGAGTGAGCACGGGGTGCGTCCCACACGGGAACGGAGTGAGCACGGGGTGAGTCCCACAGGGGAACGGAGCGAGCACGGGGTGAGTCCCAAAGGGGAATGGAATGAGCGCGGGGTGAGTCGCACAGGGGAACGGAATGAGCACGAGGTGAGTCCCAAAGGGGAATGGAATGAGCACGGGGTGAGTCCCACAGGGGAACGGAATGAGCACGAGGTGAGTCCCAAAGGGGAATGGAATGAGCGCGGGGTGAGTCGCACAGGGGAACGGAATGAGCACGGGGTGAGTCCCACAGGGGAACGGAATGAGCACGGGGTGAGTTCCACACGGGAACGTAATGAGCACGGGGTGAGTCCCACAGTAGAACGGAGTGAGCACGGGGTGAGTCCCACTGGGGAACGGAGTGAGCACGGAGTGACTCCCACAGGGGAACGGAATGAGCACGGGGTGAGTCCCACAGGGGAACGGAGTGAACACAGGATGTGCTCCACAGGGGAACGGAGCAAGCACGGAATGAGTCCCACAGGGGAACAGAGTGAGTACGAGGTGAGTCCCAAAGGTGAATGGAATGAGCACGGGGTGAGTCCCACAGGGGAACGGAGTGAGCACGGGTGAGTCCCACAGGGGAACGGAGTGAGCACGTGGTGAGTCCCACAGGAGACCGGAGTGAGCACGGGGTGAGTCCCACAGGGGAAGGGAGCGAGCAGGGGGTGAGACCCACAGGGGAAGGGAGCGAGCACGGGGTGAGTCCCACACGGGAACGGAGCGAGCACGGGATGAGTCCCACAGGGGAACGGAGTGAGCACGGGGTGAGTCACACAGGGGAAGGGAGCGAGCACGGGATGAGTCCCACACGGGAACGGAGCGAGCACGGGGTGAGTCCCACAGGGGAAGGGAGCGAGCCCAGGGTGAGTCCCACGATGGAACGGAATGAGCACAAGGTGAGTCCCACAGGGGAATGGAGTGAGCATGGAATGAGTCCCACAGGGGAATGGAGTGAGCATGGGGTGAATCCCACAAGGGAACGGAATGAGCACGGGGTGAATCCCACAAGGGAACGCAATGAGCACGGGGTGAATCCCACAGGGGAACGGAGCGAACACGGGGTGAGTCCCACAGAGGAACAGAGTGAGCACGGGGTGAGTCCCACAGGGGAATGGAGTGAGCACGGAATGAGTCCCACAGGGGAATGGAGTGAGCACGGGGTGAATCCCACAGGGGAACGGAGCGAGCACGGGGTGAGTCCCACAGAGGAATGGAGTGAGCACAAGGTGAGTCCCACAGGGGAACGGAGTGAGCACGCGGTGTGTCCCGCGATGGAACGGAGTGATCACAGGGTTTGTCCCACAGGGGAACGGAATGAGCACGGAGTGATTCCCCCAGGGAAAAGGAGCGAGCATGGGGTGAGTCCCACAGGGGAATGGAGTGAGTACAGGGTGTGTCCCACAGGGGAACAGAGTGAGCACGGAGTGAGTCCCACAGGGGAACGGAGCGAGTGCGGGGTGAGTCCAACAGGGGAATGGAGTGAGCACGGGGTGAGTCTCACAGTGGAATGGAGTGAGCACGGGGTGAATTCCACAAGGGAACGCAATGAGTACGGGGTGTGTGCCACAGGGAAAAGGAGCGAGCACTGGGTGAGTCCCACAGGGGAACGGAGCGAGCACGCGGTGTGTCCCGCGATGGAACGGAGTGATCACGGGGTTTGTCCCACAGGGGAACGGAATGAGCACGGAGTGAGTCCCACAGGGAAAAGGAGCGAGCACGGGGTGAGTCCCACAGGGAAAATGAGCAAGCACAGGGTGTGTCCCACAGGGGAACGGAGTGAGCACGTGGGGAGTCCCACAGGGGAACGGTGTAAGCACGGGGTGAGTCCCACTGGGGAACGGAGTGAGCACGGAGTGACTCCCACAGGGGAACGTAATGAGCACGGGGTGAGTCCCACACGGGAGCGTAGCGAGCACGGGGTGTGTCCCACAGCGGAACTGAGTGAGCACGAGGTGAGTCCCACAGGGGAACGGAGTGAGCACGGGGTGAGTCCCACAGGGGAACGGAGTGAGCACGAGGTGAGTCCCACAGGGGAACGGAGTGAGCACGAGGTGAGTCCCACAGGGGAACGGAGTGAGCACGGGGTGCGACCCACACGGGAACGGAGTGAGCACGGGGTGAGTACCACAGGGGAACGGAGCGAGCACGGAATGAGTCCCACAGGGGAACGGAGTGAGCACGAGGTGAGTCCCAAAGGTGAATGGAATGAGCACGGGGTGAGTCCCACAGGGGAATGGAATGAGCGCGGGGTGAGTCCCACAGCGGAACGGAATTAGCACGGGGTGAGTCCCAAAGGGGAATGGAGTGAGCACGAGGTGAGTCCCAAAGGGGAATGGAATGAGCGCGGGGTGAGTCCCACAGGGGAACGGAATGAGCACGGGGTGAGTCCCACAGCGGAACGGAATTAGCACGGGGTGAGTCCCACTGGGGAACGGAGTGAGCACGGAGTGACTCCCACAGGGGAACGGAATGAGCAAGGGGTGAGTCCCACAGGGGAACGGAGTGAACACAGGATGTGCTCCACAGGGGAACGGAGCGAGCACGGAATGAGTCCCACAGGGGAATGGAGCGAGCACTTGGTGAGTCCCACAGGGGAACGGAGCGAGCACGGGGTGAGTCCCACAGGGGAACGGAGTGAGCACGAGGCGCGTCTCACAGGGGAACGGAGCGAGCACGGGGTGAGTCCCACAGGGGAACAGAGTGAGTACGAGGTGAGTCCCAAAGGTGAATGGAATGAGCACGGGGTGAGTCCCACAGGGGAATGGAATGAGCGCGGGGTGAGTCCCACAGCGGAACGGAACGAGCACGGGGTGAGTCCCACTGGGGAACGGAGTGAGCACGGAGTGACTCCCACAGGGGAACGGAATGAGCACGGGGTGACTCCCACACGGGAACGGAGTGAGCACGAGGTGAGTCCCACTGGGGAACGGAGTGAGCACGGAGTGACTCCCACAGAGGAACGGAGTGAACACGGGGTGAGTCTCACAGGGGAATGGAGTGAACACGGGATGTGCTCCACAGGGGAACGGAGTGAGCACGGAGTGACTCCCACAGGGGAACGGAGTGAGCACGGGGTGAGTCCCACAGGGGAACGGAGTGAGCACGTGGTGAGTCCCACAGGGGAACGGAGTGAGCACGGGGTGAGTCCCACAGGAGAACGGAGCGAGCACGGGGTGAGTCCCACAGGGGAAGGGAGTGAGCACGGGGTGAGTCCCACACGGGAACGGAGCGAGCACGGGATGAGTCCCACAGGGGAACGGAGTGAGCACGGGGTGAGTCCCACAGGGGAAGGGAGTGAGCACGGGGTGAGTCCCACACGGGAACGGAGCGAGCACGGGGTGAGTCCCACAGGAGAACGGAGCGAGCACGGGGTGAGTCCCACAGGGGAACGGAGTGAGCACGGGGTGAGTCCCACACGGGAACGGAGCGAGCACGGGATGAGTCCCACAGGGGAATGGAGTGAGCACGGAATGAGTCCCACAGGGGAATGGAGTGAGCACGGGGTGAATCCCACAAGGGAACGCAATGAGCACGGGGTGAATCCCACAGGGGAACGGAGCGAGCACGGGGTGAGTCCCACACGGGAACGGAGTGAGCACGGGGTGAGTCCCACAGGGGAACGGAGTGAGCACGGGGTGAGTCCCACAGGGGAACGGAGTGAGCACGGGGTGAGTCCCACAGAGGAATGGAGTGAGCACAAGGTGAGTCCCACAGGGGAACGGAGTGAGCACGGGGTGAGTCCCACAGGGGAACGGAGTGAGCACGCGGTGAGTCCCACACGGGAACGGAGTGAGCACGGGGTGAGTCCCACAGGGGAAGGGAGCGAGCACGGGGTGAGTCCCACACGGGAACGGAGTGAGCACGGGGTGAGTCCCACAGAGGAATGGAGTGAGCACAAGGTGAGTCCCACAGGGGAACGGAGTGAGCACGGGGTGAGTCCCACAGGGGAACGGAGTGAGCACGCGGTGTGTCCCGCGATGGAACGGAGTGATCACGGGGTTTGTCCCACAGGGGAACGGAATGAGCACGGAGTGATTCGCACAGGGAAAAGGAGCGAGCATGGGGTGAGTCCCACAGGGGAATGGAGTGCGCATGGGGTGTGTCCCAAGGGGAACGGAGTGAGCACGGAGTGAGTCCCACAGGGGAATGGAGTGAGCACAGGGTGAGTCCCACAGGGGAACAGAGTGAGCACGGAGTGAGTCCCACAGGGGAACGGAGCGAGTGCGGGGTGAGTCCAACAGGGGAATGGAGTGAGCACGGGGTGAGTCTCACAGTGGAATGGAGTGAGCACGGGGTGAATTCCACAGGGGAACGCAATGAGTACGGGGTGTGTGCCACAGGGAAAAGGAGCGAGCACTGGGTGAGTCCCACAGGGGAACGGAGCGAGCACGCAGTGTGTCCCGCGATGGAACGGAGTGATCACGGGGTTTGTCCCACAGGGGAACGGAATGAGCACGGAGTGAGTCCCACAGGGATAAGGAGCGAGTACGGGGTGAGTCCCACAGGGAAAATGAGCAAGCACAGGGTGTGTCCCACAGGGGAACGGAGTGAGCACGTGGGGAGTTCCCACACGGGAACGGAGCGAGCACGGGGTGAGTCCCACAGGAGCACGGAGCGAGCACGGGGTGAGTCCCACAGGGGAACGGTGTGAGCACGGGGTGAGTCCCACAGGGGAACGGAGTGAGCACGCGGATGTGTCCCGCAATGGAACGGAGTGATCACGGGGTTTATCCCACAGGGGAACAGTCTCGGAACGGGGTGAGTCCCACAGGGGAACGGAGTGAGCATGGGATGAGTCCCAGAGGGGAACAGAGCGAGCACGGAATGAGTCCCACAGGAGTACGGAATGAGCACGGGGTGGGTCCCACAGTGGAACGGAGCGAGCACGAAGTGAGTCCCACAGGGGAATGAGCGAGCCCGGGGTGAGTCCCACAGGGGAACGGAGTGAACACGGGGTGTGCCCCACAGGGGAACAGAGTGAGTACGAGGTGAGTCCCAAAGGTGAATGGAATGAGCACGGGGTGAGTCCCACATGGGAACGGAGTGAGCACGAGGTGAGTCCCAAAGGGGAAGGGAATGAGCGCGGGGTGAGTCCCACAGGGGAACGGAATGAGCACGGGGTGAGTCCCACAGGGGAACGGAATGAGCACGGGGTGAGTCCCACAGGGGAACAGACTGAACACAGGATGTGCTCCACAAGGGAACGGAGTGAACATGGGGTGAGACCCACAGGGGAACGGAATGAGCAAGGGATGAGTCCCACAGGGGAACGGAATGAGCACGGGCTGGGTCCTGCGATGGAACGGAGTGAGCTCGGGGTGTGTCCTGCGATGGAACGGAGTGAGCACGGGGTGAGACCCACAGGGGAACGGAGTGAACACGGGGTGAGTTCCACAGGGGAAGGGAGCGAGCACGGGGTGAGTTCCACAGGGGAAGGGTGCGAGCACGGGGTGAGACCCACAGGGGAACGGAATGAGCGCGGGGTGAGTCCCACAGGGGAACAGAGTGAACACGGGGTGTGCTCCACAGGGGAACGGAGTGAGCACGTGGTGAGTCCCACAGGGGAACGGAGTGAACACGGGATGTGCTCCACAGGGGAACGGAGTGAGCACGGGGTGAGTCCCACAGGGGAACGGAATGAGCGCGGGGTGAGTCCCACAGGGGAACAGAGTGAACCCGGGGTGAGACCCACAGGGGAACAGAGTGAGCACGGGGTGAGTCTCACAGGGGAACGGAGTGAACACGGGATGTGCTCCACAGGGGAACGGAGTGAGCACGGGGTGAGACCCACAGGGGAACGGAGCGAGCACGAGCTGAGTCCCAAAGGGGAATAGAATGAGCACGGGGTGAGACCCACAGGGGAACGGAGCGAGCACGGGGTGAGTCCCAAAGAGGAATGGAATGAGCGCGGGGTGAGTCCCACAGGGGAACGGAGTGAGCACGTGGTGAGTCCCACAGGGGAATGGAATGAGCACGGGTTGTGTCCCGCGATGGAAAGGAGCGAGCACGGGGTGAGTCCCACACGGGAACGAAGCGAGCACGAGGTGAGTCCCAAAGGGGAACGGAGCGAGCACGATGTGAGTCCCAAAGGGGAATGGAATGAGCACGGGGTGAGTCCCACAGGGGAACGGAGTGAGCACGGGGTGAGTCCCACAGGGGAACAGAGTGAGCTCGATGTGAGTCCCACAGGGGAACGTAATCAGCACGGGGTGAGACCCAAAGGGGAACGGAGCGAGCACGGGGTGAGTCCCACAGGGGAACAGAGTGAGCACGAGGTGAGTCCCAAGAGTGAATGGAATGAGCACGGGGTGAGTCCCACAGGGGAGCGGAGTGAGCACGAGGTGCGTCTCACAGGGGAACGGAGCGAGCACGGGGTGAGTCCCACAGGGGAACAGAGTGAGTACGAGGTGAGTCCCAAAGGTGAATGGAATGAGCACGGGGTGAGTCCCACAGGGGAACGGAGTGAGCACAAGGTGAGTCCCAAAGGGGAATGGAATGAGCGCGGGGTGAGTCCCACAGGGGAACGGAATGAGCACGGGGTGAGTCCCACAGCGGAACGGAATGAGCACGGGGTGAGTCCAACAGGGGAACGGAATGAGCACGGGGTGAGTCCCACAGGGGAACAGAGTGAACACAGGATGTGCTCCACAAGGGAACGTAGTGAACACGGGGTGAGACCCAGAGGGGAACGGAATGAGCAAGGGATGAGTCCCACAGGGGAACGGAATGAGCACGGGCTGGGTCCTGCGATGGAACGGAGTGAGCACGGGGTGAGTCCCACAGGGGAACGGAGTGAGCTCGGGGTGTGTCCTGCGATGGAACGGAATGAGCACGGGGTAAGACCCACAGGGGAACGGAGTGAACACGGGGTGAGTCCCACAGGGGAACGGAGTGAGCACGAGGTGAGTCCCAAAGAGGAATGGAATGAGCGCGGGGTGAGTCCCACAGGGGAACGTAATGAGCACGGGGTGAGTCCCACAGGGGAACGGAGTGAACACCGGGTGAGTCCCAAAGAGGAATGGAATGAGCGCGGGGTGAGTCCCAAAGGGGAACGTAATGAGCACGGGGTTTGTCCCACAGGGGAACGGAGTGAACACGGGGTGAGTTCCACAGGGGAAGGGAGCGAGCACGGGGTGAGACCCACAGGGGAACGGAATGAGTGCGGGGTGAGTCCCACAGGGGAACAGAGTGAACACGGGGTGAGTCCCACAGGGGAACGGAGTGAACACGGGGTGAGTCCCACAGGGGAACGGAGTGAGCACGAGGTGAGTCCCAAAGAGGAATGGAATGAGCGCGGGGTGAGTCCCAAAGGGGAACGTAATCAGCACAGGGTGAGTCCCACGGGGGAAGGGAGCGAGCACGGGGTGAGACCCACAGGGGAACGGAGTGAGCACGTGGTGAGTCCCACAGGGGAACGGAGCGAGTGCGGGATGAGTCCAACAGGGGAATGGAGTGAGCACGGGGTGAATTCCACAAGGGAACGCAATGAGTACGGGGTGTGTGCCACAGGGAAAAGGAGCGAGCACTGGGTGAGTCCCACAGGGGAACGGAGCGAGCACGCAGTGTGTCCCGCGATGGAACGGAGTGATCACGGGGTTTGTCCCACAGGGGAACGGAATGAGCACGGAGTGAGTCCCACAGGGTAAAGGAGCGAGCACGGGGTGAGTCCCACAGGGAAAATGAGCAAGCACAGGGTGTGTCCCACAGGGGAACGGAGTGAGCACGTGGGGAGTCCCCACACGGGAACGGAGCGAGCACGGGGTGAGTCCCACAGGAGAACGGAGCGAGCACGGGGTGAGTCCCACAGGGGAACGGAGTGAGCACGGGGTGAGTCCCACAGGGGAACGGAGTGAGCACGCGGTGTGTCCCGCAATGGAACGGAGTGATCACGGGGTTTATCCCACAGGGGAACAGTCTCGGAACGGGGTGAGTCCCACAGGGGAACGGAGTGAGCACGGGATGAGTCCCAGAGGGGAACAGAGCGAGCACGGGGTGAGTCCCACAGGAGTACGGAATGAGCACGGGGTGGGTCCCACAGTGGAACGGAGCGAGCACGAAGTGAGTCCCACAGGGGAACAGAGCGAGCACGGAGTGGGTCCGACAAGGAACGGAGTGAGCACGAAGTGAGTCCCACAGGGGAACGGAGCGAGCACAGTGTGTGTCCCACAGGGGAACGGAATGAGCACGGGGTGAGTCCCACAGGGGAATGGAATGAGCACGGAGTGTGTCCTGCGATGGAACAGAGTGAGCACGGAGTGAGTCCCACAGGGGAACGGAGCGAGACCAGGGTGACTCCCACAGGGGAACGGAGCAAGCACGGGGTGACTCCCACAGGGGAACGGAGCAAGCACGGGGTGACTCCCACAGGGGAACGGAATGAACCCCGGGATGAGTCCCACAGGGGAATGGAATGAGCACGGGGTTTGTCCCGCGATGGAAAGGAGCGAGCATGGGGTGAGTCCCACAGGGGAACGGAGCGAGCACGGGGTGTGTCCTGCGATGGAACGGAGTGAGCACGGGGTGAGTACCACAGGGGAATGGAGCGAGACCGGGATGACTCCCAGAGGGGAACGGAGCGAGCACAGGGTGTGTCCCACAGGGGAACGGAGTGAGCACGGAGTGAGTCCCACAGGGGAACGGAGCGAGCACGGGGTGAGTCCCACAGGGGAACGGTGTGAGTCGCACAGGGGAACGGAGCGAGCACGGGGCGAGTCCCACAGGGGAACGGAGTGAGCTCGGGGTGTGTCCTGCGATGGAACGGAGTGAGCATGGGGTTTGTCGCACAGGGGAATGGAATGAGCACGGAGTGAGTCCCACAGGGGAAGGGAATGAGCACGGGGTGTGTCCTGCGATGGAACGAGTGAGCATGGGGTGAGTCCATCAGGGGAATGGAATGAGCACGGATTGAGTCCCACAGGAGAATGGAGAGACCACGTGGTGAGTCCCACAGGGGAATGGATTGAGCACGAGGTGAGTCCCAAAGGAGAATGGAATGAGCACAGGGTGTGTCCTGTGATGGAACGGAGTGAGCACGGGGTGAGTCCCACAGGGGAACGGAGTGAGCTCGTAGTGTGTCCTGCGATGGAACGGAGTGAGCATGGGGTTAGTACCACAGGGGAACGGAGCGAGACCGGGGTGAGTCCCACAGGGGAACGGAGCGAGCACGGCGTGATTCCCACAGGGGAACGGAGTGAGCACAGGGTGAGTCCCACAGGGGAATGGAGTGAGCACGGGGTGAGTCCCAACAGGGGAACAGAACGGGCACGGGGTGAGTCCCACAGGGGAACGGAGTGAACACGGGGTGTGTCCCACAGGGGAACGGAGTGAGCACGAATTGAGTCCCAACAGGGGAACAGAACGGGCACGGGGTGTGTCCCACAGGCGAACGGAGCGAGCACGGGGTGTGTACCACAGGTGAACGGAATGACCACGGGGTGTGTCCCGCAATGGAACTGAGCGAGCACGGGGTTTGTCCCACAGGGGAATGGAATGAGCACGGAGTGAGTCCCACAGGGGAACGGAATGAGCATGGGGTGTGTCCTGCAATGGAACGAGTGAGCATGGGGTGAGTCCATCAGGGGAATGGAATGAGCACGGATTGAGTCCCACAGGAGAATGGAGAGAGCACGTGGTGAGTCCCACAGGGGAACGGAGTGAGCACGAGGTGAGTCCCAAAGGGGAATGGAATGAGCACAGGGTGTGCCCTGTGATGGAACGGAGCGAGCACGGGGTGAGTCTCACAGGGGGACGGAGTGAGTACGGGGTGAGTCCCATAGGGGAACGGAATGAGCACGGGCTGTGTCCTGCGATGGAACGGAGCGAGCACGGAGTGAGTCCCACACGGGAACAGAGTGAGCACGAGGTGAGTCCCCCAGTGGAACGGAGTGAGCACGGGGTGAGTCCCACAGGGGAACGGAGTGAACACGGGATGTGCTCCACAGGGGAACGGAGTGAGCACGGGGTGAGTCCCACAGGGGAACGGAGTGAGCACGGGGTGAGTCCCAAAGGGGAATGGAATGAGCATGGGGTGAGTCCCACAGTGGAACGGAGTGAGCACGGGGTGAGTCCCACAGGGGAACGGAGTGAGCACGGGGTGAGTCCCAAAGGGGAACGGAATGAGCACGGGGTGAGTCCCACAGTGGAACGGAGTGAGCACGGGGTGAGCACACAGTGGAACGGAGTGAGCACGGGGTGAGTCCCACAGGGGAACGGAGTGAACACGGGATGTGCTCCACAGGGGAACGGAGTGAGCACGGGGTGAGTCCCACAGGGGAACGGAGTGAGCACGGGGTGAGTCCCACAGGGGAACGGAGTGAGCACGGGGTGAGTCCCACAGTGGAACGGAGTGAGCACGGGGTGAGTCCCACAGGGGAACGGAGTGAACACGGGGTGTGCTCCACAGGGGAACGGAGTGAGCACGGGGTGTGTACCGCGATGGAAAGGAGCGAGCGCGGGGTGAGTCCCACAGTGGAACGTAATCAGCACAAGGTGAGTCCCACAGGGGAAGGGAGTGAGCACGGAGTGAGTCCCACCGGGGAACGGAATGAGCACGGGGTGTGTCCTGCGATGGAACGAGCGAGCATGTGGTGAGTCCATCAGGGGAATGGAATGAGCACGGATTGAGTCCCACAGGGGAACGGAGTGAGCACGAGGTGAGTCCCAAAGGGGAATGGAATGAGCACAGGGTGAGTCCCACAGGGGAACAGAGTGAGCACGGAGTGAGTCCCACAGGGGAACGGAGCAAGTGCGGGGTGAGTCCAACAGGGGAATGGAGTGAGCACGGGGTGAGTCTCACAGTGGAATGGAGTGAGCACGGGGTGAATTCCACAAGGGAACGCAATGAGTACGGGGTGTGTGCCACAGGGAAAAGGAGCGAGCACTGGGTGAGTCCCAAAGGGGAATGGAATGAGCACAGGGTGTGCTCTATGATGGAACGGAGTGAGCACGGGGTGAGTCCCACAGGGGAACGGAGCGAGCACGGGGTGAGTCCTACAGAGGAACGGAGCGAGCACGGGGTGCGTCGCACACGGGAACGGAGTGAACACAGGGTGAGTCCCACAGGGGAACGGAGTGAGCACGGGGTGCGTCCCACACGGGAACGGAGTGAGCACGGGGTGAGTCCCACAGGGGAACGGAGTGAGCACGGGGTGAGTCCCAAAGGGGAATGGAATGAGCGCGGGGTGAGTCCCACAGGGGAACGGAATGAGCACGAGGTGAGTCCCAAAGGGGAATGGAATGAGCGCGGGGTGAGTCCCACAGGGGAACGGAATGAGCACGAGGTGAGTCCCAAAGGGGAATGGAATGAGCGCGGGGTGAGTCGCACAGGGGAACGGAATGAGCACGGGGTGAGTCCCACAGGGGAACGGAATGAGCACGGGGTGAGTTCCACACGGGAACGTAATGAGCACGGGGTGAGTCCCACAGTAGAACGGAGTGAGCACGGGGTGAGTCCCACTGGGGAACGGAGTGAGCACGGAGTGACTCCCACAGGGGAACGGAATGAGCACGGGGTGAGTCCCACAGGGGAACGGAGTGAACACAGGATGTGCTCCACAGGGGAATGGAGCGAGCACGGGGTGAGTCCCACAGGGGAACGGAGTGAGCACGAGGCGCGTCTCACAGGGGAACGGAGTGAGCACGGGGTGAGTCCCACAGGGGAACAGAGTGAGTACGAGGTGAGTCCCAAAGGTGAATGGAATGAGCACGGGGTGAGTCCCACAGGGGAACGGAGTGAGCACGGGGTGAGTCCCACAGGGGAACGGAGTGAGCACGGGGTGAGTCCCACAGGGGAACGGAGTGAGCACGTGGTGAGTCCCACAGGAGACCGGAGTGAGCACGGGGTGAGTCCCACAGGGGAAGGGAGCGAGCAGGGGGTGAGACCCACAGGGGAAGGGAGCGAGCACGGGGTGAGTCCCACACGGGAACGGAGCGAGCACGGGATGAGTCCCACAGGGGAACGGAGTGAGCACGGGGTGAGTCACACAGGGGAAGGGAGGGAGCACGGGATGAGTCCCACACGGGAACGGAGCGAGCACGGGGTGAGTCCCACAGGGGAAGGGAGCGAGCCCAGGGTGAGTCCCACGATGGAACGGAATGAGCACAAGGTGAGTCCCACAGGGGAATGGAGTGAGCATGGAATGAGTCCCACAGGGGAATGGAGTGAGCATGGGGTGAATCCCACAAGGGAACGGAATGAGCACGGGGTGAATCCCACAAGGGAACGCAATGAGCACGGGGTGAATCCCACAGGGGAACGGAGCGAACACGGGGTGAGTCCCACAGAGGAACAGAGTGAGCACGGGGTGAGTCCCACAGGGGAATGGAGTGAGCACGGAATGAGTCCCACAGGGGAATGGAGTGAGCACGGGGTGAATCCCACAGGGGAACGGAGCGAGCACGGGGTGAGTCCCACAGAGGAATGGAGTGAGCACAAGGTGAGTCCCACAGGGGAACGGAGTGAGCACGCGGTGTGTCCCGCGATGGAACGGAGTGATCACAGGGTTTGTCCCACAGGGGAACGGAATGAGCACGGAGTGATTCCCCCAGGGAAAAGGAGCGAGCATGGGGTGAGTCCCACAGGGGAATGGAGTGAGTACAGGGTGTGTCCCACAGGGGAACAGAGTGAGCACGGAGTGAGTCCCACAGGGGAACGGAGCGAGTGCGGGGTGAGTCCAACAGGGGAATGGAGTGAGCACGGGGTGAGTCTCACAGTGGAATGGAGTGAGCACGGGGTGAATTCCACAAGGGAACGCAATGAGTACGGGGTGTGTGCCACAGGGAAAAGGAGCGAGCACTGGGTGAGTCCCACAGGGGAACGGAGCGAGCACGCGGTGTGTCCCGCGATGGAACGGAGTGATCACGGGGTTTGTCCCACAGGGGAACGGAATGAGCACGGAGTGAGTCCCACAGGGAAAAGGAGCGAGCACGGGGTGAGTCCCACAGGGAAAATGAGCAAGCACAGGGTGTGTCCCACAGGGGAACGGAGTGAGCACGTGGGGAGTCCCACAGGGGAACGGAGTAAGCACGGGGTGAGTCCCACTGGGGAACGGAGTGAGCACGGAGTGACTCCCACAGGGGAACGTAATGAGCACGGGGTGAGTCCCACACGGGAGCGTAGCGAGCACGGGGTGTGTCCCACAGCGGAACTGAGTGAGCATGAGGTGAGTCCCACAGGGGAACGGAGTGAGCACGGGGTGAGTCCCACAGGGGAACGGAGTGAGCACGAGGTGAGTCCCACAGGGGAACGGAGTGAGCACGAGGTGAGTCCCACAGGGGAACGGAGTGAGCACGGGGTGCGTCCCACACGGGAACGGAGTGAGCACGGGGTGAGTACCACAGGGGAACGGAGCGAGCACGCGGTGTGTCCCGCGATGGAACGGAGTGATCACGGGGTTTGTCCCACAGGGGAACGGAATGAGCACGGAGTGAGTCCCACAGGGAAAAGGAGCGAGCACGGGGTGAGTCCCACAGGGAAAATGAGCAAGCACAGGGTGTGTCCCACAGGGGAACGGAGTGAGCACGAGGTGAGTCCCACAGGGGAACGGAGTGAGCACGAGGTGAGTCCCACAGGGGAACGGAGTGAGCACGGGGTGCGTCCCACACGGGAACGGAGTGAGCACGGGGTGAGTCCCACAGGGGAACGGAGCGAGCACGGGGTGAGTCCCACAGTGGAGTGGAGTGAACACGGGGTGTGCCCCACAGGGGAACGGAGTGAGCACGAGGTGAGTCCCAAAGGGGAATGGAATGAGCGCGGGGTGAGTCCCACAGGGGAACGGAATGAGCACGGGGTGAGTCCCACAGCGGAACGGAATTAGCACGGGGTGAGTCCCACTGGGGAACGGAGTGAGCACGGAGTGACTCCCACAGGGGAACGGAATGAGCAAGGGGTGAGTCCCACAGGGGAACGGAGTGAACACAGGATGTGCTCCACAGGGGAACGGAGCGAGCACGGAATGAGTCCCACAGGGGAACGGAGCGAGCACGGGGTGAGTCCCACAGGGGAACGGAGTGAGCACGAGGCGCGTCTCACAGGGGAACGGAGCGAGCACGGGGTGAGTCCCACAGGGGAACAGAGTGAGTACGAGGTGAGTCCCAAAGGTGAATGGAATGAGCACGGGGTGAGTCCCACAGGGGAACGGAGTGAGCACGAGGTGAGTCCCAAAGGGGAATGGAATGAGCGCGGGGTGAGTCCCACAGCGGAACGGAACGAGCACGGGGTGAGTCCCACTGGGGAACGGAGTGAGCACGGAGTGACTCCCACAGGGGAACGGAATGAGCACGGGGTGACTCCCACACGGGAACGGAGTGAGCACGAGGTGAGTCCCACTGGGGAACGGAGTGAGCACGGAGTGACTCCCACAGAGGAATGGAGTGAACACGGGGTGAGTCTCACAGGGGAATGGAGTGAACACGGGATGTGCTCCACAGGGGAACGGAGTGAGCACGGAGTGACTCCCACAGGAGAACGGAGTGAGCACGTGGTGAGTCCCACAGGGGAACGGAGTGAGCACGGGGTGAGTCCCACAGGAGAACGGAGCGAGCACGGGGTGAGTCCCACAGGGGAAGGGAGTGAGCACGGGGTGAGTCCCACACGGGAACGGAGCGAGCACGGGATGAGTCCCACAGGGGAACGGAGTGAGCACGGGGTGAGTCCCACAGGGGAAGGGAGTGAGCACGGGGTGAGTCCCACACGGGAACGGAGCGAGCACGGGGTGAGTCCCACAGGAGAACGGAGCGAGCACGGGGTGAGTCCCACAGGAGAACGGAGCGAGCACGGGATGAGTCCCACAGGGGAACGGAGTGAGCACGGGGTGAGTCCCACAGGGGAACGGAGTGAGCACGGGGTGAGTCCCACACGGGAACGGAGCGAGCACGGGATGAGTCCCACAGGGGAATGGAGTGAGCACGGAATGAGTCCCACAGGGGAATGGAGTGAGCACGGGGTGAATCCCACAAGGGAACGCAATGAGCACGGGGTGAATCCCACAGGGGAACGGAGCGAGCACGGGGTGAGTCCCACACGGGAACGGAGTGAGCACGGGGTGAGTCCCACAGGGGAACGGAGTGAGCACGGGGTGAGTCCCACAGGGGAACGGAGTGAGCACGGGGTGAGTCCCACAGAGGAATGGAGTGAGCACAAGGTGAGTCCCACAGGGGAACGGAGTGAGCACGGGGTGAGTCCCACAGGGGAACGGAGTGAGCACGCGGTGAGTCCCACACGGGAACGGAGTGAGCACGGGGTGAGTCCCACAGGGGAAGGGAGCGAGCACGGGGTGAGTCCCACACGGGAACGGAGTGAGCACGGGGTGAGTCCCACAGAGGAATGGAGTGAGCACAAGGTGAGTCCCACAGGGGAACGGAGTGAGCACGGGGTGAGTCCCACAGGGGAACGGAGTGAGCACGCGGTGTGTCCCGCGATGGAACGGAGTGATCACGGGGTTTGTCCCACAGGGGAACGGAATGAGCACGGAGTGATTCCCACAGGGAAAAGGAGCGAGCATGGGGTGAGTCCCACAGGGGAATGGAGTGCGCATGGGGTGTGTCCCAAGGGGAACGGAGTGAGCACGGAGTGAGTCCCACAGGGGAATGGAGTGAGCACAGGGTGAGTCCCACAGGGGAACAGAGTGAGCACGGAGTGAGTCCCACAGGGGAACTGAGCGAGTGCGGGGTGAGTCCAACAGGGGAATGGAGTGAGCACGGGGTGAGTCTCACAGTGGAATGGAGTGAGCACGGGGTGAATTCCACAGGGGAACGCAATGAGTACGGGGTGTGTGCCACAGGGAAAAGGAGCGAGCACTGGGTGAGTCCCACAGGGGAACGGAGCGAGCACGCAGTGTGTCCCGCGATGGAACGGAGTGATCACGGGGTTTGTCCCACAGGGGAACGGAATGAGCACGGAGTGAGTCCCACAGGGATAAGGAGCGAGTACGGGGTGAGTCCCACAGGGAAAATGAGCAAGCACAGGGTGTGTCCCACAGGGGAACGGAGTGAGCACGTGGGGAGTTCCCACACGGGAACGGAGCGAGCACGGGGTGAGTCCCACAGGAGCACGGAGCGAGCACGGGGTGAGTCCCACAGGGGAACGGTGTGAGCACGGGGTGAGTCCCACAGGGGAACGGAGTGAGCACGCGGTGTGTCCCGCAATGGAACGGAGTGATCACGGGGTTTATCCCACAGGGGAACAGTCTCGGAACGGGGTGAGTCCCACAGGGGAACGGAGTGAGCACGGGATGAGTCCCAGAGGGGAACAGAGTGAACACAGGATGTGCTCCACAAGGGAACGGAGTGAACACGGGGTGAGACCCACAGGGGAACGGAATGAGCAAGGGATGAGTCCCACAGGGGAACGGAATGAGCACGGGCTGGGTCCTGCGATGGAACGGAGTGAGCTCGGGGTGTGTCCTGCGATGGAACGGAGTGAGCACGGGGTGAGACCCACAGGGGAACGGAGTGAACACGGGGTGAGTCCCACACGGGAACGGAGTGAGCACGGGGTGAGTCCCACAGGGGAAGGGAGCGAGCACGGGGTGAGTCCCACACGGGAACGGAGTGAGCACGGGGTGAGTCCCACAGAGGAATGGAGTGAGCACAAGGTGAGTCCCACAGGGGAACGGAGTGAGCACGGGGTGAGTCCCACAGGGGAACGGAGTGAGCACGCGGTGTGTCCCGCGATGGAACGGAGTGATCACGGGGTTTGTCCCACAGGGGAACGGAATGAGCACGGAGTGATTCCCACAGGGAAAAGGAGCGAGCATGGGGTGAGTCCCACAGGGGAATGGAGTGCGCATGGGGTGTGTCCCAAGGGGAACGGAGTGAGCACGGAGTGAGTCCCACAGGGGAACAGAGTGAGCACGGAGTGAGTCCCACAGGGGAACGGAGCGAGTGCGGGGTGAGTCCAACAGGGGAATGGAGTGAGCACGGGGTGAGTCTCACAGTGGAATGGAGTGAGCACGGGGTGAATTCCACAGGGGAACGCAATGAGTACGGGGTGTGTGCCACAGGGAAAAGGAGCGAGCACTGGGTGAGTCCCACAGGGGAACGGAGCGAGCACGCAGTGTGTCCCGCGATGGAACGGAGTGATCACGGGGTTTGTCCCACAGGGGAACGGAATGAGCACGGAGTGAGTCCCACAGGGATAAGGAGCGAGTACGGGGTGAGTCCCACAGGGAAAATGAGCAAGCACAGGGTGTGTCCCACAGGGGAACGGAGTGAGCACGTGGGGAGTTCCCACACGGGAACGGAGCGAGCACGGGGTGAGTCCCACAGGAGCACGGAGCGAGCACGGGGTGAGTCCCACAGGGGAACGGTGTGAGCACGGGGTGAGTCCCACAGGGGAACGGAGTGAGCACGCGGTGTGTCCCGCAATGGAACGGAGTGATCACGGGGTTTATCCCACAGGGGAACAGTCTCGGAACGGGGTGAGTCCCACAGGGGAACGGAGTGAGCATGGGATGAGTCCCAGAGGGGAACAGAGCGAGCACGGAATGAGTCCCACAGGAGTACGGAATGAGCACGGGGTGGGTCCCACAGTGGAACGGAGCGAGCACGAAGTGAGTCCCACAGGGGAATGAGCGAGCCCGGGGTGAGTCCCACAGGGGAACGGAGTGAACACGGGGTGTGCCCCACAGGGGAACAGAGTGAGTACGAGGTGAGTCCCAAAGGTGAATGGAATGAGCACGGGGTGAGTCCCACATGGGAACGGAGTGAGCACGAGGTGAGTCCCAAAGGGGAAGGGAATGAGCGCGGGGTGAGTCCCACAGGGGAACGGAATGAGCACGGGGTGAGTCCCACAGGGGAACGGAATGAGCACGGGGTGAGTCCCACAGGGGAACAGAGTGAACACAGGATCTGCTCCACAAGGGAACGGAGTGAACACGGGGTGAGACCCACAGGGGAACGGAATGAGCAAGGGATGAGTCCCACAGGGGAACGGAATGAGCACGGGCTGGGTCCTGCGATGGAACGGAGTGAGCTCGGGGTGTGTCCTGCGATGGAACGGAGTGAGCACGGGGTGAGACCCACAGGGGAACGGAGTGAACACGGGGTGAGTTCCACAGGGGAAGGGAGCGAGCACGGGGTGAGTTCCACAGGGGAAGGGTGCGAGCACGGGGTGAGACCCACAGGGGAACGGAATGAGCGCGGGGTGAGTCCCACAGGGGAACAGAGTGAACACGGGGTGTGCTCCACAGGGGAACGGAGTGAGCACGTGGTGAGTCCCACAGGGGAACGGAGTGAACACGGGATGTGCTCCACAGGGGAACGGAGTGAGCACGGGGTGAGTCCCACAGGGGAACGGAATGAGCGCGGGGTGAGTCCCACAGGGGAACAGAGTGAACCCGGGGTGAGACCCACAGGGGAACGGAGTGAGCACGGGGTGAGTCTCACAGGGGAACGGAGTGAGCACGGGGTGAGACCCACAGGGGAACGGAGTGAGCACGGGGTGAGTCCCACAGGGGAACGGAGCGAGCACGAGGTGAGTCCCAAAGGGGAATGGAATGAGCACGGGGTGAGTCCCACAGGGGAACAGAGTGAACACAGGATGTGCTCCACAAGGGAACGGAGTGAACACGGGGTGAGACCCACAGGGGAACGGAATGAGCAAGGGATGAGTCCCACAGGGGAACGGAATGAGCACGGGCTGGGTCCTGCGATGGAACGGAGTGAGCACGGGGTGAGTCCTGCGATGGAACGGAGTGAGCACGGGGTGAGACCCACAGGGGAACGGAGTGAACACGGGGTGAGTTCCACAGGGGAAGGGAGCGAGCACGGGGTGAGTTCCACAGGGGAAGGGTGCGAGCACGGGGTGAGACCCACAGGGGAACGGAATGAGCGCGGGGTGAGTCCCACAGGGGAACAGAGTGAACACGGGGTGTGCTCCACAGGGGAACGGAGTGAGCATGTGGTGAGTCCCACAGGGGAACGGAGTGAACACGGGATGTGCTCCACAGAGGAACGGAGTGAGCACGGGGTGAGTCCCACAGGGGAACGGAATGAGCGCGGGGTGAGTCCCACAGGGGAACAGAGTGAACCCGGGGTGAGACCCACATGGGAACAGAGTGAGCACGGGGTGAGTCTCACAGGGGAACGGAGTGAACACGGGATGTGCTCCACAGGGGAACGGAGTGAGCACGGGGTGAGACCCACAGGGGAACGGAGTGAGCACGGGGTGAGTCCCACAGGGGAACGGAGCGAGCACGAGGTGAGTCCCAAAGGGGAATGGAATGAGCACGGGGTGAGACCCACAGGGGAACGGAGCGAGCACGGGGTGAGTCCCAAAGAGGAATGGAATGAGCGCGGGGTGAGTCCCACAGGGGAACGGAGTGAGCACGTGGTGAGTCCCACAGGGGAATGGAATGAGCACGGGTTGTGTCCCGCGATGGAAAGGAGCGAGCACGGGGTGAGTCCCACACGGGAACGAAGCGAGCACGAGGTGAGTCCCAAAGGGGAACGGAGCGAGCACGATGTGAGTCCCAAAGGGGAATGGAATGAGCACAGGGTGAGTCCCACAGGGGAACGTAATCAGCACGGGGTGAGACCCAAAGGGGAACGGAGCGAGCACGGGGTGAGTCCCACAGGGGAACGGAATGAGCACGGGGTTTGTCCCACAGGGGAACGGAGTGAACACGGGGTGAGTTCCACAGGGGAAGGGAGCGAGCACGGGGTGAGACCCACAGGGGAACGGAATGAGTGCGGGGTGAGTCCCACAGGGGAACAGAGTGAACACGGGGTGAGTCCCACAGGGGAACGGAGTGAACACGGGGTGAGTCCCACAGGGGAACGGAGTGAGCACGAGGTGAGTCCCAAAGAGGAATGGAATGAGCGCGGGGTGAGTCCCAAAGGGGAACGTAATCAGCACAGGGTGAGTCCCACGGGGGAAGGGAGCGAGCACGGGGTGAGACCCACAGGGGAACGGAGTGAGCACGTGGTGAGTCCCACAGGGGAACGGAGCGAGTGCGGGATGAGTCCAACAGGGGAATGGAGTGAGCACGGGGTGAATTCCACAAGGGAACGCAATGAGTACGGGGTGTGTGCCACAGGGAAAAGTAGCGAGCACTGGGTGAGTCCCACAGGGGAACGGAGCGAGCACGCAGTGTGTCCCGCGATGGAACGGAGTGATCACGGGGTTTGTCCCACAGGGGAACGGAATGAGCACGGAGTGAGTCCCACAGGGAAAAGGAGCGAGCACGGGGTGAGTCCCACAGGGAAAATGAGCAAGCACAGGGTGTGTCCCACAGGGGAACGGAGTGAGCACGTGGGGAGTCCCCACACGGGAACGGAGCGAGCACGGGGTGAGTCCCACAGGAGAACGGAGCGAGCACGGGGTGAGTCCCACAGGGGAACGGAGTGAGCACGGGGTGAGTCCCACAGGGGAACGGAGTGAGCACGCGGTGTGTCCCGCAATGGAACGGAGTGATCACGGGGTTTATCCCACAGGGGAACAGTCTCGGAACGGGGTGAGTCCCACAGGGGAACGGAGTGAGCACGGGATGAGTCCCAGAGGGGAACAGAGCGAGCACGGGGTGAGTCCCACAGGAGTACGGAATGAGCACGGGGTGGGTCCCACAGTGGAACGGAGCGAGCACGAAGTGAGTCCCACAGGGGAACAGAGCGAGCACGGAGTGGGTCCGACAAGGAACGGAGTGAGCACGAAGTGAGTCCCACAGGGGAACGGAGCGAGCACAGGGTGTGTCCCACAGGGGAACGGAATGAGCACGGGGTGAGTCCCACAGGGGAACGGAATGAGCACGGGGTTTGTCCCACTCGGGAATGGTGTGAGCACGGGGTGAGTCCCACAGGGGAATGGTGTGAGCACGGGGTGAGTCCCACAGGGGAATGGAGTGAGCACGGGGTGAGTCCCGCGATGGAATGGCGAGATCACGGGGTGAGTCCCACAGGGGAATGGAGTGAGCACGGGGTGAGTCCCACAGGGGAATGGAGTGAGCATGAGCCGTGTCCCATGGCGGAACCCAGTGAGCATCAGCAGAGCCCAGTTGTGGAACAGGGTGAGCATGGGCAGAGTCCCGCAGCGGAACGGAGCGAACTGGCAATTCCTGGAGGAGGGTTGGAATGAATCCTGGGTGGAGGCCAGTACGTGGAGGAAGTGTGGCCTTGTGCTCTGGGGCCTGCAGCCATGGCCTGGAATCAAAGAACTTACGGTCACTTACTATCATTCTCGATTTTTTTCTCTGTTTCACTCTAGTCTATATTCTTTTTTGACTCTCTAACCGCATTATTTTTTTTCTCTGGAGGTTTTGTTCTTAGGTACTTGTACCTAAGATGGCGCTATTAAAGTCAGCCATTGTAAAGATTGCCTGTCTGCTTTGAATCTGTATGGCATTGAACCAATTCTGGGGGCAGGAGGGGAATTTCAATTTGCTGTGACAAATGTTATTGCAGAATGGTTAATGTTACTTGGGCAAAGTTTGAAACTAATATGCCAGGGGAATACGCATGAGAGTTAAAATTAAACAAGAGAAGAAAGCTGCAGAGGATTGCAACAGGCAACTAACACTGCAATAAAGAATGGTTCATAAAAAAGAGAGATCAGGCAGGAGAGATAAATATAAAACAGCCTAAAATGAAGGTAAGAGTGCATAAAAGCAAACACATTTTAAATACGATTGATTAGAGACAGCTGCAAGTTGCCACAATGAGGGCCTATGAAATAGAAGCAATAACAGAGACTTTACTCAAAGAAAGGGAATACTCCTCTGTAACTGGGCCAGCTCAGCCTTTTATGTTAGGAGCATATTAATACAGCTCGCCAATCAGTTTGACCCAGGACTGAATGCTTCCAGTTTGTTGGTGAAAATGTCATAATGTTTTTGTACAAACCTAATACTGTCTGCAGTTAACAATTTACTGAAATCTACAGATTAAGTTATAAAGTACTAAGCATCAAGCAAGGTTCCATAAAGGTCTTCATTGGATGTGCAGTGGGGCTTATCAAAAGAAAAAGCTGATACCATTCCATAGGATCAGCTGAGCCTTTCGTGTTAGGAGTATGTAAATAAAGCCAACTTTGTTCAATTTGCAACGGAACACTGGAAGTTGGATGATTAAGGGAGTTGGATAAGGATGGGAAACGGGTGCTATTTTGCTTTTACATTTTCTCTCATTTTCAGCCTCCAGGAATTGGTCTTTACTTTGCGCCGGGAGAGGAGGCCAGTTATTTCCTGAGTGTCCTGTAAGTGACTAAGATTTATTCTACTCCTAAGGTTCAAATTGGCCTGGCAGTTTTTCGTAAGTTTAATAAAATACAAAGAAGTTTAAGCAAATGTATTGTTGAATAAAGTACTTCAGTTTATTAGAGCACATGAAGAATGGTAGGACTGGTGATATGAGCTGAAAATGTGTTGCTGGAAAAGCGCAGCAGGTCAGGCAGCATCCAAAGAGTAGGAGAATCGACGTTTCGGGCATGAGCCCTTCTTCAGGACTGGAGATATGTCACAGCTGCAGCTTATGGGAATTCCTTGATGCCAAGTTGGTCAAAATGTTTGAAGTTTGAGTGGTTTCAGCACTGAGTCAATGAGCTGGAGGCTGAATGTCAAACCCTGTGATGCATCAGGGAGGGGAAATGTACCAGCAGACTGCCATACCTCTTCAGATTCTGCATAGTCAGTATAAAAACATCGATACTAATCTGAGAAGCAGAACCTCAAAGATCATAATCTCTGCACTATAACTTGAACCATGTGCAAATACACTTCAGACTAATTAGATTACAGAGATGAAAGCATGGCTGAAAGACTGATATGAGAAAAGGGAATATTATTCATCTGGCACTGGCGCCAATGTTGGATAAGTGCGATCTATACAGATGGGCGCATCTCCACCCTCTGTGCGAGGACCGATGTTCTTCTGAATGCATATCTAAGGGAATAGAGAGGAATTCCAATTAAATAACGGGGCTTACAAATCACATTTAGGAAGAAGCAGTACTTCAAAGTGATGAGATAAGGCGAAAGGTAGAGGTCTAAATATGGGCAATGATAAACAGACTGTGACTGGAAGGAATAGAGCATACAAATCAAAGAGTAAATCGAGAGATAAAGCCAGAGGTAACAAAAACGGAATAAAATTAAAGATTCTGGGTGAGATGTTATGGGCCTGAGATTTGTGGCAGAAATGGGCAAGAAGCCTGTCAAGACCTATCTCGACGTCAGGAATAACTTGATACATCTTTTTTCATCTGCCGAGCATTGAGGCGAGTTGCCAATTAGGGAGGATTTTGTTAAACACTTTAATTAAAACTCTTTTCAATACATTTTAATGACCTGGTGGACAGGTTACAATCACAAATTGCATAAATTTAATGGAATACAGAACTATAGTAAATGATCAAAAGAGGTAACAGAATTCAGCTGAATTCAGTGGACAAGTATATGACAGATGTCGAGAAAAATATAGCCGTACATTTCAAGAGGAAGAACAGCAAGAAGTGAAAGCTCAGATTTTTCTTCCAGTAGGAGTGGCTGAGAGGCAACAAGAAAGTATTGCCAGATTTGTATAAAATATTAGTTACTGTGCAGATGAAATATAATGTTAATTCAGGTCACGATATTTGAGGAACGATGGCAAGATCTTGATGAGAATGCAAGAGAAGTATTCTATAATGGTAGTAAGGTCCTTGTGTCAAGGGACTTGAAAAGATTAAATGTTCTCATTAGAGAAGGTTGACTTAAGAGGAGATTTGATAAAGGTGTTCAAAACATGAATACTTTTGGTGGAATAAATAAGGAGAAACTATTTCCATCAGTTGAAAGGTCAGTCACCAGAGGACAGGTGACTGACAATAAAAACTAGAGTCAGCTCTATTAAGTTAATTTAACAAAGTGACCTGTTGTGATCTGGAATGCATCAATTTGATGGTTGAAGTCGATCAAATATTAAGGGTAAAAAGAGAATTAAGAAAATGCATTGACAGATCAATGGGAAAAGAGCAAGTCAGTGACATTCATTGTATAGAATCAGCGTTGTCACGAATAGACTGTGTGGCTTTCTTCTGTCTCTTTCCAATATCTTTGTACATTTTCTATATGCTCTGGTGATGGCCAATTTGGAACTGACTGTCTCCATTTGCAATTAATTAAACCAGTAATTCAAATTACCAGCGAAGTGGGAAATTGCAGTGACTGATGAGAAGCTGCATGCAGCATGAGAAATTTGATTTCTCTTATTTAAGTCAAGCACACAGTCCCTTGGATGTAAAGAACATTTTAACATGTTTCTGTTTTCATCTTAATTGCAATGAGAATAATTAGGGAGATAAATTTGACTTGCACTTCAGAACAGGCAGTGCATAAGCAAAGCAATTATTCCTTGTGCCAGGGGACTTGGGGTTCCGCAATGAATTCAGCATTGGACTCATTTGAGTGAAAGGACTAGCTGCCAGTCAAGGCTAGTGGTTCTGTCCACTGCTGATACTGAACTGTCTCACATGCTGCTCTGGAAAAAAAAATGCGATGCAGAGTGTGTATTTCTGTGAAACCAAGAGAATCACTCCTACTCATGTCATGAGCAAAACATCCTTCTGCATGGTTCAATTCGATGATGTTTGCCTATTTACAGGCCTGCTGCAGTCTGAGGAACCTTATTCTATTCCATATTGCCAGCAGGCGAATGATATAACTGGAGCTGAACCTATACAGCTTTTGTTCACAGAGTTGCACACATTACAAAGGTGCACCAATGTCAGCCCCATTTTCAGTTTGTTCCTTTGTACTTTTCAAAAACAAAATCTTATTTAAATTAGCTAATTAAACTAAATGACGAGCACATTTAAGGGATCCTGTAACTAAGATCTAAGTCTCATCAGTAACTTAAAATTTAATTTAAAATGTCATTTTGAGGGTTGAAGATCCATCCCTCATGTACCTATAGTTATGAAATGTCTGCTCTTTTATAAAGGAGAACAACTAAATCCCCATTCAATCCCCACTATCTGAATAAAATGAAACACTATTACTATGCCTTGGAAGTCAATGGGGTCAATAAAATGCTGGTCTAACTTTTAAGTCTTTCAGGTGCAATGGTTGTTGATCAAACATTCCCCCAATCTTTTTTTGTTCTTTTATTTTAGACAAAAGCATTCCTTCTCCGGTGTCATAGATTGAAAATTGCATTGTGGCACTGTGTACAGTTTGGGGCCAGCAACCTAATTCTATTAGTTTTGAAATAGTGATGGAAAAGGACTGACGGATCTAAAAGTTAAAGTTCTAAATTGGAGGGAGACCAATTTTGATGGTATTAGGCAAGAACTTTCAAAAGTTGATTGAGTGCGGATGTTCGCAGGTGAAGGGACAGCTGGAAAATGGGAAGCTTTCAGAAACGAGATAGCGAGAATCCAGAGACAGTATGTTCCTGTTAGGGTGAAAAGCAAGATTGGTAGGTGTAGGAGATGCTGGATGACGAAAGAAATTGAGGGTTTGGTCAAGAAAAAGAAGGAAGCATACATCAGCTATAGACAACAGAGATCGAGATAATCCTAGTATAAGAGTATAAAGGCTGTTGGAGTATACTCAAGAGGGAAAACAGGAGGGCAAAAAGAGGACGTGACATAGCTTTGGCAAATAGGGTTAAGGAGAATCCAAAGGAATTTTATAAATGCAAAAAGGACAATATGTGAGACAAAAGAAAATCCAAGTGCTGCAGATACTAAAAATCAGAAACAAAAACAGGAATTGTTGGAAAAACTCAGCAAGTCTGGCAGCATCTGTGGAGAGAAAACAAAATTAACATTTCAGATTCAGTGACCCTTCTTCAGAAAGAAACAATTGTGAAGTTGGCTTCAGGTAAAAAGCTTTTGAAGATGTTTGTCTGTTTTCTGGAGACAGCATTTTAAGTTGGATATTTTTATATGATTAGATTCCCAGCAGTGTGGAATCTGGTGATTTAGCACAACAAATCCACACTGACCCTCTGAAGAGTAACCCACCCAGACCCATTCCCCTACATTTACCTACATTAGGTCCCCTAATGGACCTAATACTATGGGCAATTTAGCATGGCCAATTCACCTGATCTGCACATCTTTGAACCATGGGAGGAAACTTGACATCCGGAGGAAACCCACACAGACGTGGGGAGAATGTGCAAACTCCACACAGACAGTCACCCGAGGCCGAAATCAAACTTGGGTCCCTGGCACTGTGAGGCATCAGTGATAACCACTGAGCCACCATGATGCAATTTTGGAATAGAGATTCTGTTGTGAACCAGATTTTGGATCACTGAGATCCTTTAGAGAAGGAAATCTCTCACCCTTACTGGTCTGGCCTGCATGAGATTCCAGACACATAGCAATGTCGTTGAAATTTAGGGATATCTACACAATTAGAGAGTCAGAACTGAGGTATTGAAACACTGTCAGTGGGTTAGTATTGAGGGAATGCTTCCTTGTCAGAGGATCAGTGCTGCAGGATTGTCAGAGGTTCAGTGTCCGAACCCAATTCTCCCATTTAGGGGTGCCCTACAGTAATTCACCCATTCAGCATTGTCCTGCCCTGATTCTCCCATTTAGTGCTATGCTGCACCAATTCTCCCACTATCTGATGCCCTGCTCCAAATTCTCCCATTTAGTGCTATATTACCCCTTTTCTCCCATTTTGACGACTCTGCACAAATTCTCCCACTATCTAAGATATTGAAGCACTGTCAGGTGGTCAGACCTGTGGAAATGTATTATTGTGAAAGGGTCAATATTGAGGCAGTACCTTATTATAAGAGATTTAGAACTGAGGGAGTGTCACATGACTTCGGGTTAAGTACTAAGGTATTGCAGCACTATGAGAGGGTCAGAACTGAAGGAGTATCTCATTGTCAGAGGATCAATACTGAGGGAGTGCATCATTGTCAGACAGTCAATACTGAGACAGTGCCTCATTGTAACAGAGCAAGAACTGAGAGACTGCCACACAATTAGAGGATCAGTACTGAGATATTCTAGATCTATCAGAGAGTCAGTTCTGAGGTATTGAAGCACTGTGAGAGCTTCAACACTGAGGGTGTACCTCATTGTTAGAGGGTCAGAATTGTGGGAGTATGTCAATCCTGAGGCAGTGCCTTACAGTGCAGGACTCTGAATTGATTAGTGGTTCAGTACTGAGACATTGAAGCTCTATCAGAGGGTCAGTGCTGAGGGAGTGCCTCATTGTCAGAGGGTCCATTCTGAGGCAGCGCCTTTTTGTCACAGGCTGGTACCTCATTGCATGGGGATCAGAATTGAGGGTGGACCACACATTTAGAGGGTCACTTCGGATAGTGGAGCATACTGAGAGAGCCAGTGCTGAGGAAGCCCTCATGATCAGAGGCTCAATACTGATGGAGTGCCTTATTGTCAAAGATTCATTCCTAACAGAGTTCCTCATTGTCAGAGAATCTGTTCTGAAGCAGTGACTCACTGTAATGGAATGCTACATGATTAACGGATCAGTACTGAAGTATTGCAGCAGTGCCAGAGGGTCAATTCTGAGGCAGTAGCTGATAGCTAGAGGCTCAGTCCTGGGACACTGCCTTGCTGTCACACAGTCAGTTTTGAGGGAGGGTTTCATTGTTACAGGGTTAGTCCTTATGGAGTGCTTCACTTGAGGGAGTCAGAGTTGAGGGTGTTCCTCACAATTAGATGGTCAGTACAGGGGCCTTGCAGCTCTATCAGAGGGTCAGTGCTGAAGTACTGCCTCACTGTCAGAAGGTCAGTGCTGAGGGAGGGCCTCATAATCAACATGACCATACTGAGGGAGTGCCTCATTGTCAGATGGTCAATGCTTCATTGTTAGAGTGTCAGATACCCTCCCCCACCCCACCCCACCCACACACACACACACACACGCCCATTTTCCTCACAGCCTGCAGCCCCCAATTCTGAAGAATAAGTTCTTGAGTCTTCTCTGTGCAGCAACCTCCATTAACCTGCACCAGGGACCCGCATTGATTCCCGGCTCAGGCGACTGTTTGTGTGGAGTTTGCGCATTGTCCCCCTGGGTTTCCTCCCACAATCCAAAAGATGTGCAGGCCAGTTGAATTGGCCATGCTAAATTGCCCATAGTCTTAGGTGCATTTGTCAAGGGTAAATATAGGTTAGGGGAATTGGTCTGGGTGGGTTACTCTTCGGAAGGTTGGTGTGGACTTGTTTGGCTGAAGGGCCTGTTTCCATACAGTAGGGAATCTAATTTTAAAAATTAAATGTATCCGCCTAAGAGCCTACAGAGTGACTCTTTTCCAAGGATTTAGTACTGCATTTTTCCTTCTCAGTTCTAAAATGCAATTGAAAATGATAAGGATTTATCAAAGCAAACAAAAATGAAAAATAATTGCAACCCATTCTGGTTTACATATGGTTTATAGCGTATTGTTTTACCTTAATATTCATTTCACTTCAGTTACTTTTATTATCCACAATGTGAATGTGTTGCATAATAGCACTATTTATCTCCTTTCTCTTTGCATTTCTGCAAACTCTTATGTTGGCATAATGCACGAAGAGGATCTGCCATTTACACCGGACAGCTGTTCTGTAAAAATATATTGTACAATTTTTGTAGGATTCATGTGACAGAGGTTGATAAATTATTAACAACTAACATTTTACTGAGCCCAACACATCTGACAGCTAAGATTTAAAATTCATTTTGTTCAGTGTAAGTATGAACATAACTATGAATTAATTTGATTTCAGGATTATCTCCAGCAAAGCTGAAGAATAAAAAAAATGTTCTGGCAATACAAAAAGCAATTCTGGAAATAGGTTCTACACATTAAACAAAGACTCGCCACTTACTTAATGAAGAATTGTTCTTGTCTAGCTTACCATATGTTGTGAAGAGAGGCTTCTTGATGTCTTTCAATTATATCTTCTCCCGAAAGAACTGATTCCAATATATTATATTTGTACATAAAGTTAAAGTTTTATTGTATGCAACATGAGACATGGACTAACCTCCCCATTACCATCTGTTTTCCACTCACCACCATTTTAATCACATATATCTTGGGTATCCAAGTTGGTCAATAGAAACATTGAAACATAGAAAACGGGAGTTGGAGAAGGCCATTGGGCTCTTTAAGCCTGCTCCATCATTTAATATGATCATGGCTGATCTCTAACTTAGTATCCTGTTCCCACTTTCTGCCCATATCCTTTGATCCCTTCAACCCCAAGAACCATATCTAACTGCTTCTTAAAAACCTTCAGTGTCCTGGCCTCAACCACTTTTTGTGACAGAGAATTCCACGAGCTTGTCACTCTCTAGGTGAAGAAATTTCTCCTCATCTCAGACCTAAATGGCCAACCCCATGTCTTTATACTGTGAACCCTGATTCTCGATTCCCCGATCAATTGAGACATTTGCATTTACTCTGTCCAGTCCTGTTGGAAGATTATATGCGATCCCCCTAATTCTTCCAAATTCCAGAGAATATAGTCCTAACCAATTCGGTCTCTGATTATCCATCAGTCCTGCCATCTCAGGAATCAGTCTGGTCACACAAAAGAGTCAAGCAACTGTGCACCACATACAGCTGTCACAAATGGCCAGAATCCTGTGCTTGTGATACAATCCCTCAATGAGGTGAGTTGCTTGAGTCTTTTGTGTCTCCCTTCTCCCTTCCAGCATTCCAAGGTAGGAAGGCATAGGACTATCCTCCTGGCCTGCTGCCAAGTGAGGCCATAATTGACCAGTTAAGGGGTTTTTGGTTCTTTAGTTACTACCATGCAGTGATAGAATATTGATATTAGCTGCTGTGAAGACGTTAAATCTGTGTGTGTGTTTCGAATAAAAATGAGAGGTGGTTTATGTTGTAAGTGTGCTTACAAATGGAGTAGGTTTTAGTAACCAGAACTTTTCATTAAACTCTATGCATTGTACACAGAGTAGGAAGAAAACCCTATGAGATCTGTGGATTAAATTTTACACACTGAGTGTGTCATGACCTGCCATTTCCTGCTATCCAATTGTTAACTGCTTCCTGTACTCGACTATAATGTAATGTGATTGACAGTGATGGAGGGAGAAGGAATTATCCAGTGTTTTGAGAAAATGGAAGGGCTACTGCTGGCTGTTACTGAGAGAGGTGGAGAAATTGAGAGGTCTGCTCTTTCTTACTACACTTGTTAAGCTATATAAATGTTTCCTTCATTGACTCTGGGAGCAATGTTCCTGGAATTTACCACTATTGCACTTTTCCCTAGCCTGGTGGTTTCAGGTCTTAGTATTTTTCCTAACATTGCAGGTTGATTGAACATCTCTCCCCCACGTATTCCATTAAGATCTTCAAGAAGACATCAGAGAGTCTGGAGGCCACTTTATGATTGATTGTAAAGAATCTCCACTTACCAATGGTATCAGAGATGAGCTTTGCTGCAGTGAATGCACCCAAATTTTGAAAGGTGCATTTGCAATTTAATTAGATATTTTAGGCCTACATAATCTCACCGGATAGATTTTGACCAGAAACAAATTAGTCCTGTCTTCTGGCTTTGCCTATCTACAGTTCTCCAGTCACAAAAGCCAATGCTGTCTGAATTCTTTGATGTCCATTACTGTTGTCTAATTGATCTTCAATTCGATTTTCAAATATCTACCACAAATATCTTGAACTCCTTTCTTTATATACAGCCACTACTGCCACTATGACGTACATTTTGCCTCGACTAGGGTATCTCACCTGATATAGCGATGTTTATGCTGACTCTCACAGCATAAGAACTTGGTGTGGTGAGCACAACACTGAGAAGTCGAACTGAAGCTCATCACTAATATGATTCCTGAAGAAGGGCCTGTGCCCGAAACGTCGAATCTCCTGTTCCCTGGATGCTGCCTGACCTGCTGTGCTGTTCCAGCAATAAAGTTTCAACTTTGATCTCCAGCATCTGCAGACCTCACTTTCTCCTCATCACTAATATGTATCATTATTACAGACACTTCATTGCCTGGACTGACATTAAACTATTTGCTTACAAAGAGTAAGCATGCATTCATCAATGTGTCATACTTCAAGTTAAGATGGAGTCTTGAAACCCCAGGTCACATGCTGTGATTCAGTGATGATATCATGAGAATGTCTTTCAAAGATATACTGACTGTGGAATATAACACAATATCTGTTCCCTACCAGATTATGTGAGCTGAATGACAAGCAATTATAAACATGACCTAAAGGTTCAAATGAAGCTTCAAACTGATGGTACATTTAGTAGATACCCCATCAGCTTAAAACTAAAAGCTTACACCAATCCATCTTTCTAAGTTTCACTATCTCTCACATTTTTCTTTACATGTTTGTTTCTCTTCTAAAATGTTTCATTTTAAATTTAATATATATTACAGAAATCATGAACCATTCCCCTGTCTGAGAAGATGTCAAACTTGCAATTGAACTGGGAACAATGAGAGAGCAGTGGAGTAGTTGCTGTTCAATCTTCCCTTAGAGTTACTTTAATTTGCTGTTATCACTTAGTGCCGACAGTTGGAATTTGTCACATGAGAGATTGAAGAAGCTGAAGTATGCTGTGACAAAGTGTATGGGAAATCTACACATTACCAGCCTATGCCATTGGATGCCTCTTTTTATAACACATTAGCTTTAAAATGTAATTTAGATGGAGTTTGGATAACATAACAAATGAACAATAAAGACTTCTGTAACCTGCAGGCGATTCAGAAACATGTAATTAAAGTGATACTTCACTGTCTATAATGCACAGTATTCTATAAATGTATGGACAACTTTGTAATTCTGTTCTCCTGGTGTAAAGATTCAGTCTCGGCATGATGGGTTTATAAAAAGAAACCAGATGCCATGTGACCTGAAGCATTTTTTAGCAAATGAAGTTCAGGGGTTTGGGGAAAGCTAAAATAAGACTCTCAGATGATTGAAAATGACATAAATTGGATTTCAGACATTTTGACACTACTTCACCGGTATACTAAACATGCTGAAATTTACTATCATTTGTCCTGTCCTGCTAGGTGAATCACTAAACATGGTTACAATGAGAAATGTTTTCTCCACCTTTTGTTTTTGTATATTGTTTTCCACATTAGCTTTAGTTGCTGAGGAATTAAATTGTTTATTCTGGATTAAAATGTGATCATGTCCAAACGTCCGTCCTGGTCTGCCATATTCATGTGACCTCGACCATGCAACATATTCCCTGCAGCTAGATATCTTAAGCTTCACTTCAATAAAGTCCTTGTGCTGAACACACTGTTGTGTTGTACACTTGAAATATGGTGTCAGAACTGGCGAATATCCAACCTGAAATAAAAAACACAGCTGTAAAGCTGTGAGCTTTCACTCTAACAGAAATACGATGAAGATGACAATGAAAACATTGCTTAGAAAAAAATAGCTGCAGCCTTTCCTGTAGCAGGTCCTGTTCAAATGATTGGGGGATACGAAAGCAGACTGGGAGACTTTTGATGAACAATGGCAGAATTATGCAATGGCTCCAGATTTGTTCAGCAAAATGAAACAAGCGCAAGGTTTTTCCACTTTCTCACTACTGGAAAAAGACTGCTTCAAAATATATTCCACACCATTACTCTCTGAAAAGCAAACAAAAAATGCTTGACAGAAATTTTAAAAGCTTTTAGCCCCAAATGAACATTAAATATGAACAGTACATTTTCAATACTAGGGACCAAGTTGAAAAGAATCCATGCGTAATATCATTAAATCAGCTCACAAAAACATACGAATTTGTGCAATGCAAGATGAGACAGGATTGTATTAAGAATAAGGGATTCAGAAGTGAAAGCACAGCTACTGAGAAAATAAATGCACTTACACTCAGGAGAACGTAATGCTGGCATTATGAATCAATATTTGCAGCATATTCATGACAGAACAGACCAGGTCTTTCATTATACTGACAGATCAACCAGGCACACAGAGCAGAATTAGCACTGAAAAAGAGAGAGATGCAAATACTGCAGAAGACATCATGCAAAAGAGAAGAAGGCAGTTCCAGTGTGGGGAAACCAGCATTCTCACTGCAAATAATGGAATCATTTTGCACACAAGTGTATGGTTAAAACAAAGCAAGAAGGTAGAGTTGGCCATTGGAGGAATGATGGCTGAAAATTCCACTGAGTCACTATCAATCATACAACAGGTTGCTTCAGTCAAGTTGATAGATGAAGCGTGGTTTGTAATTGTTGGAATGAGCACTTGCAGCAGGACAATATCAAGTCAACATCAAATGTCAGATAGATATTGGGGCATCATGAGCATCATGACCTTCATAGATTATGCAAAGTGGCTCAACATGGCAATCCAAAAATGAAACCCTCAATAGTAAGGCTGAGGTGATATGATGTGCTGAGATGACCAGATTACTCAGTCAGCTCACTGCAATAATTGGAGTTCTAGATCATAGGCAGCAACCAAATGTCACTTACCTCAGCTGAAGCAAGTCTAAACCTAGGACTGGTAACCCACAAAAGTGCCAAAATAAATTTACATTGTGTTGCAGCACACTAAAACATTGACCATGAAACAGTGCATAGGGTTAGAAACCCCTCCAGGAGACTATCACCTCAAACTAGATGAGAATGCAAGACAAATACAGCATCTGCAGAGGACTCAGCTTCTCCCAAGATTACCTTGAAAGTAAAATTTCAAGCATAAGGAAAGATAATGTAGAATCGACAGAATCTGTCAGCAGCATGGTAGGAGTGAAATAACTTGGCAAGTTCTGAGTATGAATTCTCCCAAAGGATCTAAACAAATCTCTGAAGAGACCTTGCTCCCCCATGTCTATAATTTGTAGAATCATCATAGAATCCCTACAGTGTGGAAACAGGCCATTTGGCCCAACAAGTCCATACCAACCCTCCGAAGACTATCCCACACAGACTCATTTCACGAATACTATAAATTTATCCTTCACTAATGCACCTAATCTACACATCCCTGAACATAAAGGGCAATTTAGCACAGCCAATTCACCTAATCTGCACATATTTGGACGGTGGGAGGAAACCGGAGCACCCAGTGGAAACCCACGCCGTCACGGGGAGAATGTGAAAACTCCACTCAGTCACCCGAAGCTGGAATTGAACCCGGGTGGCTGGTGCTGTGAGGCAGCAGTGCTAACACTGAGAATTGAAGGAATTTTGCCACAAATTGCAAAGGCAAGAAGATCTGATTTGATCAATTAATTGTAGGATTGCTTCGCTCTGTTGATCATTTGCTATTTATGCTGATTGGTGTACACACTGTCCTGTTTTCTCCATGCAGAATCATTGAGTCCAGTCCGGTTTGGGAACTAAGATGATCGGCAAACTCCACTCGCTCTGGCTTGGCTCAATGATATCCTCGTCGAGCATGGCCTCCACCTCCATATGGGCATGTCTGGCTTTGAAAGGATTAAGCTGATCGAGCTATGGTTTTATCGGAGCAGTATTCCCCATGTCAATGTCATGTACAATAGCATTAGTCCTCCCTATCTGATTCTTACACATGTCCTTGTACTTGCAGTAACAAATCTTTCAACTGCGTTCTGTGCTCCTAAGACAGATAGCTTACTAACCTATCCCACTCCTCAAGGACATATTCATTTTTTAGTCTATTCTGAGACACTTCAAAATCCACAACATCTAGATTTGATTCCTCACCCTGCGGGGCAGTAACTAACACCTGTTTCTCCAGTTCTTTCCCTCTAGCATAATACGGTTTCAACATGTTCACATGACATACCTGACACGCTCTTTTTCTATCTGGCATCTATACTAGATAGTTCATAGAGTCATAGAGACGTACAGCATGAAAATAGACCCTTCAATCCAACCCTTCCATGCCGGTACTTGGCCCATATCCTTCCAAACCCTTCCTATTCAGATACCCATCCAGATGCCTTTTAAATATTGCAATTGTACTAGTCTTCTCCACTTCCTCTGGCAGCTCATTCCATACATGTACCACCCTCTGCGTGAAAAAGTTGCCCCTTAGGTCTCTTTTATATCTTTCCCCTCTCACCCTAAACCTATGCCCTCTAGTTCTGCACTCCCCGATCCCAGGGAAAAGACTTTGTCTATTTATCCTATCCATGCCCCTCATAATTTTGTAAACCTCTTTAAGGTCACCCCTCAGCCTCCGATGCTCCAGGGAAAACAGCCCCAGCCTGTTCAGCCTCTCCCTGTAGCTCAAATCCCACAACCCTGGCAACATCCTTGTAAATCTTTTCTGAATCCTTTCAAGTTTTACAACATCTTTCCAATAGGAAGGAGATCAGAATTGCACGCAATATTCCAACAGTGGCTTAGCCAATGTCCTGTACAGCCGCAACATGACCTCCCAACTCCTGTACTCAATACTCTGACCAATAAAGGAAAGCATACCAAACACCTTCTTCACTATCCTATCCACTGGCGAGTCCACTTTCAAGGAGTAATGAACCTGGACTCCAAGGTCTCTTTGTTCAGCAACACTCCCTAGGACCTTGCCATGAATTGTATAAGCCCTGCTAAGATTTGCTTTCCCAAAATGCAGCACCTCGCATTTATCTGAATTAAATTCCATTTGCCAAATCTCAGTCCATTGGCTCATCTGATCAAGATCCTGTTGTAATCTGAGGTAATCTTCTTCGCTGTCCACTACAGCTCCAACTTTGGTGTCATCTGCAAACTTACTAACTCTACCTCTTATGCTCACATCCAAATCATTTATGTAAATGACAAAAAGTAGTGGACCCAGCGCCGATCCTTGTGACACTCCAAAGGTTACAGGCCTCCAGTCTGAAAAACAACCCTCCACCACCACCCTCTGTCTTCTACCTTTGAGCCAGTTCTGTATCCACATGACTAGTTCTCCCTATATTCCGTGAGATCTAACCTTGCTAGCCAGTCTCCCATGGGGAACCTTGTTGAATGCCTTACTGAAGTCCATATAGATCACATCTACTGCTCTGCCCTCATCAATCCTCTTTGTTACTTCTTCAAAAAACCCAATCAAGTTTGTGAGACATGATTTTCCACACACAAAGCCATGTTGACTATCCCTAATCAGTCCTTGCCTTTCCAAATACATGTACATCCTATCCCTCAGGATTCCTTCCAACAACTTGCCCACCATGGACGTCAGGCTCACTGGTCTATAGTTCTCTGGCTTGTCCTTACCATCCTTCTTGAACAGTGGCACCATGATAGCCAACCTCCAGTCTTCCGGCACCTCACCTGCGACTATCGATGATACAAATATCTCAGCAAGAGGCCCAGCAATCACTTCCTTAGCTTCCCAAAGAGTTCTACGGTACACCTGATCAGGTCCTGGAGATTTATCCACCTTTCTGCATTTCAAGACATCCAACACTTCCTCCTCTGTAATATGGACATTTTTCAAGATGTCACCATCTATTTCCCTACATTCTATATCTTCCATGTCCTTTTCCACAGTAAATACTGATGCAAAATACTGATCAAATACAAAAGTTAGTATCTCCCCCATTTTCTGCGGCTCCACACAAAGGCCGCCTTGCTGATGTTTGAGGGGCCCTATTCTCTCCCTAGTTACCCTATTGTCCTTAATGTATTTGTAAATTCCTTTTGGATTCTCCTTAATTCTATTTGCCAAAGCTATCTCATGTCCTCTTTTTGCCCTTCTGATTTCCTTCTTAAGTACACTACTACTGCCTTTGTACTCTTCTAAGGATTCATTTGATCTATCTTGCCTATTCCTGAAATATGCTTCCTTCTTTTTCTTAACCAAACACTCAGTTTCTTTAGTCATCCAGCATTTCCTATACCGACCAGCCTTTCCTTTCACCGTAACAGGAATATACTTTCTCTGGATTCTCATTATCTTATTTCTGAAGGCTTCCCATTTTCCAGCCGTCCCTTTACCTGCGAACATCTGCCCCCAATCAGTGTTTGAAAGTTCTTACCTAATACCGTCAAAATTGGCCTTTCTCCAATTTAGAACTTCAACTTTTAGATCTGGTCTATCCTTTTCCATCACTATTTTAAATCTAATATAATTATGGTCGCTGGCCCCAAAGTGCTCCCCCACTGACATCTCAGTCACATGCCCTGCCTTATTTCCCAAGAGTAGGTCAAGTTTTGCACCTTCTCTAGTAGGTATATCCACATACTGAATCAGAAAATTGTCTTGTACACACTTAACAAATTCCTCTCCATCTGAACCCTTAACACTACGGCAGTCCCAGTCTATGTTTGGAAAGTTAAAATCCCCTACCAAAGCCACCCTATTATTCTTACAGATAACTGAGATCTCCTTGCAAATGTGTTTCTTAATTTCCCTCTGACTATTAGGGGGTCTATAATACAATCCACCCCCCCCCCCCCCCCCCCACCCCCACCCCACCCCCCTCTCTCTTGCCTCCCTTTCTATCCTTCCTGTCGCATTTATATCCTGGAATATTAAGCTGCCAGTCCTGTCCATTCCTGAGCCATGTTTCTGTAATTGCTATGTTCCTAACCATGCCCTGAGTTCATCTGCCTTCCCTGTTAGGCCCCTTGCATTGAAATAAATGCAGTTTAATTTATTAATCCCACTTTTTCCCTGCCTGCCCTGACTGTTTGACTCGCTTCTGTTCTCAACTGTACCAGTCTCGGATTGATCTCTTTCCTCACTATCTCCCTCGATCCCACCTTCTCACCCCCCACCTTACTGGTTTAAATCCTCCTGAGCAGCTCCAGCAAATCTCCCTGCCAATACATTAGTCCCCTTCCAATTAAGATGCAATCTGTTCTTCTTGTACAGGTCACTTCTACCCCAAAAGAGATTCCAATGATCCAAAAATGTGAATCCTTCTCCCTTACGCCAGCTCCTCAGCCATGCATTCATCTGCTCTATCCTCCTATTTCACCTGACTTAACTTTTTCTCAATTTGATTGGGACCACTAAAGCTGGTTTTTAATGGATTTCCTATCATTGGTAACAGTACTAACATGTCATCCCCTTGGCAAAACATCCAAGTCTCAGAACTTTTATCTGCCACCTGTTTCGTTCTACACTGTGCCTTCTCTAGGTGCTGTATAGCTAACTCACCTACCCGATTTAGTCTCTCCCTCAATTTTGGCCCTATCAATCTTTCTTTAATTAATTTCAAAGGACCTCTCACTTCATGTCAGAACATTGACTCAAAGAGAGTGAACTGATTTGCTTGGGGAGTCTCTAATGTGAATCAGTATGAATGGGATACCTTTGTCTGACAGTCTGCTCTCTGCATGGTCTTGAAGGTCTGCTGCCACCTTTCAAAAGCTCCTTGGGATTCAGGATAATACACATTGAATTTAGAGTGTTGTACACCTAAACTATCCATAACCTCCTTAAACAGCCTAGCAGTAAAATTTGACACTTAGTCTGACTGAACCTCTCTGGGTAGTCCATACCATGTGAAGAAAGCTACTAACTCCTCTACCACCTTTTTTGCTTTGATACTCCATAATGGAATTGTCTCCGGAAATCAGGAAATTCATTATCGTTAACAACTACTGGTTGTTGTTCTAGTTCTCAGGAGGGGACCAACACAATCAATTATAACCCATGTAAAAGGGTCTTCAAATGTGTGAATTGGCAACAAAGGTACTGGTTTAAATACCACCTGTGGCTTACCTAACATTTGGCACGTACAACACATGCATTCCACGCCAATAAAAATGTTTTTGTACCTTAACCTGGGTTTCTCGTACCCCTAGGTGACCTCCAACAGGTAATTCATGTGCTATCCATAATACCTGCTAATGCTACTGGCAACCCAATCTGGTGTACCTCAGCCCATTTCTCCTCTGCATTAGCCTGCCATGGTCTCCATTTCTGTCTTAGTGTTCTATCGTTCAGATAATAACCCTCCAGAATATTCTCTGCCTCCTTTTCAGAGTATGCATCCACATATATATCTTTTATTGTCTTGTCTTGCTGTTGCAAGTCTCTTAGCCTTATCAGGACTAACCTTCTGTCTAACCCTCTGCCTGTTCAGGTTTTTCCTGCACCATTATGTCAAACAGGGAATCTGCTAACTGAACCTCAAATCCTTCTTCTTTCTCTTTACTTTTTGCTTTGTGCTGTGAGTTATGATAGTGGAATATGGTTACCACACATATTTCTGTTTTAACTCCTTAGTTTCTTGGTCTTCCTTGGGCTTCTCCACAACGAGGGGTGTCATTCTCACCTTGGATCGTGCCAAATTATTTCCAAAAACAAACTGAATTCCTGGAACTGATACTCTGTCAATCACTCCCAATGTAACTTCCCAGTCTTGTGTTGGCACTCCAACTTGTTCTTACATCGGGGAATGCTAAATTTCTATCCATCTATCCCACAGATTACCACACTCTCAGGTAACAGATCAAAAAGAGTGCATATTCGCTCATCCCTTACTATCAGCGACTGGTCATATCCTGTGACCTCAAAATTATAATTTCGTGTCTTTCTCCCTCTGATCTTTCTGAGTAAACTTTACCCACAGAGGCAAAGTCTTTGCAGAGATCAGGTACTAACTCCATACCCAGCCCCTGCCGAGGCTGTGCACTCTCCTGTAGCACCTTGGCTTTTCTTGAGGTCTCCTGTACTACCTTCACTAATGCTACTGGCTTCGCTTCATTTACTACTTTTTTTTTCCTAGTGCCCTTCTGAAACCACCAGCACTGTAATTTTCTGTGTCTCACTCTATTACAGTGAAAACACCTGAGGTCTTTCACCTCCTGTCCATCCTCTTAGGCTTCTTAAACCTGTGGTAACATCTTACCAGTGCTCTCTACTCACGGTTTCGTAGTATAGGATCTCCCCTTCTCCCAACATTTATCCCTCACAGGACAAAATTCTGGCCGGAAGCTTGTCTTATGTACCAACATGTATTCATCTGCTAATTCTGCTGCCCTTCTCACTTCCTGAACTTTATGTTCCTCCATGTGAATTCTTACCATCTCTGGAAGTGAGTTTTTAAACTCCTCCAGCAGAATAATCTCTCTTAGAGCCTCATAGGTCTTATCTATTTTTAAAGCACGCACCCTTCTATCGAATCACTATGTTTAATTCTTTCAAATTCAACATAAGTCCGATCTGGTTCATTCTTTGTATTTCTGTACCACTGTCTATCTGCTTCTGGTACCAATTCATAAGCACTTAAAATAGCCTGTTTAACCTCTTTATAATCTCTTGAACCCTCATCTGACAGCACGGCAAATACCTCACTAGCTCTGCCTACCAGTTTAGTCTGAACTAGCATTACCCATAAATGCTCAGACCACTCCATCTGCCTAACCAATTTTTCAAATGAAATAAAGAAGACTTCAACATCTTTCTCTTTAAAATGTGGCAGAGTTTTTACACATTTGTATATATCACTACCTCCTCTTTTAATCTCCCTCCTGTTAACTTGACTTTGCTGACTAAGTCACAAATTCTCAAGTTCAAATTCTCTCTCTCTTTTTCTCTCCCTTTCTTCTCTCTCTCTCTTTGCTCAGCCAAGACCTTTGCTCTCTTCCTTTTTCCTCTCTCTCTTCTCTTTCTCCCTCTCTCTTTGATTATCTTCGAGCTCCATTTTCCTCAACTATAATTAAAGTTGTTCTGCCTCTACTGCACTTGTCTGTTTCTCTGATACACCTAAGTGTCTGAGTAATTCCCTTATATATTCAGCTTTACTTTTGTTCTTTGTTAAACCCAAATCTAACTTCTTTCCTAATTCTAAAAGTATGGCCTTTTTCTTTCGTTCTAAACTTCCTTGCAAATTTGAGAATCATCTTCAAATCCCAGAACCTCTTTAGCAATTTTAAGAGCTATTCTCTCACTTTTAATTTAATCAACTACAAGTCACTGAAATTAAACAAATTGCCGCACCTATGTTTAATTTAAAGATCTAAGACACCAATCTGCAAGTGTTTAAACCTGCTAGGATTTTTCATATCCCCAAATCTATTCAAATCTGTCTAAACCAGTTCAAATCACAAATCCAAGATCCAAACTGTTCAAATCACAGACAAAAGCCTCCCGATAACTGTTTAAATCCCAGCCATGAGCCCCCAAACTGTTATGACACGGGGTAAACCCTCCTACTTAGTTTAAACCAGCAACACACATTTAAGAGGCATTTAGATGGGTATATGAATAGGAAGGGTTTGGAGGGATATGGGCCGGGTGCTGGCAGGTAGGACTAGATTGGGTTGGGATATCTGGTCGGCATGGACGGGTTGGACCGAAGGGTCTGTTTCCATGCTGTACATCTCTATGACTCTATAACACAGAAAGATATACCTCATGTAATAATCTGTGAAAATTTGAGAGGCCAAGAACTATTTAAAGGAAAAATTAACCAACTTTACTTCCTAAAGTATAACAGAAAATAATTAACTAACAACTATTTACAACTCCTTCCTCTACCCTATCATTTATTTTCCCTTCTATAAATCTAGTCTGATAAACTCCCCAATTAGGTTTTATTGCAAAATTCAAATATTAAAACTAGCCAGCTGTCAAATCTTCTTGTTATATCTTCCTCAGTAGAGTTGCTCTCCTGGTCTTGTTGATGATTTTCTCTGTGCAAACTCCTTCTCTAGACAGGTATCTCTCAGAAAGGTCTGACTAGCAGCCGACATCTGTTGGTCTTTTGGCTGTTCTCTTCCAACTGATAAATTTTCTCTGGTCTTATGCCCCCAAAGCATCTGATTGTGTCATTGGCTTTTAAGATTGTCAATATACTCAATTCAAACTTGATTGGAATTTGTATTTTTTTGGGGGGGAATAGATTCATAGAGTCATAGAGATGTACAGCATGGAAACAGCCTCTTCGGTCCAACTTGTCCACACCGACCAGATATCCCAACCCAATCTAGTCCCACCTGCCAGCACCCAGCCCATATCCCTCCAAACCCTTCCTATTCATATACCCATCCAGATGCCTTTTAAATGTTGCAATTGTACGAGCCTCCATCACTCCTCTGGCAGCTCATTCCATACACATTCCACCCTATGAGTGAAAAAGTTGCCCCTTAGGTCTCTTTTATATCTTTCCCCTCTCACCCTAGACCTATGCCCTCTAGTTCTGGACTCTCCCACCCCAGGGAAGAGACTTTGTCTATTTGTCGTATCCATGCATCTCATGGTTTTTTAAATCTCTATAAGATCACCCTCCTCAGCCTCCGATGCTCCAGGGAAAACAGCCCGAGCCTATTCAGCCTCTTTCTATAGCTCAAAGTCTCCAACCCTGGCAACATCCTTGTAAATCCTTTCTGAACCCTTTCAAGTTTCACAGCATCTTTCCGATAGGAAGGAGACCAGAATTCCAGGCAATATTCCAAAAGTGGCCTAACCAATGTCCTCTACAGCTGCAACACAACCTCCCAACTCCTGTACTCAATACTCTGACCAATAAAGGAAAGCATACCAAACGCCTCCTTCACTCTCCTATCTGTCTGTGACTCCACTTTCAAGGAGCTATGAACCTGCTCTCCAAGGTCTGTTTGTTCAGCAACACTCCCTAGGACCTTACCATTAAGTGTATAAGTCCTGTTAAGATTTACTTTCCCAAAATGCAGTATAATTTAAACTGATTGGCCTAATTCAAATTTGTTTTTGTCTCCAGGCAACCATCTACCCTAGTTGCTGGACCATATGTTACATTGTATCTTATTCAGAACACTTTGTGCTGTCGGGTAGTTCTGCTAGCTTTGAACTCACTTAAAGTTACAGTACATCCACATCTTCATAACAGTATGTTCCAAGGACTTGTTGCACCCCAACCCCAACCCACTTGCCAAGCGTTACAAAACTGGCATTTACGCAACCTTGTGGAAAATTGCCCAGTTATGCCCTGCACACAAAAAGACCCATCAGCTAAATTGTGACCATCAGTAAAGTGATGGAAGGTGTCATCAACAGTGCTATCAAGCAGCACCTGCTCAGCAACAACCTGCTCAGTCATGCCCAGTTTGGCTTCTGCCAGGGCCACTCAGCTCCTGACCTCCCACAGTCCAAAAATGTGCAGGTCAGGTGGATTGGCCATGCTAAATTGCCCGTAATGTGAGGTGAAGGGGTAAATGTAGGGGAATGGGTCTGGGTGGGTCGCGCTTCAGCGGGTGAGTGTGGACTTGTTGGGCCGAAGGGCCTGTTTCCACACTGTAAGTAATCTAATCTAATCACATACACCCAAGAAAGTCTTCCTCGATTGGAGGTGGCTGATCAGGAAGATACTACCACCCACCACCGACCCAGAACTCATCAGCCATCAGACCCAGAACTCCACAGCATCACAATTCAAGCCACATTAAACAACACAGGAACAACACTCCCTGGTGAAACAACACCCAGGTGAACAGCCAACATGTATTTAAGAGACCAACATGCTATGTATACTCAGAGACTGATAGAACTTAGGAACTGCTAAGATATGAGAACAGTAGAGTATACAGTTGGTAACATGGCTGACTCAAAAAGGTAAGTGATAATTCATGTCTTTTTTTCCCTTTTCTTGTAACAAAAGAGGTTGAAATGCATCATTGAAAATGTCTTAGTCATAATCATGTTCCTGCTATCATAAGACACACATCCTTTAGGGTGGCATCACTTCAATAAAATCTTCATGTTGTACACACTGCTGTGTTGAAATAAGTTTAGCTTTGTTCCTTTTGTTACTTTCTGTTGGCAACACCCTTGTAATTTCACACATGACAACAGTTACTATACTTGCAAGTTATCAATTGGCTCTAAAGTATTTAAGGTGCCCTGAGATTTCAAAGTGTACTATATAAATGCAGGGTTTTTTCCCCTCTATACATCAGTAATGTTGTTAATGCCATTAGCTAACAATGGTGCCAATAGATTTCCTTAGTTGCTAACAAAGGTACTCCATGATCTGGATGAGAAAGATAATTATGTCAGAAAAAGAAATTTAGATGCACCAACAGTTGAGACATTTTGTCTGCTGCCAACATGAAACAAGGAATAGAATTTATCGTCCCTAATGCACACATCTTACCTAGGTATGACAGATGATATATGGCTTTATTACTTCTGCATCAAAAAACAAGCTATCATAGGGTCATGCCATCTGCTGTTTCTGTAACAATGAAGGTTACCACAGCACTAAGCTTCCAAGCCACCACAGGAGACCTATATCAAATGAGGTAATTAACAGTACCCATACATATCAAGCACGGGACAGATGCAATGCTTTATGTTAAGAGCAAATATTTGAAACATTTATCCTGAAGAAAGAAAGCATCAATTTAACATGTAGGTATTACTGTCATTTGTCCATTGCACACGTCATCATTTAGGCATCAAAAGTTTTCAAACCAGCTCCATAATCGTCATACTTCAATCAATAAATATTTAAATGGTATTTATATGTACATGCAATTACCCATTAACAAGGTAATAACCAACATCTTTATGATGCATAAGATCACAGTGCTGATACTAATTGAAACTTACAGAATGGATTGTTACAGCAGAACAGGGGCTGCCCTTTGTCTTCATGGTGGTCAGCTAGGTCAGAACAATGACAAAATGAGATAACGTCAAGACTTTAATCAGAAACACTGCAGAGTTGGAGTGAAATGATTTCTCTGTACACTGCAAGTGTAGAAGTTAAAGTGTTGTATATGCTAAACCAAGTCTGCACCTTACCTTATGGCAAACTGCTACCACAATCCTCTCTAAGTGTCAGGATCTACAAGCTTTGCTTTTTTCCAGTGTGCTCACAAAAAGCCACTTATAGTCTAACTAGAAGTAGCCCTTGTATTAAACAAGTAGTTTATTGATTCTTACAGGTTGCATAGATACGATGGGCACTGTTACAGAGATGATGTTGAGGACCTGTATGTTAGGTCTTATTTGTCTGCAATTTGATGTAGTCATAATGCATGGTGCTTAAGACACTCCTCGTTGTTAACCCTTCTCGACCCTTACTCATAGGACTTACACAGACACAAATTAAGACCAGAAATCAGTCATTCCGTCATCTAAGATTGCTCCACCGTTCAATATTATCATGACCGAATTGTTTGTGTTCCAAATTCCACAATTCCATCAATCTCCAATAACTTTTAATTAATCTAAGAGAAAAAAAACCCTAATTTCTTTCCCAAAAGAACGACCTTAATTTTTATAGCAGTACCCTTCATCTGGACTCACCCACAAGAGTGAAGGAATGGATTTGAGCAGTCATTGTCCATGTTGGTACCAATGACATGGGAAGAAATAGGAAAGAGGTTTTCATAGAGAGTATAAGGAGCTAAGCACAATAAACATCTTTTCCATTTTGATCTTGGCAAGATCATTCAGGATCTTAGAAACTTCATTCTCATCATCCCTCACCCTTTTGAACTCCAGTGGAAATAAGCCCAACTTGTTAAATGTTGCTGAATTTGCTTCCTACATTCATTTCAGGTGTCAGTCCAGTAAACCCTCTCTGAACAACCTTCAACATATTTACATTCTTCCTTAAATAAAGAAAACAAAGCTGTGAATAGTATTCAAGGTGTGATCTCACCAATACCCTGTTATCAATGAAACAAAACATCCTTTCCTTTTCATTCAATTCCTCTCATAATAAAGGACAGCATGCCATTATCTTTCCTGATTCCTGATTATGTGCTATATTTACATACTAACCTCTTGTGACTCATGCATCTCAACTCTTAGATCCCTCTGCATTTTGAAATTCTGCAGTTATTATCCATTTAAATAATACTTTCCTTTTTCATTCTTCCTGGTTCACATTTTCCCACATTATACTCCATTTATCATTGACTTATCAATCAGAGAAGTCAGATCTTCTGAATAACAATGATTAGAGAGTGCAGACTTCATGTGGAGACTGATTGAGACAGTTCTCACATTTCAAATAAAAATTAGATGCAGGATAGAGGAGTCCACTACCTACATCTGCAACACAGAGCATCTGCAAATATCAGTCACAAAGAATTTCCAAGATCTTTAGTGGTTCCTAAAGTAGCAGGCACAACTACTTCCATAGATGATTTCTCCAAAATAATTTCAAAGGACTTGCAAGTGCTGCCTAAGACCTTTCAGTCTCTGTTGACACTAACCAGTAACAGCTTGTGCCATGCATTAGTGAGCTGTGAAGACTGGGAGTAAATGTTTCTGTCTCTCAATAGTACAACATTAAAATTGCTTCCTACATTCCTCTCCCAAATGGTTCAGAGAGCTATAGATATTGCACTATGTAAAACGATATAGCTCATAAGTAAGTGATTTGACCAATGCAAAATTCACATGGCTCAGATAATACTCCACAGATTATAACTTTTGAAGTTCTGCTCTTTAGTTTTGTGCACAGCTCTCATAGCCTCTATGAGAACCTCTTTCCTAGTTCTATCTATGTCATTGGTACCCACATTGACAATGGTCATTGAATCCTCCTCCACAAATTGTGCTTTCTTTCCATTCCTGAGCATGTCCTAAACTTTGGTATCAGGCAGGCTCCAGTTATTTGGGTTCTTGCTTTTGCAGGAGAGTGTAAATCTCCCTCATCATATAACTACTTTCTATTACATTCCTTGTTGCTGTCCCCACTACATGTACCATAGTGCCATGCTCACAGTGCCAATCTGCAACTTCCATTCTTATCCAAACAGGTTGAGAGAAACTTAAGCCTATTGCACAATTGCAGTGGCTGACAATCCTGTCCCGTGGGTCCCACTATCTGCCTCACTCATAGTCACACCCTTCTATCCTTGTCCACTGACCTAATCAGAAGATCTTAATTTGGGTGAAGTGACTGCATTCAGGTACAAAAGAACAAGGGAACTTTCCCCTCCCTGAATTATCACAGTGTCTGGAGTTGTGCCCCCAGCTTATAAACTCTGAGTCGTATCTACTTGAATGTCAAACACTTACTGTGACCTATTTACCTTGGACAGCATTGGTATCCTGGAGGACCCACATGCTAGAGTCTTGACACATCAGCAGAACTGCTATTCCTAATGAGTTTCAATTACGTTATTCACTTGCTTACATTTTCTTTTATGTGTTTTATTATCTTCGCTACCAATTAGTGTATTATGTTAACAGTTAAGAATGTAAAATAACTTAACAATTTAACAGATATTCACCAAATAGTTAAGTTCTTTTTGCATAATATATCAAGAATGAAATCCAACCTCCAATGACTCTATCACTGTCTGCCACAGGCTCCTTTCCTCACTGATGCTGACTGCCTATGTGGGAATCCTGGTTAGAGACAAAAAAAACTGCAGATGCTGGAATCCAAAGTAGACAGGCAGGAGGCTGGAAGAACACAGCACACCAGGCAGCATCAGAAGGTAATGTTGACATTTAAGGTGTAGTCCTTCTTCAGTACTGGGGGTGGGTGTAGGAGAAGCTGCAGATAAAGGTGCTGGGGGGACCGGGTGGTGAAGTGGGGATAGGTGAAGACAGGTAGAGTGTACGAACTGGTTGATCAATGGGAGGAATGAATCCAGTTGGTGGCAGGGAGGAGTGGAAGGGAGTGGGTGGGGCCTAGGAAGGGAGTTGGAGGATGGGAAGGCAGGTTATTTAAAGTTGGAGAACTCAATGTTGTGTCCTCTATGCTGTAGGCTGCCCAGATGGAAGATGAGGTGCTGTTCCTTCAATTTGTTCTTTGGTTCGTTGTGGAAAAGGAAGAAGCCAAGGATGGTCATGTTGGAAAGGGAGTAGGAAATGGAATTAAACCATTCCCTGAGACCAAATGTAAAGTTAGGGAATGGTGCGCCGAGCATGTCAGCCGGGCACACAAGGCCTCGCGGTCATCGCCCATTTTAATTCCCTTTCCCACTCCCTTTCCGACATGACTATCTTTGGTTTCTTCCTTTTTCACAATGAACCAAACCACAAGTTGGAGGAGCAACACCTCATCTTTCATCTGGGCAGCCCACAGCACAGAGGACTCAACATTGAGTTCTCCAATTTCAAATAACCTCCCTTCCCATCTCCTGACTCCCTTCCCAGCCCCACCCATTCCATTCTACTGCTCCCTGGCATCAACCAAATTCATTCCTCCCACTGACCAACCAGATCATACCCTCTACCTGTCTTCACCTATCCCTACTTCACCACCCTGCCCCCGCCACCCCCTTTATCTGCAGCTCTCCCTACATCCACCCACAGTCCTGAAGAAGGGCTACACACAAAATGTCGACTTTTCTACCTCTTAATGCTGCCTGGCTTGCTGTGTAGGAATCCTTGTCTCACCAGCCCCTCCAGCAGATGCTAGCTGCCTGTTGAACACTTGAAGTATATGATTAGATTAGATTAGATTAGATGACTTACAGTGTTGTAACAGGCCCTTCAGCCCAACAAGTCCACATCGACCCAACGAAGAGCAACCCACCCAGACCCATTACCCTACATTTACCCCTTCACCTCACACTACGGGCAATTTAGCATGGCCAATTCACCTGACCTGTACATCTTTGGACTGTGGGAAGAAAACGGAGCACCCGGAGGAAACTCCACACAAACAGTTACCTGAGGTGGGAATTGAACCCGGTTAACATTCGTGATCCTCTCTGGTCAAAGATGTTTCTTTTGAAATTTGTAATGGAATCATTAGTGACTATCCCATGTAACCAGTCTCTCGTTATAGCACCAACCTCCCCACCCTTCCCTCCAACTCGACAAGTGGAAATGGATACAATTCTTACTGCTTGCCATTTTGACTAGGGAATCTAGTGGATGGTTAATTCCCAGTTGTCCCTCTAGCTAGAAGGATTTTTGGAGCATGTTCATCATTTGATCTTTGATACTCTTCATAAGATGATTGGCTCAGATTCAAAACTGTCGATGCTGATACTGTCATCTAGGAGATGCTGAACATCTTAAAGGTTTGTGACATGTGTCTATTCATTTGATCTCTGGCACTATAAAAGGAAGCAATCTGCCTTTAAAGTAGTATAATGTCTTCTAAAAATAACACACAATGTAGTGTTGGCTGTCATCAGCTTTCAAGCAGATGGAGGCACAGATGCTTGATATGACAGTTTGGGGAGTTAGACAAGTTGAACTAACTACTAGAGGTTTTTCATAGACTTACATTGAAGCTACAGCACAGATCAGTCATCCAGTCCAACTGGTCCATGCAGGGTGAATACTCCCCAAAGTACCCCCCTTCTTCTAATCTTTTCTCTTGTGCATTTGGACCTCTCTTCCTTTTCAATGCATCAATGTTATTTGTCTTAGTTGTGCCATGTGATATCTTGTTTCCACATTCGTGATCCTCTTTGGCCAAAGATGTTTCTTTTGAAATTTGTAATGGAATCATAAGTGACTATCCCATGTAACCAGTCTCTCGTTATAGCATCAACCTCCCCATCCCACCCTCCAACTTGAACAAGTGGAAATGGATACAATTCTTACACTACCATTGCTTTCTCTCCACGTCATCTTATGTAAATGTTATTTTCAATGTCACACTGTTCACCTTGTCAAATGCCAAAGAGTTACCTTGTGCTCATTTATGCCCTTTCACTAAGATGCTGATGTTGCTTGAAAAGTGCCCATTAATTTTGTTGAATGTTAAAACAGCAAAGTAATATGAGTTTGGAACTCCCGATCTAATGTAGATCATCACTTGTTCGATCAAGTTGATATATCAACTCATCAAGTGTGATATTGCCTTCTTGAAGAAGAAGCAGTGAGCAGATGACAACCACTAGATGGCACTTGTGTTTTTTTTTGTAGTTACGTATTTCAAATATATATAAATTTGTATATACCAAGGTAACTCTTGTATTCCCCACCTTCTTCTATCTTAGATGGTCTTTGCGATATGTTGAGTGAAGTTCAGTTAATTCCCTGATGACATGAGATGAAATATAGAAGGTCCAGTCACCCAGTGTTGCATAGGCATTCCACTGACAGCTTACAGTGTAACATTGATTGATTGCTGGGATAAATCTCAAATGGGATGGCACATGGCACAGCATCTCACACCTTCAATAAATTACCAATTAAAAGTAACTGCTGTGCATTTCTTTCGGTCAATCTAATTGTTCATCAGAGTACTTTGATAATATGTGGACATCTTAAAATGTACTGTATCCAAAATCTGCTAGACTTGTGACATGGGTGCAGATTGTAATTCAGGATTGTTGCTCTAGATTGCTATGATAGCGTTTACTTTGCATATAATACTGTATATAGCTGACTGTTAATGTAAATGTTGCATGCAATTTAAAATGTAGCATGTAGAACTCATCAACTTTACAAAATGATTGTAAAGTACAAAATAATGTTGATTGCCTGGAAATCTTAAACACAAAAAGATTACTGGATCAACAGCAGACCACTCAATATTTCTGGACAAAGTCATTTTCAAGTGCAGGCCCCTCAGTAATCTGCTGTATATCTCTTGCATTTTCTGTTTCTAAGAATCTGTGGGATTAATGCATGAAAGTTTGATAAGAAACCGTGCTGCAACTGAATATTCATGAATGTTGCCTGTTGAAACTAACCAGATACATGATGATAGGTAACAATTGTAAACCTTGTGTGAGCACAGACATTCCATCCTAGCCTTGTCTCGTGGCTTCAAAAACTACGACCTCTACAGACATATTTCTATGCCAGACACACTGACATCAACATAATGTGATTCAGCCCAAGATTATCAAATCAGGCCATTGTTTCACTCTCTCATAACTCTTCAACCTGTAAGATTGACTGAAAGCAGACCTAATGTTTGATAGAATGCAGTACCAAATGTTCCTGATTATTTGTGGTTAAACAATGGCTGTAATGTTACTGTGGAGGTTCCATGTTAAAACTATCTCATCTGTGTCACATATGTCATTATAAATGATATTTAGGAAAAATAGGGCAGTATACTAGCTTCTAGCAACTGTTCTTATCTCTCTGACCATAGCTAGTGAATCATTTGTAATGGCTTCTCCTCATGCTCCTGTACCATGACCTCAAGTGACCCCAAAGCTGAATCCTGGGCTTCCCTTATTTTTTATGCTCCTTGATGACATCTTCAGAAGGTTCAGCATTAGATTCCCCATGCACATTAATAACCTTCAGCTCTAACCACATCCTCTCTTGAATCCTCTACTGTTGCAAACATCAGATTGTTTAAATAAAAGCAAAACACTGCAGATCCTGGAAATCCAAAATAAAAATAAAAACTGCTGGAGTGCTGGTATTCTCTGTGAAGAGACAAACAAAGTTAGCAATCTAAGTCCAGCATGACTTCTTCAGAATTCCGTTGCCCTACAAAACCCTGTACTCAATGACCCAACTTGAGTCTTGTGGTTGAATCTTATAAGGACTTATCAAACAATGTGGGCCGTGGTGAGAAATGGGGAAGAATCACATGAGAAGCCCAGCAAGGCCTATCTTGGCATCAGGAACAACTCACTTCATTGTTTCAGGTAAGAATCTTACTAGGGAACAGCAAGGTGCCTCTTAGAGGGGACTATTGTTTGCTAACTACTTCAAAATCTACATATCTCACCTCATTAATATGGAACTTCTTATTATACCACTCTCCGTGAGCAAACTAGACACCGAGAATGCTCGACATGGAAGTCAGAGCAGGTACCTGAAGATTTCAGCTCACCTCCAGCTGCAAAGAACCTCCATGTCACTCACCACCGAGCAGCATCCGAGAACACAGTCCACGGACAGCAGCCAAACACAGCCCTCATCCATGGACATTGGTATCCAATAGAAACAGAGAAAATAGGAGCAGGAGCAGGCCATTCAACACTTCAAGCCTTCTCCACCATTCAATATGATCATGACTGATCATCCATCTCAATAGCCAGCACCTATTTTCTTCCCATATCCTATTTTCTTCCCATATTCCCATTTAGCCTATCGAACGATTTCTAACTCCTTCTCAAAAAGACGTGCATTTTGGACTAACAAAAAAAAATCAAAGAACTGTGGATGTTGGAAATCAGAAACATAAACAGAAATTATTTGAAAAACTCAGCAAGTCTGAAAGCATCTATGGAGTGAGAGGAAGAGTTAATATTTCAGGTCCAGCAATCCCACTTCAGAACTGACCTGAAACATTAACTCTGCTTTGTCTCCACAGATGCTGCCGGACCTGCCGAGTTTCTTCAGCAGTTTCTGTTTTCGTTTCAATGTTTTGACCTCAACTGGTTTCTGTGGCAGAGAATTCCATAGATTCACCACTCTCTGGCAACTCAATAATGGCTTAAGAAGAGGTGAATGGTGAACAAAATTGAATCATAGCTTGTGATGCCTGTAAGGGTGCTGTGGAAGATGGAGATAATCACTTCATCATCACATAACTGAATTATTATGTTGTAGAAAGAGGCCATTTGGCCCACTGTGTCTGCCCTAGCTCTATTATATATTATATAGTCTGACTCTATTAGCTAGTGCCATCTCCTGCCTTTTCCATATACCCCTGCACACCATTTTTATTCAAAGTCCTTTTGAATGTCTGGATTGAACCTGCCTAAACTACATTTCCAGGCACCAAGCCAAACCCTAACTACTTGCTATGTGAGAAAGATCTATCCCACATCAACCTTGCTTCAGTTGCACATCACTTTGAATCTATTCCCTCTCATTCTTGTTCCTTTTACAGGCAGGAACTGTTTATTCTTTTGTAGTACTATCCAGCTCACTCATGATATTTTAAACCATAATCAGACCTCCTCTCTGCCTTCTTCTCTCCAAGGAGAACTGCCCCCATATTCTTCAATCTATCATCATAAATGAAGTTTCTCATTCCTGGAATCATTCCAGTAAATCACTCCTTCATTCCCTCCAAAGCATTCATTTCTTTCCTACAAGGTGGTGCCCATAGCTGCATGCAATATTCCAGCTGACGTCTAACAAGTATCTTCAACATCACCTCCTTGTTCTTGTACTTTATGGCCCTGCTAATAAAGCTGAGGACACCATAAGTTTTACAAATTGCATACTCTCCTGTCATCTTCAATGATCTATATACACATACACCCAAGTTATTTGTTCCCGCATCCCCTTTAGAATTGTACACTAATTTCATATGTCTTTCAATGTTTTTCCTATCACCTCACACTTCTCTGTATTGAACATCCTCTGCCAACTTTTATGCTCCCATTTCACCAACTTGTCAACGCCCTTTTGGAATTCCATGTTATCCTCCTTACAGTTTACAATACTTACATGGGTTCCTGGTCCAGAAAAGGGTCAGACATTTTCACTGCCCCCTCTATTTTCTGTGAATGAGGAAGGCACAGTGTCAGCTCAGGCTGTGGATGTTCTGGGACACTGATGCAACAATGCCAGATTCAGGAGCAGGAGCCAAGACCTGTAGGAGGGGGAGGCAGTCCTCTCTCATCAAGACAGTGGCTGAATGCCATTTGTGCAAGAGCACCCCAATTCATTTTGATTCCTCAACACACGGTCCATGCTGCAGCTGCGCAGTAGAATTTAAAAAAAAATCACTGAGCACCCCCAGGTACAGAGTGCCATCGACTACACAGATATTGTACTGAGAGGAATGTACCACAATGCCACAGAATTAATCAACAGGAAAGGATTCCACACCATTAATATCCAGGCAATTTGTGATCACCATTACCATTGCCTGGAGGTGTGTGCCCATTATCCAAGTAACTGTCAAGACTCCATCATCTTAGAGTACTCTAGAGTATCTGGTGTAGTTGAGGATCTAGTTGACTTTACATGGCTGTTTGCAGAGGGACAAAGGCTACCCACTGTGACCATGGCTTGTGCAAGCATTGCATAACTCCCTGACTGATGGAGAGCACAGACACAAGACTGCTCATGCCTCAGGAGACAGTGAGGTCTGCAGATGCTGGAGATCAGAGTTGAGAGTGTGCTGCTGGAAACGCACAGCAGGTCAGGCAGCATCTGAGGAGCGGGAAAATCGATGCTTCAGGCTGGAGCCCTTCATCAGGAATCTTGCTTCCAGCTCATGCCTCATCCAGGGCAATGGTGGAGCAGATTGTGAGGCTGCTAAAAATGGGTTGAGGGGTGTCCTTCAATGTAGTCTGGACAGTGCATCCTGTGCTGTACTCTATACAGTGGAGCAGGCAATGAGGCGATGTGCAGGTGTTGAGGAAATGGAGGAGCAGGAACAGTCTCCCAAGGAGGAGGACCGAGGACACTGTGGAAGCGGAAGCTCTCTTTGTCCATCACAGAGCTCAGCTGTGATGATGCCTGGTTCCAGTAGAGGAGAGCTGGCTGCGGGAGAACATCATGAAATGTTGAATAGTTGTTGGTCATGATGTTAGTATTTGGTTTACATTGTGAAGGTGTGCTGTAACTTGTATTGATTTGGTTTGTGCCACTTTTGCTGGCTGTAAATTAAACCTCATGTTTGGAATTGTCCACTTGCTTTCTGGAAAATTTCTCTACTGGAAAATGAGAAGCTGTGGGATCACAGTGCGCGTTGGGGTAGTGCTGACTGAAAGAGGGTGTTTAGATGGAATGTTGCTCAGAACAGATAAACTGCGGCCTAGTGGTTAAACAGCAACAAGCATGTGAGAGAAGGTTGCATGTGTAAGGGAATATCAACTTTTTCAGCTAAGTGCAATAAACAGCATGGCTTTGTGGTTGTTGTGCCATTAGATCATTGGTGAAGGCAACGACAATGTTTGAATAGGTGCACAGCAGCCTTTTAAAGATGGTGGTGTTTTGGCAGATATCCAGAAAAAGGCATAGTGATCCAGGAATGTTGGGTGAGAGAATGAGCCGAGGGGGTCCATCGCGAGACCCCTTAAAGTCTTGCTCTTTGCCCAAGCTTTTGGTCATCTGACCTATAGCTCATTATGTGGCTAGATGTCATACTTTGTTTTATAAGATTCTTTTATAGTGCCTTGGAACACTTCATTATTCTTACTAGTACTGAGAATAGCTGTGATCATTGTGAATTTGTGACTCCTTACGTCAAAGGTGTTAACATAAACCAGAATATAACTCACTCAAATTGAAAGAGTGGAATCTTCCATTGTTAGTGGAGGTTTGCCTGCTGGTTCAGAGAGCCAGTGAGAAGTCCCACCTTCTGCAGCCATTTGGGCAATTCTGAGGCATCCAAAGGTCTTTCTCTGGAATTCAGGCCCCAACGGTGCAAATATTCCCATGTACTAGCAGCAACCAGCCAATCAGAGGCCAGTAGCTCCTGCATGAAGCAATGTCAGGAAGGAGACTATGTCTGAGCAACCCCAAAGTCCCAGAAAGAAGTTAAATAGTGTGTGGAAGGGTGGAGGTTTCATGGGGGTCGGGGTCACATGGATAGAGGCAGGAGAATCAAAAGCAAGGTGGAGGTTTTGGTTCTCAGCACACACCATGCTGCTTATGTTCATGCCCTTGATCGGAGACTAAATGCCTTTGATCAAGGGTATGCATGCTCACAGGCCGTACTGATTTTGCTTCCACAAGTGCCATAGGGCTGCTTGTGAATGGGATAATCCCAGCAAATGCCCTTAAATGGCCTCTAATTGGCCAGTGTAGGGTCTCAATCACCAGTGGGATGGGAAGTTTGATCGTGACCCTTCCTTCCTGGAATTTAACTCTGCTGGATGCCAGAGAGTGTTGGGGAATTGAGTACACCTTCACTTCAACCTAATTCAATGCCTTTCCTGCCTCCTGGAACACCGGCGGCAGGTTAAATCTGATCTTCCTGGAGCTGGATGGGAGGATGAAACAATATCAGGAACGCAATGTCGGACATCAGACTCATAGAGTCATAGAGATGTACAGCATGGAAACAGACCCTTCGGTCCAACCTGTCCACGCCGACCAGATATCCCAACCCAATCTAGTCCCACCTGCCAGCACCCGGCCCATATCCCTTCAAACCCTTCCTATTCATATACCCATTCAAATGCCTCTTAAATGTCGCATCCTCCACATCCTCTGGCAGCTCATTCCATACACGTACCACCGTCTGCATGAAAAGGTTGCCCCTTAGGTCACTTATATATCTTTCCCCTCTCACCCTAAACCTATGCCCTCTAGTTCTGGACTCCCCAACCCCAGGGAAAAGACTTTGTCTATTTATCCTATCCATGCCCCTCATAATTTTGTAAACCTCTATAAGGTCATCCCTCAGCCTCCAACGCTCCAGGGAAAACAGCCCCAGCCTGTTCAGCATCTCCCTGTAGCTCAGATCCTCCAACCCTGGCAATATCCTTGTAAATCTTTTCTGAACCCTTTCAAATTTCACAACATCTTTCCGATAGGAAGGAGACCAGAATTGCGCGCAATATTCCAACAGTGGCCTAACCAATGTCCTATACAGCGGCAACATGATCTCCCAACTCCTGTACTCAATACTCTGACCAAGAAAGGATAGCATACCAAACGCCTTCTTCACTATCCTATCTACCTGCGATTCCACTTTCAAGGAGCTATGAACCTGCACTCCAAGTCTCTTTGTTCAGCGACACTCCCTAGGACCTTACCATTAAGTGGAAAAGTCCTGCTAAGATTTGCTTTCCCAAAATGCAGCACCTCACATTTATCTGAATTAAACTCCATCTGCCACTTCTCGGCCCATTGGCCCATCTGGTCCAGATCCTGTTGTTATCTGAGGTAACCCTCTAAGCAAGAGAGACAGTTTACTACAGGGGACAAAGTTTGGTGTAAGAACCACAGCGGCAATATTTGGAAATCAAATCTTAGTGCGTCCTCTAAGAACTTGCAACAGTACCAGAGATGCGGGAAGTTAATAAATTTCATAAAAAGCAGTAACAGATTGCACGCAGTTGAACTGAAATTTCACTTTATTAAAGAGTGTAATGAATAGTTGGAGTTTTGTTTATTTCAAAAATATTCTTTATTCATTAAGTATCTTTATATACAGTCACTAAAGCAGTTTGGTCCTGTACAGTAGCATATGAAGAAGCAAACAAACATTGGAGTTGGACTCTATCCAACAAACAAACCAAAGGTATCTCCTATATAAACAAGACTATATTTAATGCATTAGGAGGGTCTGATAACTCAGCAGACCCCCATTTAACTTCAGCAGAAAGACCTTAGGTGGTGTTTTTTCCTCACTGTGCCTTGGCAGCATCTGCCCCAGTCTTTACTGCATCCCTCAGCAAGTAGTCCTGGACATTGGAATTCACCAGTCTGCAATACAATCAGGGTCAACACCTTGCTCTGGAAGAGCAGCAAGTTCATGAATAGTTGGAGTGCTTTAGCTTCCTGGGAATTAGTCATACCTTCTGTTCAGTGGGTGTTTGGGCTAGGGATTTTCCTCTCAGTGCACACCACAAGGTCTGTGCAATCTTGTTAACTTGGAAAAAGTTGTTAACTAATCTCTTCTTCCACTAGATTTCTGGGCAACTGGAGCCTGAATTTCATGCTGCTCCTCCAGTTTAGATGTGGAGGTGCTGGTGTTGGCATGGGTTGGTCAAGGTCAGAAGTCCAGTTAGACTATAACTTGGTGTCGTGAGATTTCTGACTTCCTCCAGTTCAGCTCAACTGCTTTCAACCATTCACAATGTCTCCAAATCTTTTGCCTCATTTATATACCTTTGATTTCTCACATTTCTCTCAATTGTGCCTCCTATTGTCTTGCAGTATTATCACTTCTTTCAATTAAATGCCTTCAGCTCTCCACCCAGCCACTTTTACACTTCATTCCTTCCTCTGTTGGAGTCTGCGTTTTTTCACCACTGCTCCCTATCCACTGCCCAAATCCCAACTCCAATCCAGCTATTTCTGATTTAAATTGCAGAGATTCTAACAAATGGTTGGACTGAATTTTATGTTTTTGAACTAAGTGCCAATTGTGAAAAGATTTTTGGAAATTTTATCGCAACAAGATCTCATGAGATTTCTTGCCATCCCTGACCATAAATTTGCTTTTTTATTATCTACTTCACCCCCATGGCGTCCCTCTCACCCGATTTTGATCCCATCTTACCATGTTCCTGAAATAATTGTCTCTCACTGAGTACCAACTGAAAAGACCAGCAGCTCTGAAACCTCCATATTCAAAGGTACTCCAGGACGAACACCAACATTCTAAAACAAAAAACAGATATTCCTGGAGAACTCAGCAGGTCTGACAGCATCTCTGGAGAAAGAAAGCAGGATTGACATTTCAGGTCCTGTGAGCCTTCTTCAGAGCATTTGGAAGCTACCATGCTCAGTGACGGACAAAAAGCCAGGGTAAAGGGTAAATGACAACATGATTCCCTGACAGGGACCTGGAGGTCCTGGAGGATGACTTGATGCAGAGGAGGGATCTCTTCCTCCTGGAGGATCAGCAGAGGAGATCACACCATCAGACACGAGCAGCCTGATCTGAATTCAACAGCTGGATCAGTTCGGTCTCCATAGCGCAGTGGAATGGCCAGCAATGTGACAGTAACCTTAATGACCTTCTCCATTGTGCATGGCTAAGCACCACACACTTCTCGCTACCACCTCACAACCTATCTCTGCCACTGAATCCACCTCCCACCAAGGCTCATGCTTTGCCACTTTCACTATTGCCTGCAATGTCTTTCAACAATTTATTTCCAAGCCCCCGCCCTCTTAACCTCACACACTAAATGGCCTCTGTGCTGACTGTACATGCCCTCAGAACACGTCGCCATCTTTCCTCTACATGCAGCAGCCACTAAGAGCTATGTCACCCACGTTTATCTACTTAGCTCTTCCCTTTCTCTCATTATAGGAGATAACAGCCCCCACTAATGCAGAAACAGCTCGGACAGCTGGAGGGCTGCTCAACCTCAGACTCCTCAGCCCCTATGAGGAAAGAATCCTGGCCCTCATGGGAGAAGACTGTGGGGATACTGAGTCATCCACATTTCACCAACTGAGTAAATGCCACTCTTCATCCCACCGCAACTCTCCCAGTAACCCCGCTGTCCGTCTCATTTATTGAACACCACTTCCAACCGCTGGCCATGACGACTTCTCTCCCTTGTGTTTTGGAGGCACCAGCAGGATGTCCATGATCTCAGCAGAGGAACTGCCTGCAATGCCAGATGCCACCTCCTCAGTATTCTTGCCCTCAGAGGAAGCATTGGCAAGGCTCCCTGCTGCACCTCCTTCCCAGCTCAGATCCTGACCCTTCAGCAGCATTGTTAGGTTTAGAAATTGAGGGAGCACAATCTGGTGACTGCCTCACTGCATAAGACTGGAAACAGTATATTAATGAGGTGATTTGCGTTGTTCATAATGCGTTTAACAAGCTGTAATCCCCCTTAACTGGCAGCTCACTGCTGCCGTTCAGACCCTTTCACATTCCACACATAGTATCCGAAATGCTGATACTTTCTCTCGTTTACTCTCATTATCCGTTCTGCTGAGACTCTGCAAGTCATCAGATGAGAGGCCACGAAAACAGGTCAGAGAAGGTGAGTGAACTGAGCTTGCTGAGACAGGCCCTGGTGAGATTTACTGGAGTTGCGTGTGAGGCACAAATGTGACGCCTCTTGGACTGGGGGTGGCCCTTACTGCTGTGGGGACCCTGACTTGTGGCACAACACACTTTATTGGGGTACCCCTACTCCCTGAATCCAGAGCCCAGGTTCCGGGATACACTTGAGGTTTTCACCATCACTGTTAGTGGGCCACCTTAGGACCTCAATTACAGAGGGGAAAGCGGGCTCAGCAGGGCGGCCTCCATCTGCCCTGATGTATGTTAAACACCAACAGAGACAGGTATGTGATGGGGGCAGTAACCCCCCCTCCCCCATCAGCCCATCTAATGTCCGACACCCCCTGCCTGTCACCCTCAGAGGTGGGCATAAAATTCCCACCCATGGATTGCTTCCGTTTTGATTCCCATTTTCCCTGCGTAAGCACTTTCCCTGAAGGAACTATTTACACTTGCTACCCCTTTGCTCCAAGTGGGCACTCTTCAACTTCAATTGTGATTATCAGTGAGATGGCTAATTGAAGAAGGGGTTAAATTAAAGACAGAGCCTGTCCTCATGTTCCTGCAGAATGTACTGGATAGTAAACAAGAGGAAGAATTCATATGACTTTTCTCCTCCAAAATCCAGAGGTGCTAATGTCAATTTTAACTCCCTCTCACCACTCCATCTGAGATCAGGTAACTTAACAATAAGACAAAATGTAAATTGCTCAGCCAACTGACTCCATAGTGCTTAGTTCTTGGAATGCTCATCCCTTCCATTCTCCCCATCTGCCCCACCTCCAGATCGTTAGAGTAAGTTACTGTCTTAAGATCAGTTCAGACATTAAGTAAAAAGAGATAGATCTTGCTTTTGCTTTAGGATGTGGTGACAAACTTTACATCATTTCGTAGAAAATGTCTGTTTCTGAGTTCTGTAAATCTGAATAGACTGGTCAACATTCTCAAAACATTCGCAGAGTCTAATGTTTCAGCCAGATCAGCAAAATGTTCGCAAAATGGTCTTCTTTGCGGATACACAACAACCAATCACAATCCACCAACACACCCCCCACCCCCACCCCTGAATCCACTCCCACTCTCTTTTCCACAAGCTCCTTCTGAAACTGCTCAGACAGACTTCTTTTTACCTCAATTCACAGCCCAGAAGCTGGTGATAGATGTGGGAAAACAAGGGAACATAAAGACATTGTGCCCTTTTGCCATAAGAATTTGAGAGGTCACTCTATACTGTTTTGTCTTTTATTTTAGCATCAATCACAGTTCACATTGAAGAGAGCTTGTTTCCCTTTCTTTTGTAAGCCTCTGTGTTATTTATAATGCATGAAGTCTTTATAAATCTGATTTTGGAGGTTGCAGTTTCGTTGATGAAGTTAGATGAGAACACCAAATATTGTTTTCCGAATAACAGCTCACAGTATTACATTTTGTTCTGGCATTTCAAAGATTATGAGATATTCAATTTGGCCAATTTTAGTTTATTAATCTGAAAACATATTCAGTACGTCACTGCTAAGATCTGAAGTCTAATAAGTCTATTGTGGCAGGGATTAACTGATATGCTGCGTCACACACCATTACTCAGGGATTTGCATTTTATTACAAAGACCACCTCCTCAAACATGATTCTAAACCCAGCATAGCTTCAGAACAAGGACTTAAACTGAAAGTGCAGCAAAACAGCAAGTGACAAAATAGTTAAATATCACCATCTGCTGGGAATATGGTGAAGTTTCCAATGTATAAATTAAAATTTAATCAGCAACAGCAATATAAGAAGAACTGAGATATTGCATTGTTGATGTTAGTTGATTGAAAAATTACAATTGGAAGGTTACCATTTTGTTTGGTCTCTTGATCTGCAGTAATATGTTCATGATTGAGTGACAGGACAGCTGCTCCTGAGAGTCTCCTCCTCCTGGCCTTGTCTTCAACTTTCATAACCGCCAACACCCCTCACCTCCCACAACCCCCATCCTCTTGCAGTTCCCTCCACTCCACCCCAATCCAAATAAGTACAGAGGGTGTTGTTTTGGCAGGAGACATGAACTCCACTGTGGCACTGTCAGGTTCTGAAGCTGCCAGCCTCTGGAGTGCCAGCAGTTCTTGGGAGGGGGGTCTTTCTCACCCAATTCTGGCAAAAGGTCCAGCCGAACTAATCAGCTGTCTTTCCAGGTTCTGAGCAGCACAGTCTATAGTTGAGGTGGATTGCAGAATCAGGAGTGAGGTTCTGGGAGCCCCATCTGGATGTCAAGATCATCTCACTACATCATGCTCTCTTTTCTCTAGTGGAATGGTGAGATTCTCACCAGGCAGCAACCTGTTCCCAATTGGTGCTCATCATTGCCTGTTAAACACATCAACCAGTCTGATTTGCCATATAAATATTCTGGTTGGGATGGGTTATCAAACTCGGCAAACAAACCAGTCACTGGGAAATCTTGACATGGAAACTTGAGTAGGGTCATTGTAAGTTCAATTCAGTGCTTGTTCCAAAAGACCTCTATGTGGACACTGGATAGTAACATCTCAGGCATGCTCCTTGGGCACTGGCCACATATACCCCATATCCACTGACATTGGCACCTTACATGTGTTTAAGAATCCTCAAGGAATATCTCTGATCCATCTACAGCTTCTACACTTCAATACTGCACCTTGGCTGCACCAGTAATTACATTGTAAGCGGCAGAGAGCACACTTCACTCACAGACATGTACCCAGCTCAAGAACTGGACCAGGTTGCATTTCTGGGTTTTATTCAGCACCCTTCACTCTTATAGCATCCACTCGCACTGAGCTCAGCTCGATGGTCACTGCACCCCTACCTTGACTTTTTGCAGTTTGCCTCAGGCAGAGATACCAGGCTCACATCATTGTTCTTGCCTCACCATTTAGTGCAGACACAAAGCCAAGAAGCTTGTCATACTTGTCAACAGGTCTAATCATTGGAGCTAGCTTCACTGTGTGGATGCTGGCACAGTAAGCCATGGGCAGCCTCTGACAGCTGTCCAGACCCTGGTCTGGTAAGTTAGCGTCAAAATCCTCTCCTCGTAAGTGGTGATGAGTCAAATGAATGGCAGACCTAGATCCATTTTAAGTCTTTCTGCCCGATTGTGGGCTCTTTTGCTCATGGAATGAGAGTGAGGCCAGTATTATAGATGAGAAAAGTGCGTGGCACAGGTATTAATATTGGTGCGGATGGGAAGATGTCCTGAACAAGTGATTGGCAGCACAGAAGGCATGCCGGGTTAGTGGTGGCAGGCTTGGGGTGAGTAAGGACAAGTGGGGAAGATGTTGTGGGCAACAGTGAGAGTGGTGGATCATGAAACTTGATGGGAGGTAGGTGCAGTAGCAGAGATAGAGTACGTATGAGGTGTCAAAAGAAGATAGTGGCATCTTTGGCATTCCCACAGTGCTGGGACTGCCAAAGATGAGTGAAACTGCTCTAACCTGTGTGGCAACCTTGGACTAGGCTGGCATGATCTAGGAGAAAGTGAGGATTGCAGATGCTGGAGATCAGAGTCAAGAGTGGGGTGCTGAAAAAGCACAGCAGGTCAGAGCAGCATCCGAGGAGCAGGAGAATCGACGCTTCAGGCATAAGCCCTTCATTGGGGGTGCTAATCATGCAAAAGCAGTCCCATTGAGTGAGACATGTCATTCATATGCCTGACATGAGATTCCTGAAATGATTGTTCTCCTCAGAACTCATTCACAGCAGGAGATTCACAGGAGGAATGGATGTCCTCAAATGTAGGCTATGTACTCTCCTGTAACTCCTTGACTGTTCCTAGGGTTTCCATTACTAATTTCAATAATCCCACTGGCTTATTCTTTTTTACCACACCTTTTTCCACAGCGCCTTTCTTCAATGACCAGTATGTGATCTTATGTGTCCCACCTTCTGGCAGTGAAAACACCTTTTCCTAGTGCCCTTCTTAAACCATTGACTCTGTCCCTGAGGGAGGGAGGGCAGGTTTTTGACTGGATATTATTAGATTGCAACATGACAGTACTGAGTGTAACAGAGTTTGCTACATCCCATCATATCATCTGCTTTATTGTCTGTGTTGTGTGAATTATATTGAAAACATTAGCAGGTGGAATATAATGTATTGGCATGTGATTTGCAGGAAGAACAGAAAAAGCAGAATGTTTCTGTGTAAAATGGTGAAAAATTCTGAAACCTCCCTGTGGTGGGGGAGTCCAGAACTAGAGGACATAAGTTTAGAGTGAAAGGAGAAAGATATAAATGATATCTGAGGGGCAACTTTGTCAGGCAGTGGGTGGTACGTGTATGGAATGAGCTGCCAGAGGAAGTGTGGAGACTAGTACAATTGCAACATTTAAAAGGCATCTGGATGGGTATATGAATAGGAAGGGTTTGGAGGAATATGGACCAGATGCTGGCAGGTGGGACTAGATTGGGTTGGAGTGTCTGGTCAGCATGGACGAGTTGGACCGAAGGGTCTGTTTCTGTGCTGTACATCTCTATGAATCAATGTCTCAAAAGACAGTAAATATGCCAACTAACTCCCACAAGTCACCAGCTACTGACCAACAAAAATGGGAAAGATTCATTTGGGAAGGAATTGAACAGCTTGTGAGACTGCCATGAACACGTAGAGGTGAAGTCAAAGCATCAGAGAGCATTTCTAAACAAATCTCCAAACAAACCATTTACCAGACCTTTCAACCACCATCAATCCCACATGGGACAGAGACTATAGATAATGCAATGTACTTATCAGCCATCTCATAGCCCATCAAGCTGAACTAAAATTAAGTCATCTTTGATCTTGAGGGACTGCCTAAGAAAAACATAATTATTTGCAAGTAATATATTTGAACATATTAATCCAATATAGCAGTGTAAATAATAGATTATATCATCAGAGTGCTTACTTGATATGCATAGCCTGTCACATATGAAATTTATGCTAATTTCTTCAGCAAGAAGACCACCACCAACATTTATTAGATTGACTTTTCATATTAAACACCAAACCTAACGCTACATTCTGAATTAAAATAATTAGTTCAGTCTGTTTGAAAGGTAACAAATTGTATCAGCAGTGAAATTTTTTGGATCCTCTATATTAACTCTTTGAAGGCCTTTATTTCCACCTTTTTGTCTGCAGCTGGTGTCCATTATGGCTCTTTCTTTCTTATTGTAAACTGTTCACAATTCCACGTCAGTGAAATCTGATATTTAATATAAAATCTGTAGAGGCTGAGTCAAGATAATTTAGCCAAAGGAAATTGCCTCCTGCAGTAAATTATTTTTCTCAAGGCCCTTATAATATGATTTTCAGAAACCTGCTATTTTTCACTTGCACTACCATACATTTATATCATGTTCATTTGAAACATGTATTTCTGCAAATCATTCTCACGTAAGATGTTGATTATTTCCAGGGGAATAACAACAAAACCATGGGGATCAAAAAAGAATAATCTAGCCATTCGATGCAACAAATTATCTTTGCAACCAAGATCGATATTAATTCTGACCGTCACTGGCATACTGTTGTTGTAGGATGTACTCCAGCAAATCACCAATGATTATTTTGCCTGCGTGTCTTTCACCTGTATCTTCTATACTTGTGAATAATATCAGCAATGCTGTGGGGACACTTTACATCCGAATGCCTCTTCAGGCTATATATCATACTGATTTAGGCATATACCTTTTTTTTAGATTAGATTACTTACAGTGTGGAAACAGGCCCTTCGGCCCAACAAGTCCACACCGACCCACCGAAGCGCACCAACCCAGACCCATTCCCCTACATTTACCCCTGCACCTAACACTACAGGCAATTTAGCATGGCCAATTCAACTAACCTGCACATTTTTGGACTGTGGGAGTAAACCAGAGGAAACCCACGCAGACACAGGGAGAATGTGCAAACTCCACACAGTCAGTTGCCTGAGGAGGGAATTGAACCCGGGTCTCTGGTGGCTGTGAGGCAGCAGTGCTAACCACTGTGCCACCGTGCCACCCAACAGGTGACAGTCCTCTCATTTTTAGCTCATGCAGGAGGGGGTACAGTCATATTATTGTTTTGTCAGATCCTGGTTGTAAAATGCTAGCATCATGCATTCATTGTTAGAAAGGTTTGAATTATTTGGACAGAGACAAGGACTGAGAAATTCATGGTCAGGTATAAATCCTTGCGATGAATCAATTGGATTTTACAAATGTGAAAAATTGCACTTAAAATCAAATGTAAATTGGTCTTGACTTTAAGCTTTAAACAAATAATGCTGATGATATGCTTATTGGAACGATAGATGACAACACTGAAGATAAATGCTTTTTGCAATGCTGCTACAAATAACTGGGCTAAAAAAAATATAGGTTTGGTATTCTACTTACCAACAATGGCAAGCCACTTTTAAAAAATGGCCTTATTGGCCAACTTGTTTCCTACAACATTATAGCTTTGGTTTTAAATGCAGTGGAGAACCATACAAACAACCTCCAACTGTGTTATCATTTCAGCTCAGATGAGAATATATTTAAAATTTTCCATATGGGTTAAAAGCTATTACATTCATATTAATTTACACCAGTCTATATAAATTTGGCCCAGAGTTTTAATCTGTCTCCTAAAATTAAACTTTTCAATACAATATATGCTGTCAAGGGCAGCTTTGGAGCTGACTGAAGATATTTATTGTTCAATTGCTGTCATCAGTATAGTGATCGTTTAATCAGTTGTGCCAGTCTGTAATAGCTGCTCCAATGCCACATTCAAACAGTTTCATCTGATTTAGCTCTTAGGATAATGGATGTGAATGTCATTGGGATCACTGCAATGGTTGAAGTGTGGAGCCATTTGCAAAGGAAATATGACCTTGTTTACTGGTTCAATATTGAAGCAAACAGGCAGCCTAGTGGATGAAGCATTAGTTATATATTTCACAGCAAAGCTGTAAATAATAAAACATTGCACTTCCAAAATGGAATGATACTGACTTTAAAAATATTGTGAGTCTACTTACTGTTATAATATTACTTTTGTCAAAGTATTTGAATCAGTACCCAGCAAAGTACCCTAATTCATTGCAGTTCAAAACAGAAAATCCCAAACTGTTAAGATCCCAGGTGAGGAAGGATGAATTGTCTCTTTATTCACCAGCCACTCAGTTGGTTGCAACAAGGTTAATTTGAAAAGAACCCTTTCCCTTGTGGCTACTTTTCTCCAAGACTCCAATGTGATATTTTAAAAGAAACCAATTTAACCAAGGTTTTTTAACATAAACAAACTGAGTTTATTATTTACTAGGGCGGCACAGTAGTTAGGGGTTCAATTCCTGCCTCGGGCGACTGACTGTGTGGAGTTTGCACATTCTCCCCGTGTCTGCATGGGTTTCCTCCAGGTGCTCCAGTTTCCTCCCACAGTCCAAAAACATGCAGGTTAGGTAAACTGGTCATGCTAAATTGCCCGTCGTGTTAGGTGCAGGGGTAAATGTAGGGGAATGGGTCTGGGTGGGTGCGCTTTGGCGGGTCGGTGTGGACTTGTTCGGCCGAAGGGCCTGTTTCCACACTGTAAGTAATCTAATCTAATCTAAAGGCGAGAAGCATCAGTAAGAAAGCATGCATATAAGAGGTAAGTCCAAAAAAAAGTTATTAAAATGGGCTATCTGGATCCAGATTATTTTCAAAGACCAGATAGGTGAATTACAGTGGAGGAACCTGTAGTGTTGTTGGGAGTTGAACTATCATGTTTGAGATTCTATGTTTTGTAGACTGACTAAAGGTCCTTTGTCCTGAGTCTATTCATTATTAGTTTCTAGCACTTGGAGTCAGAGAGGGGCATTCTTTTACTTGTAGCATACAAGTAATGTGGCAATACAACTTTTACTGTGATCTTTATAGTATGGTGAGTTCAAACCCAGGATGGTGCAAACAAGAGTATTCAGTCCCACTAGTGCTCTCCAGCAAAGTTGAAACTTTTTAAACCTCTGTCCTTGCATATTCTCGAACATGAAAAATACAATATGTGTCTGCAGTTTGGGACAGGATCTGTAGAGGGTGGCTTATTGAGCAGGAAGTTATAAGCTCTTTATTAATTTGTAGTCACAAGACATCACAGTCCAGTCTGTTTGAAGTTTCTTTGATACTTCTAGGTGTTACACACCATCAGTCCCGCAAAGAGGTTTTTTTTTACATTGATAGTTTTTGTTTCCGTAGCAGTCCTCTTTGAAATAACATATTTTGAAATTCGATTTTTGAGAAGATTTGCAGCTCTGGTTTAGGTTCTGGCTATAAGTTTGCTCACTGAGCTGGAAGGTTTCATCACCATACTAGGTAACATCATCAGTGATCCTCCGGTGAAGTGCTGATGTTATGTTCCATTTTCTATTTGTGTGTATGGTTTCTTAAGGTGGGTGATATCATTTCCATTTCTTTTTCTCAGAGGATGGTAGATGGGGTCCAAATCGATGTGTTTACTAATGGAGTTCCGGTTAAAATGCCAGGCCTCTAGCTTGTCCAAGGATGGATGTGTTGTCCCAGTCAAAGTGGTGTCCTTCTTCGTCTCTATGTAAGTATACTAGTGATAGACTTGGTAGCTAGTTAGTGTTCATGTATCCTGGTGGCTAGTTTTCTGCCTGTTTGTCTGATGTAATGTTTGTTACAGTCCTTGCATGGTATTTTGTAAATAACATTTGTTTTGCTGGTTGTTTGTATTGGATCTGTTAAATTCATTTGTCACTGCTTAAGTGTGTTGGGAGGTTTGTGGTCGACCATGATGCCAAGGGGTCTGAGTAGTCTGGAAGTCATTTCAGTGATGTCTTTGAGGTAAGATAATGTGGCTAGAGTTTCTGGGCATGTTGTGTTTGCTTGTTGGGTTTGTTGTTGAGAAAGTGGCGGACTGTGTTTATCGGGTACCTGTTCTTCTTGAATACACCTTATAGGTATTTTTCTTCTGCAGTTCATAGTTCCTGGGTGCTGCAGTGTGTTGTGGCTCATTGAAATAATGTCTTGGTCGGTGTTGGGATGATTGCTTCTGCAGTTAAGTATTTGGTCTGTGTGTGTTGTTTTCCTGTAGACGCTGGTTTGAAGTTCTCCATTAACTGTTCGTTCTAATGTGACATCTCGGAATGGGAGTCTGTTGTTGTTCTCCTCCTCTTTTGTGAATTTTATGCCTGTGAGGATATTGTTGATGGTGTTGAGGGTTTCCTCTAATTTGTTCCGTTTTGTAATGACAAAGGTATCATCCACATAGCAGACCCAAAGTTTGGGTTGGATGGTTGGGAGGCTGCTTGCTCCAATCTCTGCATTACTGCTTTTGCTAGGAATCCTGATATTGGTGATCCCATGGATATTCTGTTAATTTGTTTGTAGGTCTTGTTATTGAATATAAAGTGGGTGGTGAGGCACAGTTCTATTAGTTTGAGGATATTGTCTTTCAACAGCAGAAGAAAAATACCTACACAACATACTCAAGAAGAATGGGTACCAATAAACACAGTCCGCTGATTTCTCAACAACAAACCCAAACAAGCAGATACAACACATCCAGAAACTATTCATATTACCTTACATGAAAGACATCTCTGAAGTAACTTCCAGACTACTCAGACCCCTTCCCATCATGGTAGTCCACAAACCTACCAACACACATAAGCAGCAACTAATGAACCTAAAGGACCCAATACAAACAACCAGCAAAACAAATGTCATTTACAAAACACCATGCAAGGACTGTAACAAGCATTGTACTGGACAAACAGGCAGAAAGCTAGCCACCAGGATAACGAAAACCAACTAGCCACCAAAAGACTAGTATCCTCATACTCAGACGAAGAAGGACATCACTTGGATTGGGACAACACATCCATCCTAGGACAGCCTAAACAGAGACACGCACGAGAATTCCTGGAGGCCTGGCATTCTAACTGAAACTCCATCAATAAACACATCGATTTGGACCCCATCTACCATCCTCTGAGAAAACGAACCAGAAATGATATCACCCACCCAAAGAAACCAAGACACATAAATAGAAAATGGGACATAACACCAGCACTTCACTGGAGGCTCACTGATGATGTTACCTAGTATGGTGATGAAACATCTGAAAACAAACCTTCTAGCTCAGTGAGCAAACTTACAACCATATTTTGTTATTAAGAGTTAAATACATCTATAAATACTTTGGGATTCTGATTCAGCATCATAACAAATATAAGCAATACAATAATAGGAGATCAATGTTTTAAAATATGTTGAGGTTTCAATTACATTTAAAATTCATTCTTTCACAACCCTAAGGTATGATTTGTTTTTAGGATTTATGAATATGCACCATCGCAATCCAACACTCACAAGCACTCAGAAACCGGCAGAATATGTATTTCAGAAGTTAGGTTACAGAACACATTTATATATAATGGCTCACCAGCACAAGTGCACAGGAAATAAGGCAGTGAGCAACATGCACCAGCTCGCCACCAGATGAGGTCACTTAGTTTTGCTGTAGGGTACTCATGCTATCCTCATCAAGAGTCCAGGTTACTTAAGGAAGCTGATAGATGGACATATAAAATGCAACATTAGAAACTAGGCAGCCTAGTTGCGTCCTGATGTTACAAAGTGTGGGCAAGTCTCAAGGTTTCATACAAGCTTGGAGAGTCTTCTATCCTAAATGGAGTGAGATCCTAATGAATAACACCATATCACTTAACGTGTCAGAGCCTCTGTTGAGCTTCCATGGCAGCTTACTCCTCTCCTCCTCTTCCAGATCCCCATTGTATTCTTCCTTATCTCACCTCTCTTTTCGACTTTTTGTTCTTAGCCCGCATCAGTACAAACACATATTCCTCTCCTCTCTGCTCTCTCAATTCACTTTTCCTCTTTTGACTCATGTTGCCCCACCATTCAACATTCTCATCTCTCTACTCCCCCACTTCTATTTTTCATTCTCTGCTCTTCCCCTCAACAGTCCCCTCACATCTTCCCTTTCCTTTTCACTTGTCAGTCAGGATAATCACTTGAATAAAATATGTCAGAATAATATTACTGTTCAGTTTGGAAAGTTTTTTTAAAATTTCGTATAATGCAGACCCATTACTAATGCAACAAGAACTGTTTACCTCAATGAATGTCTGGTGCTACTCCTCTCAGATCCACTTTAGCACAAGGGTTTTGTTTTGTGGTATTCCTTAGAAGAAATAATGGTTTGCAGATTTATTATACATACTGTTCCCTTAGATAAAGATTACACTTGAGTGGCAGATAAAAACATGTTCAAATTTCTTTCACAGAACTTAGAAACAAATGCAATTACATGTAATGGGAGACAATTCATTTCTCATCTGTTAAAGTGAGTTGAAGGAAGATTGTATTTAACACTATAACAATCATTGTTAACTGGAAAACAAAACGCACGCTTCAGCATATTGACAACTATGCATTTATTTTTCTTCAGAAACTTCTTTGTTGTAAAGCATCCTTGTGTTGTTTTAACTTAAAGCTTGCCTGGAAAACATTGTAAATCCACTGTCATGACTCTGGGCCTCATTTATCATCTCTTGGTTGCATTTGATAAGCCAGTTGTGCTTTACAGTCAGCAAAAATAAAGGTCTTTGACTTTGTCCACTGATCCAAAACGATAATAAAAAAAATCAATTTGACAATATCACAGACAGGGGCAATTCAAGACAAAGAAATGCATAATAACAATTCTTTGGATAAAGATAAATAACCTGAATGGTTTATTCAAAAGATACTTAGATATGCCCTGTAAAATCATTGTGCATGAAATCGACAGGAAAAAAATCATTGGCATATCTTTATTCTTTAAGACATTCATTAAAACCTAAGTCCTTTAACAAGCATTTGCTCATTCACTTTGTACTTCATTATATGGCTTTGTACCTTATTTTGTTTTATAATGCGAACATGATGGTCTATAAATACAAGAGTTGTTTTTTATTGTTTTATGAGTCACTGCTGTAGCATGATAGAAATCAAGCCCCACTATTTCCAGAGTTGTTAGTAAATGTAAAGTTTTTAAAGAAATATGCAAAAACCCCAAACTACTTGATTTTCTGACTCATAGTCTAATTAAAATGAATAATGTGAACTTTGCAAAGTAAAACTCTAAACCTTCTGTAAACTTCACTTTACATACACAGCCAAACAAATATAAACATGGAGAAACCAAAGTTGTAAACAATTATGTAATCTTTGTGCACAAAATCTGTTGGATTTGTTCTTGCTGATGTGAAGGTTTTTCTTTGACTTTTTTCATGAATGCTTCCAGTGCTTTTCAAGAGGCACAGGGTAGCTGTTTCACTTATGAAAGGTCTCTGCCTTCACCAATTCAAAGTTACAACTTGCAGCATCTGCTGAAGGAAAGAAAAACTTTTTTTTCAGGTTTACAGTGTTTGTCACAGACTTGGGGTCTGTGCTTGATGGAATTTAGAAGGATGAAGAGAATCTCAGTGAAACCTACAGAGTACTGAGAGGAGCCTGGACAGAATGGATGTGGTGAAGATGTCTCCACTAATCGGAGAGACTAGGACCCAAGGGCACAGCCTCAGAGTGAAAGGTGACATGGAGAAGGAGGAGACAGGAGAATGAGGCTGATAAACATACCAGCCATGATTGAAAGGTTGAGCAGATTCGATGGGCTGAATGGTCTTATTCTGTTCCTATATCTTGTGATCTGATGGCCTTATGGTCTAAAGTACCTTACCACAAACAGCTAAGAAAGAGAGTTTTTGATAGCTATAGACCTATAGGTTTCTCTTCTAGTCTGACTAGCTCCTTTCCATCTTGCTCACAGCATAGGCCATCCAGCTATCTGACAATTAATCACATAGTGACAAGTAGAGGACATTTATCATTGACAACTGGTCCCTCATCCTTAAAAACTAACTTAACTTGTAAAGAACCCACAGCTCCCGTATGTCTGCAAGAATCCACAAATAGGATTCTCAAATCCTTGCTTTTCAAAACAGGCAGTCATCCTTGTACAACCCCGATTTTCAAAAGAAGTTCTTTGTGATTTCAATTGACAGTTCTAATAAAAGCACAAAAATAATCTGACATGGTCTTTATGATTAATTAATGTAAATGTAACAAGCTCTGTGCAAGATAAGGCAACCGAATAGAGAAACCTAGCATTAGAAACTGAGGGATTGACTGTATTGTGGCTGAGTGGATATCTTCCTTCAGCGTTTCTAATCACACCTTGTTTAGCTTAAATCCATTTTCTCATTTCTGTCTCATGAAGTATCCAGTGATTTTTAAAAAGATTATTTATTCACATGATGTTACTGGCAACGTTTTATTATTCATCCCTAATTGCCCTTGAGATATTGAAGTTCTTGTTCATCGACGATACTATAAATAGAAGTTATTTAAAGTGAGCTGGTATAACTGCTATCAATGAACTGAATTGGACTCGAATCTTTACAGTTGAGCTATGGGGTTGAAAATTAATTGTTGTTCTCTGCCTCTTGTTAGAAAATCAAAGCCTCTAATAGATCATGGTGGAAGGTCCAAATACTTGGATGTCGAAAGACTAGGCTCAGCAGTCTTGGTGCTCCCCAAAACTAAATGGTTTGCCAACACTCAACATCAAAGCTTGGATGGATTGCCTCAAGGTGCCTTGCATCTGGGAGCTTTCTCACACCAGGAATCAGCATCTCAGAAAAGGAAGAAAAAGAAAAGACTGGATAAATAATTAAAACTCTAAAGGAAAATATTAAGAATTGCAGGAATAGTTGCCTAGATCTTTGAATACTCAGGAGATCAAGCAACATCTTGAAGAGAGAACCAGAGTTCATGTCTCAGGTCAACAGTCTATGGTTCGTAGATGCTGTTTGCTCTGGTGAGTACTTCCAATATTTTCTCATCTTATTTCAGGTTTCCAGCATTCTGCAGAATTTTGTTTTTGGTTCAGTTAAACATATATCACTAGAGCAACAGTGTCTGTACTTGTAAAGAAACCCTTTAAACTACAAAGTACTTTAAGGATGTCCTGAAAACATCTAGCTTACTTGAACCATCAGTCATTTTTTATGAAATAACAACACATTACTACAAGACAATCTTTAAAAGAAACTACTCAAAAAGGAAACTTAATCATTTCCATCCTACTTTTTCATGAAATAGTGCAGCCTTTTCCCAAGGATTGAGTTGAAGCTGGTATCAATTTAGAGAAATTCCTAACAAAAACAATAACTGGCCTTACATTGATCTCAGGATCTGTTTAGGCCATTTCTCCACAGACAGGGAGTGTAATAGGCATCAAATAAATGCTCGGGCACTATTTGCATGCCTCGCCAGACACATTGGTAATAAAATTGTAGGAGACCAATTATCTTATCAAATGTGGTTGTTTCTGTGAAAATCTAGGCAAACAAAAATGCATCTTGTGGAATAGCTTAGTCACATATCTTGTATGGAAGGTAAGATCAGTCATGGCTGGGAAGTAAAGGTAGAATGTGATGGATTAATATTACCAAAGGAAACTGCATTATATTTACTTCATGTCAGTGCCTTTGATAGCAAAGAGTGAAGGGAGTGGGAGGAAATCTCTTACAGTGTTCCACAGACAGAAACACTTGCAACACCTGATTTGTTAAAGAACTTCTTTCAAAACTGGTGCTTCTACCAGCAACCAGCTAATATGAACACAGATTCTTGTCTCTGCATTGCTTTATCTTCTACAGAGCTATCCAAAGATTGATTTACAGATGTAGTATTGTCTCAATTATGCTGACATGTTAACATGCTTCCTTTTGTGATACACACTGACTGACTGACTGAGAACTCCATAATTAAAAGGGAGGCATGTTCCTGCTGCCATAATGGTGCACAATAACAAAAAACATTTGGCATGAGCAATGTACAGTTTGCGAGGCATCCGTTCTTGTACGATGACGCACGGTTCATCCAATTTCAATCGGCATTTTTGTTGCAATGTATTCAATTTGATTTCATTTTTGCAGGTGAAGCATATTTGACGTCTGCCTATTCAGTCAATTTTACACGGCACTGCCAGGAGCATAAAGCCCAGTCACAGTAGTGATCGTGGATGTTTTTCATAAATGGGTCAAGCTCTGCCCACGACTGCATTTCACCTGCCTCATCTATTCAAAGAAATCCACGAGGAGACTAGTGTTACAAGGCCAAAGTGCTGATCCTATTTTTAAAGGAATACGACCTATAAGAAACTAAACCATAAAACAAAGGAAACTGATGTTTAAATAACAAAATCACTGCCAAGCCAATATCCACAATACACTCTATTCTGTGCAGTGCCCACCAGTTATGTAAGGCCTCAAATGCTCCTTCCTCTCGGCCACCCATGATCAAGACCACAGAAAAGAGGCAGGCAGCCAAGATAACCACCTTCGCAGGCTACACATCAAAAGGATGCACGGCTGGTCTATGGGTCTGATTTGCAGCAGCAATTTTTATGAGCGGACAGAAGTTTTCATCAACTTTGATTGCAAAATGAATTATGCAGCATTTTCTGTTAAGCTGTAAAGTATTTTGCTGTGGGACAGCTGACCTTTCCCTGCACTAAGCAAAGATCCAGATTTTGATTGATGCTATGTAGAATCGAATACTTTCCCTATCAATTACTTAGGTTGTGTCATTTTTATTTGACTCGTAATGAAGGAGCGAGGTATTAGAAAAATCAAAATGAGGCTGCTGAATGACGAAGGTTATGAAGTAAAAATGATCTTGGCTGCAGTTATTGTATTTGACGGATCTGGAGTTGATTTAGAAATTCACTGAGCTAATGAAAAAGCCAATCTAAATTGGCTCCAGAACTCTTGATTTATCAATCTGATCATTGTACTTGGCAATATTCAAAGATTACTTCCATACTTGGGGATATTTCATGTTTCATATGTGTATTGCTTTACGTTCAAAATATTGATGGTACTACAGTGACTAAATACTTATCTCACACCACTGAACCCAACAATGCTAAACATATTTCTGTTACTGAACAGTAGGGATTAGAGAATTATTGCCTGATATATTTTGGCTGTTATCAATTTTCCTTCAGCTATACCTGCTCCTGCAATGGTTCACCAAGTGTATCCAGTGAATAGCTGAGTTGTATATTCTAGATAAATGCCAAGTTCAGTCCCTTGTCTTATGTGAATTAGTAAGACTGTTGCAATTAACCTCAAAGTCTCTGAAACAGGGAGGAGAAAATTGCCAGCGCATGGATCCTGATCATGATCACTGTTTCAGTTGGAAATTTCATATCTATTGAATGTGTGGTTCAGAAGCACAGATGGGATTAGGCTTTGTCCTTGGACTCCTACAAGGTTGAGTACTCTGGAATGCCTGAGTGGCTAATTGGGCCAGATATACAAGGATAATAAATAAAGCACATAACAGCCTCAAAACATAAAGGTGGATTTGTATCTTATGTCACAGGTCAACAGATGGTTACATCAGAAAAACAGGCCATTCAGCCCACCATGCACAGCACAGCTGGGTCCACTTTGTCACCTCCTCGAATAACCCTGTACTTTCTCCCTTTTCAATTTATAATCTAATTTGACTGTTTTCTCAATTGCCTCGATTGAATCGGCCACAATTACACTCACAGGTAATACATTCCAGATTGTAACTGTTTGCTGTGTGGTGCTTTCCTCTTCTTGCAAGTGCTTCTTTTGCCAAATACATTTAATCCATGTCCCCAGTTCTTGATTCTTTCACCAATTAGAATAATTGCTCCCTATGTACTTTATCCTGATCCCTCTATTAACCTCGATGGACAAAATGTGATTTGGAATATTGTCATTTATTACAATACATTAAATATATAAATTGGAATATTTTGTTACAGTTGTATAGACCATTGATGAGACCACATTAGGAAAGTGCACAAGTGCGTTAGAGACAGTTCAGAGAAAGGCGATTATCATCTGAGGAAAGCTTGGATGGTGGGAATGTTTCCATGGAAGTTTAGTAGAATGAGAGGTGAACTTATTGAAAAATGTAAAATCCTATAGGGACTCAGCAACGTAGGTGCTGAAAGGATATTTCTTCTTATGGGAGAGATAACTCTTCTTATGGGAGAGTTACAGTTTAACAACCAAGGGTCTCCCATTTAAGACTGGGAGGATTGACAGTCTTTGGAACTCTGTTCCCCAAAAAGCAGTGATGGCAGTGTATTGGATACTTTTAAAGCAGAGGTAAATGGATTCTTGGCTAACAAGAGAATTAATAGTTATTGGGAATAAGTAGGAATGTGGGGTTGAGATCACAATCAGATCAGCCAGGATATTATTGAATGGAAAAGCAAGCTAGAGGAGCCAAATGGCATACCCTTGGTCCTAATTTATATGTTTCTATAATTTTGAACATCTCAATGAAATCTCCTCTCAACCTTCTGAAAACAACTTAAATTTCTCTAATCTAATGATATAACTGAAAACCTCCTCGATGGAACCATTTTCATGTATCCTTCCTGCACCTGTTCTAATGCCTTCACATTTTTCCTAAAATATACCATGCAGAACTGAGGGTAATATAATTTTCAGGCCAAACCAATGTTTTATATTGAAAACAAAAAAAAGCTGGGAATCACAGAGGGTCAGGTAACATCTATGGAGAGAGAGAGTAAGCTAAAGTTTCGAGTCTGGATGACTCTTCATCAGAGTCCCACATTTTGTACAAGTTCAACATTACTTCTTTGTATCAACACATAATACCAGACTGTGCCAGACCATGTCACACCCACTGTTATAAAGTAAGTTCCAGGATTTTGAACTCATGCTGTCAAGGTTCAGTGTACAGTTCCAAGTCAAAGTGGTGTATGGCTTGAAGGGAAATCTCCAAATGCTGAGGTTCCCCTACATCTGTTGCCCTTGTCTTTCTAGGTGATAGAAATAGTGGGTCTAGTAGCTCTTGTTGAAGAAAACTTGACGAGTTTTTGGAGTACATCTTGTCGAAGCTGCACATTACTACTGCAATGTACCAATGATGGATGGAGTGAATGCTTAAGTTGATGGAGGGAGGGAATGTTTAAGTTGATGGATGGAGTGAGTGTTTAACTTGATGGAGGGAGGGAATGTTTAAGTTGATGGAGGGAGGAAATGTTTAAGTTGATGGAGGGAGTGAATGTTTAAGTTGATGGAGGGAGGGAATGTTTAAGTTGATGGAGGGAGTGAATGTTTAAGTTGATGGAGGGAGTGAATGTTTAAGGTGATGGAGTCAGAAGCAAACCATCAGGTTGCTTTGTCCTCAATAGTGATGAGCTTTTTGAGTGTTGTTGCTGCAAAAGGAGAGTATTCTCTCACATTTGTTACAAGTCAAATAGAAGGGTAGACTAATTTTCAACTTTTTCCACTCCTCATTTGATTTTGTCAGGTTTTTTGAATATATAGGCAGATACCGGATTGCCAATACAGCAAGTATTTGATTATGTGCGGTCTTGTAAGAAATAAGAGAAACAGGTATTCTTCAGTGAACCAAATGATGAAGTTTTCTTGCTGCAATATACTCAGGGAAAAAATATAACAACATGTTTAAAATATACAATTACATTTTATTTCCCACTAAATGTGAAAAACATTCTCAAATCAAAAACATGCAGAAAATACAACTTTACACATAAAGGATGTTAATCTTGGCCAGATCAGATGCAGATTAAAAAATAACGAAGTCAATAAAAATTCATTGATCGTGTCTGCAAATTCTGTTTCATCAACTCAAGTTGATTTGGAGTTATGACGAGTATGTTCCTTTTCTCAAGGGAAACACTATTGGAGAACTCCAATGATTTTCAGTCAATGTCTGAAGAAAAAATATATGCATACTTTTCTTCCTAAGCCAAAGCTGTTTCAATATTTCGATGACATTTTATAGAGAGATGCTGACTGAGGCAATGCGTGCATTCTCTTCCCAGATCAAGTTCACACTTGCATAAAAGATATTGTGTCACATGACCTCTGTCAGTTTGCTTATATATTCCAAAGAATATAAAGGACCAAATTATATCTCACATAGCTTCCCTTGATTCTTGTTGACATCGAAAGGAGCTGTTACTGTCTCTGTTTGGACTCCTGCAATTGTCTTCATGAAATGGAATGTGACTATACCAGGATGTCGGTGAGGTCACACTTAAGTATTGTGTTCAGTTTTGGTCACCTTGCTATAGGAACGATGTTACTAAACTGGAAAAACTGCAGAAGAAATTTACAAGGATGTTGCCAGGACTCAAGGATCTGAGTTATAGAGAGAGGTTGGACAAGCTAGGATTTTTTTCTTTCGAGTGTAGGAGTCTGAGGTGGGATCATATAGAAGTGTATAAGATCATGAGAAGCATGGATAAGGTGAAATCACTCAGTCTTTTTCCCAGCATTGGGGAATCGAGGATGATAGGTCATCAGTTTAAGGTTGAAGAAGAAAGAATAAAAGGGAACCTGAGGAGCAATTTTTATACACAGAGGGTGGTACACAAATGGAATGAGCTACCAGTGGAAGTGGTTCAGGTGGGTACATTAACAACATTTAAAAGATATTTGGACAAAAACATGGATTGGAAAGGTTTAGAAGGATGTGGGCCAAGTGCAGGGAAATGGGGTTAGCGTGGATGGACATTTTGGTCGACATGGACCAGTTTGGGTCAAAGGGCCTGCTGTAGGAGTCTAGTACCCTATGACTCTATGATCTATGACTGTGACTCTTGTCTCCCCAATTGTCTGGCATGAATGTTATTTTATCAATTATCAGGTCAAGACTGAATGTTGTTCGGTATGTTTCTCCATATGGACAAGATTGTTGCAGTACCTGAGGAGTTATGAATGGTGCTGAGCAATCATCAGCAAACAGTCCCAAATGCCTCTCAAGATCCACTCCAGATTTTATCTCCAGAAAACTGATAGCCCCAAACCAAGGTGTCAACTTACTCTCTCCCCAGTTCTCCCAATTTCTTCAAGGTCTGTTTCATCTTCTGATTTTTATCCAGGTGCGTCTCCCTTTGTTGTATTCTTCCAGTAATATTAAAGAATTCAGGTGTTCACTCTGCATCAAAACTGTCCAATGAGTATGGTATCAAAATCTATGGTATGGATCATTAGAAAAATAGATATGACCTTATTAATAAGTCCAGGTGAATTAAAAGATTCTGCTCTATTCAAGAAGTAAGACAATAACCACTGAGAAGGTTGGTATGATCTTAAATTCATCAAAGTATATTTTACAGGGATGTCTTACCTTGTTAATTATTTTATTGACAGTTTGAGCTCATACTGAACTGTTTAATTTGTCTGCACAACATTGCTGATCCTGTATGTATTAAAAATAAATAAGAAACTGATTGAGCAAGTATTTTCATGCTGTGCATTTACAATAGACAGCATTTGTCACATTGATTGAATTTATAGTAGTTTTTAACTTAATGAGGAATTACTATATTTCAAATCAGTTACTAAATGTAACAAGTAGCCAGTCAGACCTATCAGCAAAACCTCTCTTATTCACCAGAATAGTACAACACCCTGCTTTTAAAAAATTCTGCTTTTATTAGGTGACAAATTCTGTGGCCAAATTATGGTCTCGTTTGAATACAGGAATCCAGTAGAGAAGTGTGTTTCTTTTAAAAAAGCCACATACTGTAGATACTGGAATCTGAAATAAAATGCTGGAAATACTCAGCAGGTAAGGTAGCGATTATGAAGAGAGAACCAAATAATATTTCAAATCTGTGACCTTCTGTCAGAACTGGAAAATGTTGCAGATGTAATAGGTTTAAGCAAATGCAAAGGAAGCAAAAAGCAGGGCCAGTTGGAAACAAGAGACAGAGCTGGGGCAGCTGGATTTCAGACATGAGAGGGATGATGGTGCAAGACAAAATTAGTGGTAATATTCAAAGTAAAGTTCAGAAAAACTGTTGCCATTCTCCCTCCACGGATGATGTCTGACCTGAAGTATTGTTTTCTTTAATCTTACATAGGGCAGGGGCATTGTTTCCTAGGATAGCATTTGTTGCCCATCCCTAACTGCCTTAAGTGGCTTGGTAGACCATTTCTGAGGGCAATTAATAATCAACCGGGTCTGGAGTTGTTCTTAACTTCTCACAGTTTTGATGGATGGTTGCAGATCTAAAACATTAATTGTTTCTCTCTCTACACAGCTGCTGTCCCTGATATCCCAATTGGAAGTCTAAGGGTACCTTTTGTCTCATCTGCTGTTAGAATCACTGATCACTCAGAGGGTAACACACCCATCTAGGTCAGAAGGTCTGGGTTCATCTGCACTCCAGAATGTGTGCACAAGAATCAAGAATGACTTTCCAGTACTGCTCTGAGGAGGTGCTGAGCTGTTGGGTGTGTTGTCTTTCAGGTGCAGTACAAAACTGAGGTTCTAGCTGTCCTCTCAACTGTATTTAAAATACCCCACTTTGTATTTGAAGAAAAGGAGGACATTATCCCTGGTATTCTGACCAAAATATATCACATTGCAGTTTTTGGGAGATTGCTATTTAAATTGGCTGTAGTATTTCATACATTACAATGGTGCCTGAATCTTACTGGCTATAAAAGGTTTTTAAGACATATAGTGATTGTGAAAGGCTCTATGTAAAGTCAGTGTTACATTCTTTTTGAATACTGGGGTGATAATTATTAGGAAGATGAATTGATATAATTTCTCCTCACCGTTTGCCTGTGATTTCAAAGCATGTGACTTGTGTCACAAAGCTAGTCCTTTTTTTTCTAAAAGCTGTTCCTTGGCTCAAAGAGACTCTGTCCTTGATTTTCTTTCAAAGGGGTTATAAACCGGGCCGGACTCTGATCATTCGGGTTTGGTACAGAGATGAAAAGGATTTTGAGAGGCCTTTTGTTTATATGTAAACAGATGAGACTTCAGGCTAAAGTGGTCATGCTTTAGAAGTGATCTGTATAACGAGAGGGCAGTGGTCAGCTGTTTAATTAATTGAGCTGAGCAGTTTTAGTTCAGTCTTGAACTGGGAGTTTCAATAGGGAGTTGTGTGGACACTTTCTCTCTTTCTGCCTTCAACTTCAACCTGTAAGCATGTGTTCCATTTATACTGGTTTTTAAAGGGAGCTTGCTTAAAGGGACTGTTGTGTATATTCGGAACAACATTATTAAGTCTAGCTGGATAGGTTGAGTTCTGTAGAGGTTCTTTGTTCTGATCTTTATGTTTCATTGTGTAATTTTGTGAATATATTTTTTGTCTGTATTAACATCTAGTAGTCAACCTAGCTAACTTAATCCAGGTAATTTTCACTGTTCACTTACCGAAACAAATTGCAAAGTTAGGTCTATGGCTGCCTGCTTAAGAATGTTTTGAGTTGTCTGGCCTAGTCCATAACAGTTGTCTTTTTGGCAATGGAAAGAATATAAATGTTGCATTTGGTGTCTGGAAGTACTGTGTCTTAATGTTTCAAAGACAGTTTTGAATTGTAAGTACCTGATACCAGTTTAGATGCCCTTAAATGCTCCTTTTGCACATATTATATGATCTAGGAATTACAATTTTTTTAATTGAGAAATCAATGTGAAAATCCAAGAGGGTAATGCAGAACACTATCAAAGCTGGAAAGAACAAGAGAAGGAGATAATCAAGTTTGGAATTTAAAAGGCAAGATAAGCTCCAAGTTGAAAAGTTTAAATTGGATTATCGCATGGGAATGACACAACTTCCCAGATTTCTGAAAAACACATTTTCGAACGGTTGGTCATAACTAAAATATTTTGCCTCCAGGCAGCAGAGCAACCCTGCTACTGTCCTTAAGTTCATTGTTGCTCGTGTACATAAGGTCTCGTGATTTTGTCACATATGAGGAAATCAAAGGAGAATGCCAGTATATTGCTGGGTAAAATAAATGATTAGCATATGTCACAAGCAATCCTTTTACATATCAATCGGTATTTTTTACATTTTAAATGGGATACATATCAATCCTACAATACAAAAGAACATTTAAATTCTACAGTTTAAGGGTAACAGCAAACATAAAGGGTCAGTTAAGATTTCCTTACATTTCTCACTTTATTCAAATAATGTAAAACAAAAAAGGGATTCATTTCAAAAATAAGATGAAACAGAGAGCAGAGGCTTTCATTTTATTCCGTTTTCAACCAACCAGCCATAAACTGCAATATTTCCACACAAGATTATATTCATTTACTGGAGAGCAGACCGGTCCCAGTGGAGAACATAAACATATATACATGCAACCTTTTGATGATTCATGTCATCCTTTGAATTGTATTACAGTTTCAGTAAATATATGCTTTGCACATCTGTGTGGTAAAGAACAGAAGTTTGCATCAGGTCTGGTGCAAATCCCATGACGCCATGGAACAGATTTGCATTTGAAGTAAGGTCTGTGAAAACAAATGCAACATTTGCACTGGAACTGAGACACAAAAAAATGGCTACAATTCTCAAATTTTCAGTTGAGTTACAAATAAGGCTACACTTACCCTGTCTAACTGGATAGTCAATTAATTTACCCACCAGGCATTTTAATGAGATTGTGTGAAGGAGATAACTTGATGCATTTTATAGTCAATGAAGCTTTCAAAAACCAAAGCAGTTTCCTTCAGCGATTAAGTAGCAAATATATATTATGTCATGTCCTGCTATTCTAGGCGTAATTTAAATTCAATAATAGGCCCACAAAGCTTTGGCAATCATTTACAAGTCACAATTGTGCAACGTAAGTGATTTTAGTTGTAGTCAATGCTTTCTTTGGCATAAAGCCATAATAACTGTCACTTTTTTTTCTGAAACAGACCTCAAATACTCTTCAAGGATAACTCCAGAGTTCCAAGAGTCCATGGCAATAGGAAAATAATCAAACTCAGTTCTGATTTTTAGTTATTTTAGCATGAATCATAGAATGATTAGTTCAGTTAGCTAAATGGGATTCAGAATGATGCCAAATGTACAGGGTTTGATCCTGTTCTGGCTGAGGAGACTGGGCCTTCTTCCTCACCCTAGCAGTAGTAAGGCTATGCTGTAGACTATGGGTCATTGGTCCTCAAATAAAAGCTGCTAACTAAAGAGGAAAATGACCCATAATGTTCAACTTCATTAAAAATATATTGCCTTCTTTGGTTTTCTAGCATCACTGGGACTTACTGACAGCAGAACCTATAAACATAGCACTAATCAAAACAGAACCCATTTTCACCACATGTTCCACACAGTTTAACAGACAAAGTACACTTTCGCGTATAGTTGCTGCTTCACATAACGAAGCCTTTGCATGGTCAAAGTCCCATAAACAGCAATGATATAACTTACGACTTAGACTCTTTTACTGCACTAGTTGAGGGATGAATGTTGGCCAGGCAACTGCTCCTTTCAAACAGAATAATTATCTCTTTTACATCCACCTAAGATGACAGATAGGACATCAATTTTAACATCTCAACTGCAAGATTATACTTCTAACAGCGTGGCATTTTCCCTCAACTGCACAAAAATGTGCCTGGCCTGGAACTTGAATCAATAACCTTCTGACTCAGAAGCTACAGATTGAACCATAGCTGCCAAAGTTTACAGAAACTGTGAGATGTTGTCATATGTCAAACTTCCCATAATTCCAGCCCCTCTTGCATTTACAGTAATTTGTAACCAAATGACTGAGATATGGTGAGCAACCCCCATGATCAGCTGATGCTGCTCGAGTGTCAGATTTAAAAATGTTCACTGCCTGGAACACTGCTCCTCATAAATCAGATCTGCTTGGAGATTTTCTTATGAGGCGGTGCTTAAAATATTCTCTGTTCACCTAAAAATTTACAATTGCTACCCACTAGAGTAGTCCACTAGATTTGTCTGTGTGAAATCTGAATGGAGGAAGGTAGAGGCATAATAAAGCACAAAGGAGAGGGAGGCAGCCACCAGCATGGGTGAGGTCAGTCCAGAAACACCTCAGCTGTGCTTCTGTATGTCCAAAACATCTTAGGATTGAATAACTAAGGAGCTATTTTTCTACAAATGTTGCTTCACAAATGAAATGCTGAAGGACTTGGTCTAGCTTTCACACGATGATTTGCAGTCCAGGGCAACTCCTGGATAGCTTAACCAATTCTGTCAAAGTAAGTACTCCACTAAACTGTGATGTCATAGACTCATCACAAGTTGCAGTAGCCACTTCAGTCACCTCCCCCAGGATGCCATCTGACCTTGCAATAGTAAGGCCATCAATATTGTTCATAAACAATATGTCTTTTAGGCCACTTTTCACTGCAAACAAAGGCTCTTACAGCAGACGTGGGAGTCATATGATGGTGACAAGTCAGATTGTATACAATTGCTTCTCTCCAAACATCTCCCATTTTATAATAGAATGCGTGGACTATCACTCTCATTTCCGAGTTTTGTGAGTTATACGTAGACATAGTTACATATGCCATCATATGTATAATGTTAACCTCTCACTTTCTTGAGTGCTTCGACTCTTCTCTGGTGAAACAGATGTATTTTATTTTCCTAAACAAATATACCATTGCGATGGTATCAGATCCCCTGAGACTTAATAAGCTCAGCTGATTCAAATAACAACTTCTGATTTACTATTTTTATTTACAAGACGAAAGTGAGGACTGCAGATGCTGGAGATCTCAGTCAAGATTAGAGTGGTACTGGAAAAGCACAGCAGGTCAGGCAGCATCCGAGGAGCAGGAGAATTGACGTTTCAGGCAAAAGCACTTCACCAGGAATGAAGGCAGGGAGTCTCCGGGGTGGAGAGATAAATGGGAAGGGAGGGGGATCTGGGGAGAATGTAGCTAAGAGTACAATAGGTGGATGGAGGTGGGGATGGAGGTGATAGGTCAGAGAGGAGGGTGGAACGGATAGATGGGAAGGAAGATAGGCCGGTAGGACAGGTCAGGAGGATGGTGCTGAGCTGGCAGGTTGGATCTGGGGTAAGGTAGGGGGAGGGGAAATGAGGAAACTGGTGAAGTCCACATTGATGCCCTGGGGTTGAAGCGTGTGGAGGCGGAAGATGAGACATTCTTCCTCCAGGCGTCGGGTGGTGAGGGAGTGGCAGTGGAGGAGGCCCAGGACCTGCATGTCCTCGGCAGAGTGGGAGGGCGAGTTGAAATGTTCGGCTACGGGGCGGTAGGGTTGATTGGTGCGGATGTCCCGGAGATGTTCCCTAAAGCGCTCTGTGACAAGGCGTCCAGTCTCCCCAATGTAGAGGAGACTGCATCGGGAGCAACTGATACAATGAATGATATTGGTGGATGTGCAGGTGAAACTTTGATGAATGTGGAAGGCTCCTTTGGGGCCTTGGATGGAGGTGAGGGAGGGGGTGTGGGCGCAGGTTTTGCAATTCCTGAGGTGGCAGAGGAAGGTGCCAGGAGGGGAGGGTGGGTTGTCCTACTTGCCAATCTTCCTTCCCACCTACCTGCTCCACCCTCCTCTCTGACCTATCACCTTCATCCCCACCTCCATTTACCTATTATACTCTTAGCTACCTTCTCCCCAGCCCCACACCTCCCCCCCTCCCCCCCCCCCCCCCCCCCCCCCCCCACCACATTTATCTCTCCACCCTGGAGGCTCCCTCCATTCCTGATGAAGGATTTTTGCCCGCAACGTCGATTTTCCTGCTCCTCGGATGCTGCCTGACCTGCTGTGCTTTTCCAGCACCACTCTAATCTTGACTATTTTTATTTACAGTTGTACTTCTCTGTACAGTAATACATCACTTATCTTTGTGCTATCCCCCAGGCTCCTGGCTGTGCGATCCAATGACCTGCCGAGCTGCCTCTTGAGAATCAATGTTGTGAGAAGTGCTGAGCTACTCAACTGGAATAAAGATCTCTTGAGTGTTGGATAACCTAAGTTTCATGAAAGCCTGGACAAGCAGGTTATGTTTCCTCTTTCAGTCAGCCTCTGAAACACATGGTCATAGGCCTAGTATTCTTTTCAGTGCTGAAGGACAGTAACACTAATGTGATCTAAAGCTGAAATTTTATTACTCAATTTCTCATTTGAAAGGCTGGCTGGCAGGGAACACTATAAGTTAGATGGGAAGATGCCCATGGCCTAATCGCCTTCACTGGCATTTCACCAGCAGAAGACAAGCAGCCCTTCATTCCTTCTTAATTGTGCTCTGTAATTGGCAAATTAAAGACTATTTAAGTGTCTTCTTACATGTATGCTAGTATTTTACCAGTAGCAGAAGGTGTCATTACTACATGGTCAGGCTGCCAGATCTCACTTGGGGTGCTTTGGTTGCAGCATTGTAGAAATCTTGCTCTCTAAAGAGATCTGCCCACAGTAGAAAGGACCACTTTGAACTAAATTAGCACCCTCTTCCAACCTGCCAGCTTACCAATCAACTTCAGCTCTCCAACTTCACCAGAGCCTGTCTGACCAGCCATAGCCAGGCCATATCTGTTACCTTGAGCTCCAGGCTTCAGCACTCTCCTGTTTGGAGTTTGACTGGAGTTCCATCGGTGGCCACTACTCCCAATGGTGTTACTGGGACTGTAGAGCTGCTATTTGGCCCTCTAATTAATTCCATGTTCCCTCATGGGGACAGAAGTCAGGACCCTCAGGTACCGCCTGTTAATCGTAAAATGTGGATGTGACTTCAAGTGCAGTGAAAGGAGTGATCACCGCTGATTTGTCAGCAGCTGTGTGTGGCCATTACTTGTGAATAAGATTCAATCTGGAGCCTTGCAGTGTAGATGAGTGGAACTCTTGGAAATATGTAGCCTGTCTGCAAATTATGATTGGAACTTCCCAGCAATAAAGTCAATATAACTGCAGCATTCATTGTCATTACTTCTCTCAAACTGACAGAAGCTTCAAGAGTCTCTAAGGCTTGCTCAATTAACAATGAAAATCTAGACATTTCTGTCAGTGAGCCCATGTATCTTAAAAGTTACTGTATTAACTATTCTTCAGGTTAGAACTTACACCTTTTTTTTATTTTTCACAGAATGAGGGCTCGAAAAGCTAGGGCAGCATTTATTGCTCATCCCTACTTGCCCAGAGAGTAATTAAAAGTCACATGTTAGCCAAACCAGGTAAGGATGGCAGCTTCCTTCCCTAACGGACATTAGTGAAACAGACAGGCTTTTCCTGACAATCATTAGACTCTTAATTCCAGATTTAAAAAAAAATGTCAAATTCCACCATCTGCTGTGACAGGATTCAAACCCAGATCCCAAAAACATTACTTGGGTCTCCTGAATTAGGAGACCAGATACACCCACTAGGCCATCGCCTCCTCATTCTTATTCTCTTAACGTTCTGGTAACACCCTTGAAAAAGTTACACCTTGTTGAATGAGACATAACTTGGATTTTAAAGATGTACCAAATTCACAAGTATTACAAAACAGCGACAGCAGCCTGAAGGAGTAGTTTTGTAATTAGTGGATGCCAAGCTCTTCACTGTGATGAGAAACTTTTAAAATAATATGCATCTTGAAGTTTACTAATTTTATCTTTGACCTGAATCCCCCCTTTCAGGTCATAATGATTGGTTTTGCAATCTGTAAAACGTAAAAGGAAAAGTGAAGATTTTACTTTGCTGATTTGCTGTCTATGAATGTGAACAGAGGCATTGTTGTAATAACACTGTCTAAGTAATCCAGAACCCCATATTAATATTGTGAGAACAAGAGTTTTGATTCCCACCAGATTGTGAAAGTTGAAGCCAATAAGCTCTAATTTTTTTGTTGAAAAGAAACAGCCTAATGTTTCCTCCGTCCTTAACTGATCTGGCCTACATGGGACACCAAACCCAGAATGTAAGAACATAAGGAGTAAGCTGTCTGGCCCTTTGAGCCCGCTCCACCATTCAGTAAGATCATGGCAGATCATTTTGTGGACTCAGATCTACTTACCCACACTCTAACCATATCCCTTAATTCCTTTATTGTTCAAAAAAAATCTATCTCAGCTTTAAAAACGTTCACTGAAGTAGCATCAGCTACTTCACAGGGAAAGGAATTCTATAGCTTTACAACCCTCTGGGTGAAGAAGTTCCTTCGCAATTCAGTGCCCTCTGCTCTCTCTAATCTTGAGGCTATGCCCTCTTGTCCTAGTTTCACCTGCCAGAGGAAACATCCTCTCTACTTCTATCTTATCTATTCTCTTCATAATTTTATATGTTTTTATATAATATCCCCCCTCAATCTTCTGGATTCCAATGAATATAATCCCAGTCTACTCAGTCTCTCCTCATAAGCCAACCCTATCAACTCTGGAATCAACCTAGTGAACCTCCTCTGCACCCCCTCTAGTGCCAGTACATCCTTTCTCAAGTACGGAGGCCAAAACTGCACATTGTACTCCAGGTGTGGCATCACAGCTGTCTATAGAGCTGTAACATAACTTCCCTGCTTTTAAATTCAATCCGTTTAGCACATTTCAGAGGGCAATGAAGAATCTGCAACAATGTGGCTATAGTAAACATTGATGTAGATTCTTCATTGTCCTCTGAAATGTCCTAATCAGAAACTCAGTTGTATCAAAACTAAGTCTAAACAAGAAAATGAAACTGCATGAAATAACTAGCCATTGACCTAGGTAACAGAAATAAAATTGGTAAACATAGCCCTGTTGACCCTTCAAAGTCCTCCTGATCAACCTCTCAGAGCTTGTACCAAAATGGGACAACTATCCAAAAGATAAACCTAGCAACCGCCTGACATAGTCATGGAATCATACCTTTGAAACAATGTTCTAGCCACCACAATGCCTGTGTATACTCTGTCCCATCAGCAAGTCTGACCTATCAGACCGGGTGGTATGGTGATATACTGATGGGAAAGAGTTGCCCTGGAACTCCTCCACATTGATTCTGGACCCCATAAAGTCCCTTGACATCAGGTCAAATGTGGGCAAGGAAAACAACTGCATCTTGTCTTACTTTTGGACCTCGCTTTACACCTGGGCTGATAAGTTAGCACTTTTCCATGCTGAATACCATTTAGAGGAACCACTGAAGATAGCAAGGGTGCAGAAGCTATCCTGGTTCGGGGCTTAAGTGTCTTTCACTAAGTCTGGCTGAGTAACACTGCATCCAGCTGCACTGATTGGGTTTTAAAGGACATAGCTGCTAGTCTGGATTTGTGGCAGGGCTGAAGGAACCAGCAAAAGGACCTTATCCTTTCCAATCGTCCAGTCAAAAATATGTAGATCCATGACACCATGTAGAGTGACCACCATACAGTCATTGGGAGATAAAGTCCCATCTTCACATTGTAGATACCTTCCACCATCTCTGTCATGGTACTAAATGGGACAGACTTTTAACAGGACAAAAAGTGCACTTTGCTGACAATCCATCTATAACCTTCAACATTCATTGCCTTCCACCATCTCTGTCATGGTACTAAATGGGACAGACTTTTAACAGGACAAAAAGTGCACTTTGCTGACAATCCATCAACATTCATTTCCTTCACCACCAGCACACAGTGGTAGCAATGCACACCATCTACAGATGCACTCTCCAGTAACTCACCAAGTCTTACCTGACAGTAGCTTCCAAATGCATGACCTCTACCAACTAGGAGGACATTTGTAACTGATATATTGTTTTATGGACCAGATCCCCACAAAATATATTAAGAAGGTAACCCTGGATCCTAACTTTTTCTTATTTTAAAGGCAGATGTGTAGTGGATATTGCAGGTGTGATACAGCTGGTCAAACTACTCAGCTTTGAGCAAAGCAGAATTTATTTAAACACTACAATTGAAACATGAACAAAAGAAAATGGAATTTAGAGAACCAAAATAAAGGAAAACCAACCAACGCGATACACTAACTATGACTAATTAACTGCTCCAATTCAGTAACATCCCTTAAACATACCCCTTGGCATAAAGGTAAATTCAAACACAGATTCTTACAGACAGGAGGGAATAACATCTAAAGGTATTTCAGAAGAAGGTCAGAAGAGTTCTTTCCTAAAACTTGCAACTCCCCGGACTCTCATATCTTGAGACTGCTACATCTAAAAACAAACTGGAAAAAACCTGAACTGGGACAACTGGCCAATCCCCTTCCATTGTTGACATGACCCTTCCTAGACTCTTCCGCACCTCTGCCTTTACTACCTCTCTGGATAAGAAAGGACAAAATAAAGTGACAGTATGATCACAACTGGTACACTATGAACTGCAAACTCCCCTCCAAACAACACACCATTCCGACTTGGAACTCTTTTGCTGTTCTTTCGCTGTCGCTGGGTCAAAATCCTGGAACACCCTTCCTACTACTGCTCAATTGTTATACCAGACTGATTCCTGTGATGACATGAATGATGCATGAAGAGAGATTGGATTGGTTAGGACTGTACTCACTGGAATAAAGAAGAATGAGGGGTGATCTCATCGAAACCTATAAAATTCCAATAGCACAAGCAGGATAAACATGGGAAAGATGGTCCTGATGAACAGAGAGTCCAAAACCAGAGGTTACAATCTGAAACCACAGAGGCCATTTAGCATTGGGATTAGGAGAAATTTCTTCAGCCACAGAGTGGTGAACCTATGGAATTCTCCTCGACAGAAAACAATTGAGGCTCAGATATTGAACATTATCAAGAAGTGGTCAGGTAAGTCCTTTAGACTAAGAGATCAAAACATATGGGGAGAAAGTGGAAACAGGGTACTGATTCATAGAATTTATAGAATCCCTATAATATGGAAGCAGGTCATTCGGCCCATTGAATCTACACCGACCCTTCGAAGAGCATCCCACCCAGATCCAACCCTCCTACCCTATCTCTGTAACCCTGCATTTCCCACAGCTAATCCGCCTAGTCTGTACAGCCCTAGATACTATGGGTAATTTAGTATGGCTAATTCACCAAACCCACAGATCTTTGGGAGGAAATTGGAGCACCTGGAGGAAGCGCACTGAGTTGGATGATCAGCCACAATTATTTTGAATAGCAGAGCAGACTCAAAGGGCTGAATGGCCAACATCTACTCCAGTTTTCTATGTTTCTATACTTATTGAGAGGTCAAGGAATAATACAAAGGCATGTGATTGAAATAACGAGATGAGTCTATTTTCCAGTCACAACTGAGAACTCATCAATGGGAATGATCTGAGACTTGAGAAAACTGACTGAAATAAGGAAGATTCGGAAAGGTAACCAGTACACCATTGCTGTTAAGAATCTCATCCTGACTAATGTACTGTTCTACTGAGCCATCATGTACATGCTTTTTGCTCGAGACCAGTATAATTCCACTGAGAGAATTGAAATAATCAATTTTCATAGAATCCTATTGACCCCGCAGACCATACCCACTAATTCTCTCCTCAGTATTAGTTTAATCAGTTTGAAAGTCCTTATTCAAGATTTCAATTATATTTATTAGCAGATTGATTAATTAAATCAAGCAACTCAGTTGGTATGCTTGATTTGAGCATTAATGTTCTTTAAAAGCTTGCACATTTTAACCAGCCTTTAGCTGCTGTGTGACACCACCTCCATTACACACAGCTACAGTGATTATATCATGTTGTATTTGTGCAGGAAATGCAATCAGCAGAGAATACTAGACTATCCTGAGGCAGTCATTTACAGAAATAGTCTTCTGAATAGCTTCACTGATATCTCAAGCTTTAAGCATTTCTTAGCTCCCTGTTGAAGTATCATTATTGTCAGGCAGATACAAAATTGAAGGCAGTGTAAGATGCTGATTTGCTGGAAAGCAAGCATTCGTTTCTCATGAAGACATTTGGATTACAGGACAAATGCTTAAATTCTAAATGGAGAGCAGAGCAAAGTTGTTACATTCCCAGAATAAATCCCTGTCATGTGAAAGAAGTGCACTAAATAAAAAGATTAATTGTAAACTCAATATTCATAATTATTAATAGAGTTGGAAATGTAGTGCAAGAATGTGTACTTATGTTTTATAAAATCATTGGACATGTGCTGGTGGTTGGTGGTAAATTTCCATTGGGTTCGCTCCTTCACATATTGTATCTTATTGTGATTGAAGAGGTGGAAATCTCCACAAAAAATACCTTTTTTTTTCTGCAGATAATCAGGAGAATCTCTGTAGAAATTAGATAGTTTTACATAGAAAGTACCAGTGCAGAATAGGGTTATTCTGTTCAACTTGTCTGTCGGGGTGGTTATGCTGTACTATCTGTGGGCAGCATGGTGGCACAGTGGTGAGAGTGCTACCTCACAGCCCCAGGGACCTGGACTCATTTCCAGCCCTTGTTGACGATCTGTGTGGAGTTTACATAGAGTCATAGAGATGTACAGCACAGAAACAGACCCTTTGGTCCAACTTGTCCATGCTGACCAGATATCCCAACCCAATCTAATCCCACCTGCCAGCACCTGGCCCATATCCCTCCAAACCCTTCCTATTCATATACCCATCCAGATGACTTTTAAATGTTGCAATTGTAACAGCCTCCACTCTTCCTCTGGCAACTTATTCCATACACGTACCACCCTCTGCATGAAAAAGTTGCCTCTCAGGTCTCTTTTATATCTTTTTCCTCTCACCCTAAACCTATGCCCTCTAGTTCTGAACTCCCCCACCCAGAGAAAAGACTTTGTCTATTTATCCTGTCCATAGATTTTATAAACCTCTATAAGGTCACCCCTCAGCCTCCGACACTCCAGGGAAAACAGCTCCAGCCTATTCAAACTTTTCCAATAGCTCAAATCCTTCAACTCTGGCAACATTCTTGTAAATCTTTTCTAAACCCTTACAAGTTTCACACCATCTTTCCGATAGGAAGGAGGCCAGAATTGCACACAATATTCCAAAAGTGGCCTAGCCAATGTCCTGTAGAGCTGGAACATGACCTCCCAACTCCTGTACTCAATACTTTGATCAATAAAGGAAAGCATACCAAACACCTTCTTCACTATCCTATCTACCTGCGACTCCACTTTCAAGGAGCTATGAACCTGCACTCCAAGGTCCCTTTGTTCAGCAACATTCCCTAGAACCTTACCATTAAGTGTATAAATCCTGCTAAGATTTGCTTTTCCAAAATGCAGCACCTCACATTTACTTAGATTAAACTACATCTGCCACTTCTCAGCCCATTGGCCCATCTGATCAAGATCCCATTGTAATCTAAGGTGACCTTCTTTGCTGTCCACTCCACCTCCAATTTTGGTGTCATCAGCAAACCTACAAACTATACTTATTATGCTCACATCCAAATCATTTATGTAAATAACAAAAAGTAGTGGACCCAGCACCGATCCTTGTGGCACTCCACTGGTCACAGGCCTCCAGTCTGAAAAACAGCCCTCCACCATCACCCTCTGTCTTCTACCTTTATGCCAGTTCTGTATTTAAATGGCAAGTTCTCCCCGTATTTCATGAGAACCTTGCTCACCAGTCTCCCATGGGGAACCTTGTCGAACATCTTACTGAAGTCCGTATAGATCACATCTACCGCTCTGCCCTCATCAATCTTCTTTGTTACTTCTTCAAAAAACTCAATCAAATTTGTAAGACATGTTGTCCCTGTGTCTGTGTGGGCTTCCTCTAGGTGCTCAGGTTTCCTCCCACAGTCCATAGATGTGCATGTTAGGTGGATTGGTCACGCTAAATTGCCCATAATATCTATGAATGTGCAGGTTCATTGGATTAGCCATAGGAAATGCAGGGTAGTGGATCTGGGTAGAATGTATTTAAGAAGGTTGGTGCGGACCTGATCTGCTGAATGGCCTGCCCTCACACTGTAGGGATTCTCGCATTCTCCTTTATCTAACCATGTGAGCATATCCTTATATTCCTTTCTGTCTCATGACATCTCAGTCTTTTGCCATTTCTCAGTTTGCTGTGCCAGGATCACTTATTGAAATGTTCATTACTGTCTGACCAATACAAAATTAGTCCAATGTAAGATTCTGATCAGGTATTAATTTCTTCTGAAGTGAGTTGGATTCCATATGTGTTTTCCCCAAAAAGTAAGTGGTGTGGGACCTTATTTATTGATAAGGGAATTTCAAATAGATTCAATAAACATCAATTATTCTTTATGTTAAAATATTCTCTGCCTTTTGTAGTGACATTACACATAGTTGGAATATTATTACTATTCATCACTCCGAGTTCATCTCCTCTGGAGTTACATATGCTAAGTTGGAGAATGCAATCATTCTTATAGAACATAGAACATAGAACAATACAGCACAGAACAGGCCCTTCGGCCCACGATGTTGTGCCGAACATTTGTTCTAGCTTAAGCACCCATCCATGTACCTATCCAATTGCCGCTTAAAGGTCACCAATGATTCTGACTCTACCACTCCCACAGGCAGCGCATTCCATGCCCCCACCACTCTCTGGGTAAAGAACCTACCCCTGACATCCCCCCTATGCCTTCCACCCTTCACCTTAAATTTATGTCCCCTTGTAACACTCTGTTGTACCCGGGGAAAAAATCTCTGACTGTCTACTCTATCTATTCCCCTGATCATCTTATAAACCTCTATCAAGTCACCCCTCATCCTTCGCCGTTCCAATGAGAAAAGGCCTAGCACTCTCAACCTATCTTCGTACGACCTATTCTCCATTCCAGGCAACATCCTGGTAAATCTCTTCTGCAACCTCTCCAAAGCTTCCATATCTTTCCTAAAGTGAGGCAACCAGAACTGCACACAGTACTCCAAACGTGGCCTAACCAAAGTCCTGTACAGCTGCAACATCACTTCACAACTCTTGAATTCAATCCTCTGCTTATTCAATCCTTCTTAAACTTATTAAGTTTAGCTGCCTTCTTGTTACTGCTTCTCTCTTTGGATCTACATCTTTTCATAATGTGTTGTCTCTCTCTCTCTCTCTCTTACTGTTTGGATTTCAATTCAGCTTTTTGCTTTACTCAGTGCCTTCCTCTATTTTTCTTTGTTTCTTCTTTCCATTCATTGGGAAGTGGTGGTGTGACAGGGAAATGATTGCAGTTCCAATTTGTGTCAGGTTGAAGGGAAATACAGATTATTATCTCACAAAAGTAGAGCAATTGGTATGAAATGTACTGCCTGAAACTGTGGTGGTGGCAGATTCAATTGAGACATTCAAGAAGGCACTGGATGATTATCTGGATAAAAGTAGTGTTTAAGAAAAACACAAGAGATTGGCACTAGGTAGTGAAGCTCAGCATAGACACAATGGGCCAAATGGCCTCCTTCTGTGTTGTAACAATGTTGTGACCACTACCTTCAAAGAGCACATTCCATGCATTACATAAAAAATATTGTCCTCACGTCCCCTCTGGATTCTTTGCCAAAAATCTTAAATCTGAATTCCCTTGTCCTTGAACAATCAGCTAATGGTAACAGTTTTACTTTGTCTACCTGATTCAATCCTGTCATAACCTTTTACATCTCTATCAAATCTCATCTTCACTTCCTTTGTTTCATGGAGAACAAATTCTCCAACTTGACTTTATTACTTATTCTTAGAATCATTCCCTGCACCAACTCAAGGAACTTCATGTCTTTCTATAAGTATGGTGACCAGAACTGGGTGCAATATGAATGGCCTGACCAGACATTTGTGAAGGTTCATCACAACAAAACTGTTTTTGTAGCCAGTATCTTTATTTATGAAGCCCAGGATCTCAAATATTTTGCTAACTACACTCCCACTATGTCAAAAATATATTCTCATGCACACTCAGAACCCTGCATGTTCTTTATAATTGTACCATTACAAGTACAGATATATTGCTTCTCTCTATCTCTTTTTCCAAAACACATCACCTCATATTGCTTTGTTTAAAATTTTATCTGCCCATTCTACTAGCCTACACTTGTCAATGTGTACCATTATCAATGTTTGTTGCTCAATTGAAAAAGAAAAATAAGTTAAATTGGCAAATTTTGAGATTTTACAATGGATTCCAAATCATTTATGTGTATTTTATATACACACACATCAAGACTATTTAATAAATTATCAAGAGATAGAAGGAATCTGCTAAAGGATTTTAATAGGTTAAGTGATTGGGCAAAAAAAAAGACAGATGGAGTATAATGTGGGAAAATGTGAACTTATACACTTTGGCAGGAAGAGTAGAAAAGCCCTATGTTATTTAATTAGTGTGTGATTACAGGACCCTAATGGTACAGTGGGATCAGTGTATCCTAATACCGAACCACAAAATGTCAGTATGGAGAGACAGCAGTGATTCGGAAGGCAAATAGAAAGTTTGGCATTTGTTGGAGAGGAATTGAATATGAAAATAAGGAAGTGTTGTTTTATTTGCTCGAGTCCTCAGTGAGACAGTATATGTATACAGTTTTGGCCTCTCCACTTAAACAACGATCTAATTGTATCAGCAACTGATCAGAAACATTTAACTCAACTGATCTCTTGAGGGGTTATCTTATGAGGAAATGCTAGGCAGGCTGGGCCTAAACCTACTGTAAACTTAACAGAATAAGATAAAATATTATTGAACTACATAAGATCCTGAGGGAACCTGAGACGATCAGAACCATTTTGGGGAAATGTAGAAACTGGGGACATAGTTTAAAAATAAGGGTCCCTTGTTTAAGACTTTAAGATTGTTAGTCGATCAAATTCTCTTCCTGAGAAAGAAGCTGGGTCACTGATTATATCTAAAACTAATTTAGGTAAATAATTGAGCAACACAGAAGACAAGGGTTATGGAAGCAGAAGCAGTTAGAATTGTCATGCATTTTTAAGGGTCAGTGCAAGGGCCAAGTGTTCCTTGGGTCCTTGATTAGATTAGATTACTTACAGTGTGGAAACAGGCCCTTCGGCCCAACAAGTCCACACCGACCCGCCGAAGCGTAACCCACCCATTCCCATACATTTACCCCTTTACCTAACACTACAGGCAATTTAGCATGGCCAATTCACCTGACCTGCACATCTTTGGACTGTGGGAGGAAACCGGAGCACCCGGAGGAAACCCACGCAGACACGGGGAGAATGTGCAAACTCCACACAGTCAGTCGCCTGAGTCGGGAATTGAACCCGGGTCTCTGGCGCTGTGAGGCAGCAGTGCTAACCACTGTGCCACCGTGCCGCCCATATTGCTTTTTAAACCCAACTGACCACTGGTGTTAAACTGTCCTGTTACTTGACTATCCTTACACCCTTTCTTGAGTAAGGGTGTTATGTTTGCCAGTTTCCAATCTTACGGAGCTTAAATGTGATCATTTGGTATGACTTCTGTCATGATTCTATATTTTTGGAGTTCTGTAGAGTTACAAAATACTAGTGTTTCTAATCAGGAGAAAAGATGGCTGGAATTAGGCCAGTGTAGAAATCTCAGCAGACTTATACATGGTGCACTGAGGTCAGGCTCGCTTTAATGTTATTAATGAGGGCCCAGGTTTACAAGATGTATGTGATCGAAAGCTTCTGTGATGAATAGGTATTACGGCAGGATTTAAATTCAACTTTGGGAGATTATCAGTTTGTAGACAAACGTCATGTATGAATGACTGCCGGAAGGCAGAAAATATTCAATTTCTATAATGGAGCTGGAGCAAGTTGGGCAGTCCAGATGAAACATTTTGAT